>NC_135237.1:354533175-354853560 GCF_051348905.1 Ranitomeya variabilis | reverse complement strand
AGTGGTGGGATATGGGGTAATGAAGGGTTAATGCCACCTTGCTATTGTAAGGTGACATTAAGCCAGATTAATAATGGAGAGGCGTCAATTATGACACCTATCCATTATTAATCCAATTGTATGAAAGGGTTAAAAAAAAACACATTATTAAAAAGTATTTTAATGAAATAAACACACAGGTTGTTTTAATATTTTATTGCTCTCTCAATCCACCTGAAGACACTCGCTCAGAAAAATAATAAACCAACAATATACATACCTTCAGATGATCGGTCACGTCCCACGAAGTAAATCCATCTGAAGGGGTTAAATCATTTTACAGCCAGGAGCTGTGCTAAAGCACTCGCTCGTGCCTGTAAACCCCCGGGTACTAAAAGGAAAGCAGGATGATCTGTACTTACCTTGAGTTGCGATGATGCGCCCCCTGCTGGATGTCCTCATATGAACTCGAGCGTGGGAACTTTTCCAAGGCTCCAGTTCATGAGGATGCCATGCGCAAAATACGCTGACACACCCTGCCTACGGATGACATACGGATCACTATTTTGGGGACTTTTCTGCGTATTACGGCCGTAAAAAACGGACCGTATTTACATACGCCGAGTGTGAGGCCGGCCTTAGAAGTTTTCAGTTAATGAGATGCCAGTGATCTGGGGTGGGACTGTAAGCAGAGTCTTCTCTTCCTGCTCCAAGACAGAAACCAAGGAAAGATCTGTCCATAGGCCACCCCAAAGCACAGTCTATGGCCAGTTTCACACGTCAGTGATTCCGGTACGTGAGGTGTCAGTTTTCTCACATACCGGAGACACTGACACACGTAGACACATTAAAATCAATGTGTCTCTGCACATGTCAGCGTGTTTTCGCGGACCGTGTGTCCGAGTGCAAAACACGGAGACATGTCAGTGTTTGTGGGAGCGCACGGATCACACGGACCCATTAAAGTCAATGGGTCCGTGTGAAACACGTACCGCACACGGATGCTGTCCGTGTGCCGTGCAGGAGACAGCGCTACAGTAAGCGCTGTCCCCCCAACGTGGTGCTGAAGCCGCCATTCATATCTTCTCTCCAGCAGCGTTCGCTGGAGAGAAGATATGAAAAATCCATTTTTTTTTCGGGTTTAAAATAAAGATCCCTGTCCCCACCCCCCTCCCACCCCCTGTGCGCCCCCCGCTGTTAATAAAATACTCACCCGGCTCCCTCGCTGCGTCCTCTCCGCGGCGCAGCTTCTCCAGTATGAGCGGTCACGTGGTGCCGCCCATTACAGTCATGAATATGCGGCTCCACCCCTATGGGAGGTGGAGCCGCATATTCATGACTGTAACGGGCGGCACCACGTGACCGCTCATACTGGAGAAGCTGCGGCGCGGAGGGACGCAGCGAAGGACTCGGGTGAGTATTTTATTAACAGGGATCTTTTTTTTTTTCGTGTTTAAAATAAAGGATTTTTCATATCTTCTCTCCAGCGAACGCTGCTGGAGAGAAGATATGAATGGCGGCTTCAGCACCAGATGCAGGGGACAGCGCTTATCTCTTGCGCTGTCTCCTGCACGGTCCGTGTGTTACCCAGGCGGCACACGGGTGTGCACGTGTGCCACACGGATGGCATACGTGAGCTCATGGACACAACTCCAGTACAGATTTTTCCGGTACCGGAATTATCTGGACGTGTGAGACTGGCCTATCTATGATGAGGAACAGCTTGGTACTTTGGGGCGGGCCTGTGGGCAGTTCATTACTTGGTTTCTCTGGCTTAGAGCAGGAAGATAATAGATTATTCTGGGCTGCTTTTTTCAAGGCTTGGGGGCCCCCCCCAATATCCATGGCACCTTACCAGCCTGAGACTACCAGCCCCCAATGGTCTACTTTAGCATGGCTGGTTGTCAAAAACAGGGGAGACCCCATGCAGTTTTTCTTGTTTTTTTAAACAGATTGGGAACCGCTCTACTCTAGATAACTAACTTTGCTAAAGCTGACAGCTAAGGGTTGCAGCCCGCAGCTGTCAGTTTTGCCTAGCTGGTTATCAAAAATACAGGGAAACTCGCGCAGTTTAAAGAAAAAATTTTTTATTTATTTATTTAGAGCACAGGTGGAGGCTGATGAAAACTCCCTTCGCAGCTGCGGGCTCATGCATAGGACAGCGTGGGAACCGTGGCTGTGTGACATGCAGCAATGATTTTACCGCCGATCAAAAGCAGTGTTTGCCACGATGTCATGCACATGACCGCACAAGAAACACCTTGGTGTGCGGGGGGCAGAACCCAAAACAGTAACATGGACTTCCTGGTGAAATCAGTGTTCAGTCTCCTTGCCCGAACAGTAGGTGTTCGGTATGGACACTTTACATTCGGGTTCGCCTATCTGTTAGGGTCTGTCTGTCTGTCTATTAATCAGAGATCTCCATTACTAACTATCTCTATATATCCGATAAGGAAAAAAAAAACGACTTCTCTAATGATTAATGTAAAAATCTATTATTGGTACATCAATTCAAAAGAGATATACATATTAAAACCATTTAAAAACAGAAAATATGGGAACGTGTAGGATGCAAAAAAAAACAACAAAAAAAAAAAACAGACCCATGGAAAAATATAAAAACATTGTTAACAATGGTAACTAAAGTTTTAAACAAAAACACCATCCATATATATCTGAAAACATTGGAATCAAACTGCCACATGGGTTGTAAATAGAAAGTGGAAAGGTATAGACACAAAAAATATCAAACACATTTAAATAATGGATGGCTGTGTGGTGCATAGAGTAAATAGACATACTATGTGTATAGAAGAACAAAAGAAAGCAAGCAGGGTGTTTGGAAATAATGAGCCAAGGTGTGACAGTATGGGAGTCTTAAGGCCCCGTCTCACATAGCGAGATCGCTAGCGAGATCGCTGCTGAGTCACAAGTTTTGTGACGCAACAGCGACCTCCATAGCGATCTCGCTATGTGTGACACGTACCAGCGATCAGGCCCCTGCTGCGAGATCGCTGGTCGTGTCGGAATGGCCTGGACCTTTTTTTGGTCGTTGAGGCCCCGCTGACATCGCTGAATCGGTGTGTGTGACACCGATCCAGCGATGTCTTCACTGGTAACCAGGGTAAACATCGGGTTACTAAGCGCAGGGCCGCGCTTAGTAACCCGATGTTTACCCTGGTTACCAGCGTAAATGTAAAAAAAAAAAAACAGTACATACTCGCCTTTCGGTGTCCAGGTCCCTTGCCATCTGCTTCCTGCTCTCACTGAATGCCGGCCGTACAGTGAGAAGTGAGAGCACAGCGGTGACGTCACCGCTGCGCTCTGCTCTCACTGTACGGCCGGATCTCAGTCAGAGCAGGAAGCAGACGGCAAGGGACCTGGACACCGAAAGGCGAGTATGTACTGTTTGTTTTTTTTTACATTTACGCTGGTAACCAGGGTAAACATCGGGTTACTAAGCGCGGCCCTGCGCTTAGTAACCCGATGTTTACCCTGGTTACCCGGGTGCTGCAGGGGGACTTCGGCATCGTTGAAGACAGTTTCAACGATGCCGAAGTCGTTCCCCTGATCGTTGGTCGCTGGAGAGAGCTGTCTGTGTGACAGCTCCCCAGCGACCACACAGCGACTTACAAACGATCACGGCCAGGTCATATCGCTGGTCGTGATCGTTGGTAAATCGCTTAGTGAGACGGGGCCTTTACAAAAGGGAAAACTAAGCAAGTGCAAACAAATGAGCAAATATAGAGATTCAAAATGGATCAGCACTCTGTATGCCCAGCTGGTGCTAGTGGAAAAATAGCAAATTCCCAAAAAATTCTAGACACTCACATGATTCTGAATACATTCTTTTTAAATCAAAGAAATTTCATAGGATGTGTTTCATCACATGAGTGCTAGGACTTTTTGGAATTTACAAATGAGCAGAGCTGGGTGCAATAAACAACAACTAGACAGAACCATAATATGTTTAACCCCTTTCCAACATGTGCCATAATAATATGCACATGTTGGAATCCCCATTTGGTACAGGCTTCGGCGTGGAGCCCACACCTTTCCGTGCACATGACAGATGATCTATACAGCTGACAAGTGCCAGCAACACAGTGGGTGGATCGCGATCAACACGCGGCTGTTAACTAGTTAAATGCCACGGTCAATCCCTGACAGCAGCATTTAACTTACGCTTACAGGAAGCACATCATTGACTCCACCCATCGGTGTCCCTGTCACAAGATCGCGGGTTACAATAGGTCGGCATGACAACCAGAGGTCTGCAGAAGACCTCTGTAGTTGTCATTGCCAGACTGCTATGAGGGCCGCCCAGTAGTCGGCGCTCATAGCAAGTGAGCATTACTGCTACACACAGGCGACATGATCATCACCTGTGTGTAGCAGAAGCAATCAACGTACTGCAGCTTCTAGTCTCCCATGGAGACTATTGAAGCATGCAAAAAAGTAAAAAAATTTAAAAATTATAAAAAAATAAAGATATAAAAGTTCAAATCACCACCCTTTCTCCTCATTCAAAATAAAACAATAAAAAAAAGGTAAAATACACATATTTGGTATCGCAGAGTTCAGAATCGCCCGATCAAGGCCTCTCTTGAACCCCTTGACCGAGTTCACCATCACCACCTCCTCAGGCAAGGAATTCCAGATTCTCACTGCCCTAACAGTAAAGAATCCTCTTCTATGTTGGTGGAAAAACCTTCGCTCCTCCAGGCGCAGAGAATGCTCCCTTGTGACTGATACATTCCTTGCTATAAACAGATCCTCAGAGAGATAGTTGTATTGTCCTCTTATTTACTTATACATGGTTATTAGATCGCCCCTCAGTTGTCTTTTTTCTAGACTAAATAATCCTAATTTTGCTAATCTCTCTGAGTATTCTAGTTCCCCCCCATCCCCATTATTAATTTTGTTGCCCTCCTTTGTACTCGTTCTAGTTCCATTATATCCTTCCTGAGAACCGGTGACCAAAACTGTACACAGTACTCCATGTATGGTCTAACCAGGGATTTGTACAGAGGCAGTATAAGGCCGCCGTCACACATGCGAGTTTTACGGACGTAAGAGCGCAGAAACTACGTGCGTAAAACTCGCATAACATACGGCACAATGCTTCTCAATGGGTCTCGTCCTATCAGCCGTATATTACGGATCCGTAATATACGGCGTTCTACGGCCGCAGAAAAACGCAGCATGCTGCGTTTGTCAGCATATTGCGCAAAAAAAAAAAATCGCCAATGAAAGTCTATGGGGGCAAGAAAAATACGGATTCCACACGGACCAGCAGTGTGACTTGCGAGAAATACGCAGCGGTGTTAGTGAAAAGCCGGTAATTCAATTGCAGGCTTCTCATTTCTCCTGCCTAAACCCGACAGGATATGAGACGTGGTTTACATACAGTAAACCATCTCATATCCCCTTTTTTTTTTGCATATTCCACACTACTAATGTTAGTAATGTGTATGTGCAAAATTTCAGCGCTGTAGCTGCTAAAATAATGTTCCCACGCTCCAGGTCATATGAGGACATCCACCAGGGGGCGCATCACCGCGACTGAAGGAAATGTAGGTCAATGACCTACATTTCCTTCTTTCGCCGGGGAATTACAAGCACGAGCACAGCTGCATTTGCAGGGCTCCTGCTTGTAAATTATTTTAACCCCTTCAGATGGATTACCTCGTGGGACGTGACGGGTCAGCAGAAGGTATGTATATTGTGGGTTTATTGTTTTGCCAAGCGAGGGTCTGCAAATGGATTGAGAGAGCAATAAAATATTAAAACAACCGCTGTGTTTATTTCATTAACCCCTTCACCCCGAAGCCTGTTTTCACCTAACTGACACGGCCAATTTTTACAATTCTGACCACTGTCACTTTATGAGGTCATAACTCTGAAACGCTTCAACGGATCTTGGTGATTCTGAGATTGTTTTCTCGTGACATATTGTACTTTATGATAGTGGTAAAACTTCTTCGATATGACTTGCATTTATTTGTGAAAAAAACAGAAATTTGTCGAAAATTATGAAAATTTCGCAATTTTCAAATTTTTCGTTTTTATGCCCTTAAATTAGAGAGTTATATCACATAATATAGTTAATAAACAACATTTCCCACATGTCTGCTTTACATCAGCACAATTTTGGAAACATAATTTTTTTTTGTTAGGGAGTTATAAGGGTTAAAAGTTGAAAAGCGATTTCTCATTTTTGCAACAAAATTTGCAAAACCATTTTTTTTACGGACCACCTCACACTTGAAGTGACTTTGAGGGGTCTATATGACAGAAAATGCCCAAAAGTGACACCATTCTAAAAACTGCACCCCTCAAGGTACTCAAAACCACATTAAAAAAGTTTATTAACCCTTCAGGTGCTTCACAGGAATTTTTGGAATGTTTAAAAAAAATTGAACATTTAACTTTTTTTTCACAAAATTTTTACTTCAGATCCAATTTGTTTTATTTTACCAAGGGTAACAGGAGAAATTGGACCAAAAAAGTCGTTGTACAATTTGTCCTGAGTACGCCGATACCCCACATGTTGGGGTAAACCATTGATTGGGCACATGGCAGAGCTCGGAAGGGAAGGAGCGCCATTTGACTTTTCAATGCAAGATTTGCTGGAATTGAGATCGGAGCCCATGTCGCGATTGGAGAGCCCCTGACGTGCCTAAACAGTGGAAACCCCCACAAGTGACACCATTTTGGAAAGTAGACCCTCTAAGGAACTAATCTAGATGTGTGGTGAGCACTTTGAACCTCCAAGTGCTTCACAGAAGTTTATAATGTAGAGCCGTAAAAAAAAATTAATATTAATTTTCACAAAAATGATCTTTTTGCTCCAAATTTTTTATTTTCCCAAGGGTAGCAGGATAAATTGGACCCCAAAAGTTGTTGTGCAATTTGTCCTGAGTACGCTGATACTTCATATATGGGGATAAACCACTGTTTGGGCGCATGGCAGAGCTCGGAAGGGAAGGAGCGCCATTTGACTTTTCAATGCAAAATTGTCTGGAATTGAGGTCGGAACCCATGTCGTGTTTGGAGAGCCCCTGACGTGCCTAAACAGTGGAAACCCCCACAAGTGACACCATTTTGGAAAGTAGAGCCTCTAAGGAACTAATCTAGATGTGTGGTGAGCACTTTGAACCTCCAAGTGCTTCACAGAAGTTTATAATGTAGAGCCGTAAAAAAAAATTAATATTAAATTTTCACAAAAATGATCTTTTTGCTCCAAATTTTTTATTTTCCCAAGGGTAGCAGGATAAATTGGACCCCAAAAGTTGTTGTGCAATTTGTCCTGAGTACGCTGATACTTCATATATGGGGATAAACCACTGTTTGGGCGCATGGCAGAGCTCGGAAGGGAAGGAGCGCCATTTGACTTTTCAATGCAAAATTGTCTGGAATTGAGGTCGGAACCCATGTCATGTTTGGAGAGCCCCTGACGTGCCTAAACAGTGGAAACCCCCACAAGTGACACCATTTTGGAAAGTAGAGCCTCTAAGGAACTAATCTAGATGTGTGGTGAGCACTTTGAACCTCCAAGTGCTTCACAGAAGTTTATAATGTAGAGCCGTAAAAAAAAATTAATATTAATTTTCACAAAAAATGATATTTTTGCCCCAAATTTTTTATTTTCCCAAGGGTAGCAGGATAAATTGGACGCCAAAAGTTGTTGTGCAATTTGTCCTGAGTACGCTGATACTTCATATATGGGGATAAACCACTGTTTGGGCGCATGGCAGAGCTCGGAAGGGAAGGAGCGCCATTTGACTTTTCAATGCAAAATTGGCTGGAATTGAGATCGGAACCCATGTCGTGTTTGGAGAGCCCCTGACGTGCCTAAACAGTGGAAACCCCCACAAGTGACACCATTTTGGAAAGAAGACCCCCTAAGGAACTTATCTAGATGTGGGGTGAGCACTTTTAACCCCCAATTGTTTCACTAAAGTTTAGAATGTAGCGCTATGAAAATTAAAAAATAATTTTTTCTTTCCACTAAATGATGTTTTAGCCCGCAATTTTTTTTCCCCAGGGGTAACAGGAGAAATTGGACCACAAAAGTTATTGTCCAATTTGTCCTGAGTACGCTGATACCCCATACATTGGGGGGAACCACTGTTTGGGCGCACGGCAGAGCTCGGAAGGGAAGGAGCGCCGTTTGAAATGCAGACTTAGATGGATTGGTCTGCAGGTGTCATGTTGCATTTGCAGAGCCCCTGATGTACCTAAGCAGTAGAAACCCCCCACAAGTGACCCCATATTGGAAACTAGACCCCCCACGGAACTTATCTAGATGTGTTGTGAGAACTTTGAACCAACAAGTGTTTCACTACAGTTTATCACGCAGAGCCGTGAAAATAAAAAATATTTTTTTTTCCACGAAAATTATATTTTAGCCCCCACGTTTTTATTTTCCCAAGGGTAACAGGAGAAATTGGACAACAAAAGTTGTTGTCCAATTTGTACTGAGTACGCTGATACCACATATGTGGGGGGGAACCACTGTTTGTGCGCACGGCAGAGCTCGGAAGGGAAGGAGCGCCGTTTGAAATGCAGACTTAGATGAATTGGTCTGCAGGTGTCTTGTTGCATTTGCAGAGCCCGTGATGTACCTAAACAGTAGAAACCCCCCACAAGTGACCCCATATTGGAAACTAGACCCCCCACGGAACTTATCTAGATGTGTTGTGAGAACTTTGAACCCCCAAGTGTTTCACTACAGTTTATAACGCAAAGCCGCGAAAATAAAAAATATATTTTTTTCCACGAAAATTATATTTTAGCCCCCACGTTTTTATTTTCCCAAGGGTAAGGCTGGTTTCACACTTGCGTTTTTATCTAAATGCGTTTTTTTAAAAAACGCATGTGTGAAAAAATGTAAACGCGGTAAAACGCATGCGTTTAGACGCATGCGTTTTTATAGAAAAACACAAGAAAACGAGAAAAAACCCTAACCCTACCCCTAACCTGAAATACGTGGCACTGAAATACGTGGCACTGAAATACGTTTATATACGTATATAAGTGCCACGATATTTCAGTGGCCACGTGTATAAGTGCCACGTGTATAAGTGCCACGTGTATAAGTGCCACGTGTATAAGTGCCACGTGTATAAGTGCCACGTGTATAAGTGCCACGTGTATAAGTGCCACGTATTTCACGTAAATGCCACGATATTTCAGTGCCACGTATTGCACTGAAATATCGTGGCACTGAAATATCGTGGCACTGAAATATCGTGGCACTGAAATATCGTGGCACTATGACTGTCAGAAAATGTTCATTAGCCACTGAAATATCGTGGCACTGAAATACGTGGCACTGAAATACGTGGCACTATGACTGTCAGAAAATGTTCATTAAACGGTTAGGGGTGAGTTTAGGGGTAGGGTTAGGGTTAGGGTTTGGATCCCTTTGTCACCTTGATGGTGGTGGGTGACTTTTCAGTGTGTGTTCTGGTTTTTTTCTATAAAAACGCTTGCGTTTTTGACGCAAACAAACGCGTTGAGATCGGACGCCATGTCGCGTTTGGAGAGCCCCTGATGTGCCTAAACAGTGAAAACTCCCCAATTCTAACTGAAACCCCAACCCTAACCCCAGCCCTAACCCTAACCCCAACCCTAACCCTAGCCCTAACCCTAGCGCTACTTTCACACTAGCGTTTTTTTGCATATGTCGCAATGCGTCGTTTTGGCGAAAAAACGCATCCTGCAAAGTCATCTGCAGGATGCGTTTTTTCCCCATAGACTAACATTATCGACATATTGACACACGTGGCAAGCGTCGTGCGACGGTTGCGTCGTGTTGTGGCGGACCGCCGGCAGCAACAAACGTTACATGTAACTTTTTTTGTGCCGACGGTCCACCATTTCCGACCGCGCATGCGCGGCTGGAACTCCGCCCCCACCTCCCCGCACCTCACAATGGGGCAGCGGATGCGTGGAAAAACAGCATCCGCTGCCCCCGTTGTGCGGCGCTTGCACAGTATGCGTCGGTATGTCGGGCCGACGCAGCGCGACGGCCCCGTACTGACGCTAGTGTGAAAGTAGCCTAACGGGAAAATGGAAATAAATATATTTTTTTAAATTGTATTATTTTTCCCTAACTAAGGGGGTGATGAAGGGGGATTTGATTTACTTTTATAGCGGGTTTATTAGCGGATTTTTATGATTGGCAGCCGTCACACACTAAAAGACGCTTTTTATTGCAAAAAATAGTTTTTGCATCACCACATTTTGAGAGCTATAATTTTTCCAGATTTTGGTCCACAGAGTCATGTGAGATCTTGTTTTTTGCGGGACGAGTTGACGTTTTTATTGGTACCATTTTCGGGTACATGACATTTTTTGATCGCTTTTTATTCCGATTTTTGGAAGGCGGAATGAACAAAAATCAGCAATTCCTGAAATTCTTTTAGGGGGGGCGTGTATACCGTTCCGCGTTTGGTAAAAAGGATAAAGCAGTTTTATTCTTCGGGTCAGTACGATTACAGCGATACCTCATTTATGTAATTTTTTTATGTTTTGGCGCTTTTACACAATAAAAACTATTTTATATAAAAAAATAATTGTTTTTGCATCGCTTTATTCTGAGAGCTATAACTTTTTTATTTTTCTGCTGATGATGCTGTATGGCGGCTTTTTTTTTGCGGGACAAGATGACGTTTTCAGCGGTACCATGCTTATTTATATCCGTCTTTTTGATCGCGTGTTATTCCACTTTTTGTTTGGCGGTATGAGAATAAAGCGTTGTTTTTTGCCTCGTTTTTTTTTTTTTACGGTGTTCACTGAAGGGGTTAACTAGTGATATAGTTTTATAGGTGGGGTCGTTACGGACGCGGCGATACCAAATGTGTACTTTTATTGTGTGATTTTTTTTTATTTAGATAAAGAAATGTATTTATGGGAATTTTTTTTTTTTTTTTCTTTATTTAGGAATTTTTTTTTATTTTTTTTTTTACACATGTGGAAAATTTTTTTTTTTTACTTTGTCCCAGGAGGGGACATCACAGATCGGTGATCAGACAGTGTGCACAGCACTCTGTCTGATCACTGATGTGACAGGCACGTTCCACAGGCTTGCCGGCGCCTGCTATGAGGATTCTCAGCAGACGCCGGCAAGCAGGGTCATCTCATGACCCGGAAGGAGTCCCGCGGCCATCTTGGATCCGGGGACTCCTTCCAGGTCACCGGAGCAGCGCGATCTCATGGCGCTGCTCCGGTGGGAGAGCGCAGGGAGCCCCCGTCCCTGCGCGATCCCCCTCTATGCCGCCGTCACTGTTGACAGCGGCATCAGAGGGGTTAAATGCCCGCGATCGGCGATAGCGCCGATCGTGGGCATTGCTGCGGGGTGTCAGCTGTCATATACAGCTGACACCCGCACCCGATCACCGCGGCGCTCAGCGCGAGACCGCGGTGATCGGGGCGCCGTACTAGTACTGCGGCTGTCAGTAATGCAGTGCCGGCAGCGCAGTACTAGTACGGCGCATGTCGGGAAGGGGTTAAAATACTTTTAAATCATGTGTGTGTGTTTAACCCTTTCAAACAATTGGATTAATAATGGATAGGTGTCATAATTGACGCCTCTCCATTATTAATCTGGCTTAATGTCACCTTACAATAGCAAGGTGGCATTAACCCTTCATTACCCCATATCCCACCGCTACACGGGAATGGGAAGAGAGTGGCCAAGTGCCAGAACAGGCGCATATTCCAGATGTGCCTTTTCTGGGGTGGCTGGGGGCAGATGCTTTTAGCCACGGGGGGGGCCAATAACCATGGACCCTCTCCTGGCTATTAATATCTGCCCTCAGTCACTGGCTTTACCACTCTGGCGGAGAAAATTGCGCGGGAGCCCACGCCAATTTTTTCCGCCATTTAACCCTTTATTTTAGCAGCTACAGCGCCCAAATTTTGCATACACACACTACTAACATTAGTAGTGTGGAATATGCAAAAAAAATGGGGATATGGGATGGTTTACTATATGTAAACCATGTCTCATATCCTGTCGGGTTTGTGAAGGAGAAATGAAAAGCCGGCAATTGAATTACTGGCTTTTCACAGATATCGCGCTATAGTAAAAATAAATACAGATATATATATACATACACACACACACACACACACTGTATATATGTTATCCCGAACATTTGAGCCCATAAATCCATTAGATGTCGGTTTTGCAAGCCTGCGAGAAAATATCGCAGTACGGATGCCATACGGATTACATACGGAGGATGCCATGCGCAAAATACGCTGACACACCCTGCCTACGGATCACTATTTTGGGAACATTTCTCCGTATTACGGCCGTATTACGGCCGTAAAATACGGACCGTATTGTCTTACGCCGAGTGAGACGCCGGCCTTAGTGGTAACATTTCTTCGAAATTACTTGCGATTATTTATGAAAAAAAAAACTGAAATATGGTGAAAATTTTTAAAATTTTGCAATTTTCAAACTTTGTATTTTTATGCCCTTAAATCAGAGAGATGTCACAAAAAATAGTTAATAAATAACATTTCCCACATGTTTACATCAGCATAATTTTGGAAACCAAATTTTGTTAAGGAGTTATAAGGGTTAAAATTTGACCAGCAATTTCTCATTTTTACAACACCATTTTTTTTTTTTTTAGGGACCACATCACATTTGAAGTCATATTGAGGGGTCTATATGATAGACAAATAACCAAGTGTGACACCATTCTAAAAACTGCACCCCTCAAGGTGCTCAAAACCACATTCAAGAAGTTTATTAACCCTTTACGTGCTTCACAGGAACTGAAACAATGTGGAAGGAAAAAATGAACATTTAACTTTTTTTTTGCAAACATTTTACTTCAGAACCATTTGTTTTTATTTTCACAAGTGTACAAACAGAAATGTAACCATAAATTTTGTTGTGCAATTTCTCCTGAATATGCCGATACCCCATATGTGGGGGTAAACCAATGTTTGGGCGCACTGCAGAGCTTGGAAGAGAAGGAGAGCCGTTTGACTTTTTCAATGCAGAATTGGCTGGAATTGAGATCGGACGCCATGTCATGTTTAGAGTGCCCCTGATGTGCCTAAACAGTGGAAACGCTCCACAAGTGACACCGTTTTGGAAACTAGACCCCTTAAGGAACGTACCTAGATGTGTGGTGAGCACTTTGAGCCCCCAAGTGCTTCACAGAAGTTTATAACGTAGAGCCGTGAAAATAAAAAAAACCTTTTTTTTTCTCAAAAATGATTTTTTTTAGCCTGCAATTTTTTATTTTCTCAAGGGTAACAGGAGACATTGGACCCCAAAATCTGTTGACCAGTTGGTCCTGAATACGCTGATACCCCATATGTGGGGGGAGGCACTGTTTGGGCACCCATCAGGGCTCGGAAGGGAAGGAGCGCCGCTTGGAATGCAGACTTGGATGGGATGGTCTGCAGGCGTCATGTTGCATTTGCAGAGCTCCTGCTGTACCTAAACAGTAGAAACCCCCCACAAGTGACCCCATTTTGGAAACAAAACCCCCCAAAGAGCTTATTCTAGATGTGTGGTGAGCACTATGAACCTCCAACTGCTTCACAGAAGTTTATAATGTAGAGCCATGAAAATAAAAAAAATAATTTTTTCCACAAAAATGATCTTTTCACCCCCAAATTTTTACTTTCACAACAGTAACAGGAGAAATTGGACCTCAAAATTTATTGTGCAATTTATGCCGAGTAGGCTGATACCCCATATGTGGGGGTAAACCACTGTTTGGGCGCATGGCAGAGCTCGGAAGGGAAGGAGCGCCGTTTTGGAATGCAGACTTTGATAGAATGGTCTGCGGGCGTTATGTTGCGTTTGCAGAGCCCCTGATGTACCTAAACAGTAGAAACCCCCCACAAGTGACCCCATTTTGGAAACTAGACCCCCCAAGGAACTTATCTAGATATGTGGTGAGAACTTAGAATGCCCAAGTGCTTCACAGAAGTTTATAATGCAGAGTCGTGAAAATAAAAATAAAAATTTGTCCACAAAAAAAGATTTTTTAGCCCCCAAGTTTTTATTTTCACAAAGGTAACAGGAGAAATTGGACCCCAAAAGTTGTTGTCCAATTTATCCCGAGTACGCTGATGCCCCATATGTGGGGGTAAACCACTGTTTGGGCGCACGGCAGAGCTCAGAAGGGAGGGAGCACCATTTGACTTTTTTAGCGCAAAATTGTCTGTCGTGTTTGGAGACCCCCTGATGTACCTAAACAGTGGAAACCCCCCAATTCTAACTCCAACCCCAACACCCCTAACCCTAATCCCAACCCGATCCATAATCCTAATCATAACCCTAACTATAATCATAACCCTAACCCCAAAACAACCATAACCCTAATCAGAACTCTAAATCCAACACATCCCTAATCCTAATCTCAACCCTAACCCTTATCCCAATAAACCCCTAACCCCAATCCCAAACGTAACCCTAATGCCAACCCTAATCCAAACCATAATCCCAACTCTAACCCTAACTTTAGCCCCAACCCTAACCCTAAATATAGCCCCAACCCTAACCCTAAATTTAGCCCCAACCCTAAATTTAGCCCCAACCCTAACCCCAAGTTTAGCCCCAACCCTAAGTTTAGCCCCAACCCTAAATTTAGCCCCAACCCTAACCCCAAGTTTAGCCCCAACCCTAAGTTTAGCCCCAACCCTAAATTTAGCCCCAACCCTAAATTTAGCCCCAACCCTAAATTTAGCCCCAACCCTAAATTTAGCCCCAACCCTAAATTTAGCCCCAACCCTAAATTTAGCCCCAACCCTAAATTTAGCCCCAACCCTAAATTTAGCCCCAACCCTAAATTTAGCCCCAACCCTAAATTTAGCCCCAACCCTAAATTTAGCCCCAACCCTAAATTTAGCCCCAACCCTAAATTTAGCCCCAACCCTAAATTTAGCCCCAACCCTAAATTTAGCCCCAACCCTAAATTTAGCCCCAACCCTAAGTTTAGCCCCAACCCTAAATTTAGCCCCAACCCTAAATTTAGCCCCAACCCTAAATTTAGCCCCAACCCTAAATTTAGCCCCAACCCTAAATTTAGCCCCAACCCTAAATTTAGCCCCAACCCTAAATTTAGCCCCAACCCTAAATTTAGCCCCAACCCTAAATTTAGCCCCAACCCTAAATTTAGCCCCAACCCTAAATTTAGCCCCAACCCTAAATTTAGCCCCAACCCTAAATTTAGCCCCAACCCTAAATTTAGCCCCAACCCTAAATTTAGCCCCAACCCTAAATTTAGCCCCAACCCTAAATTTAGCCCCAACCCTAAATTTAGCCCCAACCCTAAATTTAGCCCCAACCCTAAATTTAGCCCCAACCCTAAATTTAGCCCCAACCCTAAATTTAGCCCCAACCCTAAATTTAGCCCCAACCCTAAATTTAGCCCCAACCCTAAATTTAGCCCCAACTCCTCTAGCGGCCGGCTGATCATGGCGGGCGCACTGCGCATGCGCCCGCCATTTTCGTACCGAAGGAAGAAGCCGGCAGCCAGGAGGGGACACAGGAGGACCCAGGGACACCGGTAAGTATAACAGGGTCCCCGAATCCCCCTATTTCTCTGTCCTCTGATGTGCGATCAGAGGACAGTGAATTACACATCGCTTTTTTTTTTTTTTTACACTGTACATACATACATACTAGAGAAGAATGGTCAGGCCACTTTCAGCTCTATTTCATGGCTTTTGAAATCTGAAGCAGCTAAAACATCAATAAGACTAAACATGCACAGCAAGTTGTTTTCACACTGCAGTGCTTGTGATAATTTTTCTGGCAGATGTGTGCACACACTCTATAGGGATTTTTCACTATTAAGGGATTTTGTTAGTTTCTAATCCTGCAAAGATAGAAATTAAACAAAATGAGCTTGCCCCATTCACCGCTAGACCTCCGCCTCTGCCCCCGGGGCGACCGCAACTTCCATTTAAAATGTACAGCTGAAATCTTCACTCAGAAGAAGCTATCAGGCCCCATAATCTTTTTAAGATGTACGTTTAAACAGCTTAAAAATCAGGGATGTTGCAAAATAAAAAAACAAAAACAAGCTGATTAAATTGCTGCTGTATTAGCACCTGTGCTCTAGTGGTACTCATTGATCATGTGCTGTACAGTCACACTTGACCAATGCAGCCAATCACTGTCCGTAGTTAAAATGCTTGCATGACTGGCACAAGACCACCAAGTCCAGTTATTGGCTGCAGCGGTTATGTGCAGCAGTGAAAAAAAAAAAACATCATAGATGACTGGGGTAGGGACATTTACAGGTGAGCAAGTGTTATTGTGTTATTTTAGAAACATTATCTGCTTATAGTATATATTTTTAAGTGCTGGACACTAACAATTCTATGATTTATGTTACACAACCAGCATGTGCCTTTTAACATACGTAATTGCAGCTAAATCTGATCACTGCTGTCCATCACTGAAATTGATATTTAAGTCTTGCTATCCCGGTGGTGGGACAAAGGCCTCTTTTACTGACATTTTAGTATACCTATGAGGCACAGCCACTGGCAGCTTCATAGTATACCATGATTTATACTATATACTGCAATAATGAGGTACTGCAGTACAAGAGATCAAAAAGTGTAGAACAAAAAAAAAAACCTGAAATTTCAAAACAATGCTCCACCATTTCACCTCATTTGGATTTTTTTTTTCCATTACAGCAATTGTATCAAAACTAGTCATACACCCGAATCGATGGCAGAACTAACAACTTCATGACTCATAGAAAAAAAAAAAAAAAAAAGTGAAAATTGACTGTACTCACCGTAGCTGTCATAACAGCTACTTACTGTAGCAAAATACAACAGGGACCAGGAAGAACAGAAGGTGATGCGTCGCTGCAGTATCCAGACTAAAGTCCACAATCTTAATTTTTGTTGCTAAAAATCTAGGGGATTTTCAAAGGAACTGCTAATGAGATTATCTCACTATGAGGGGAAATACACCAACACATTTTCCTGTGTAAGGATCTGTTGTAATGTGTTTACGTCTCAGAGGAATGACATGACAAGCATTAAGTTCCGAAGTTCAGATAAGAATGAATGTCCCATATATCCCCTTCAGATTATCATTTGTACCTGCGCACACTACAGCACTTTTGGTTATTTTAGTGTCAATGATGAATATAGAACAAGATGTTTCGCCCTGCTACTGGTTTATTGACTCAAACGGAATAACCTCATAGGCATAAGAGACTGAGTGAGGAGGCCCACGGCCAGTCAGTACATTACAGAAGAGAGTGAAGCTGCCCTTAAGGTATGTTGACCAGGGTCTGACTGGCAAATTTTACCCAGCAAGGAAAGGGGGGGCGTGAGAACCTAATATATACGAGCTGCATCATCGCCACTAATGCAAATCTGCACAGGCGCGCCGCTTATTCCAGCAGTGTCCCTAAAGCCAGGTGTACGATATACATACAGTGCTGGTGAGTAGCCCACCAGAGCAATGGGGATACTCTGTACCGGGTCCGGTCACTCAAAGGGGATGTCACGGTGGCTGCGACCCGGTCTGTGGCCCTGGGCACTCAATAAAAGGGGATAAGTCTTTAAAGGGAATTTGGTAATAAAGAGTTTGTTCGTGACGCCACCTGTGGTGTTCGGTCAGCGGGGACCGACGCTGCTAAAAGGGGTCCTGCTGTTGCATCAAGATGGTGATGCTTCCCACAGGTGAAGCGGGGTCCCCAGGGTTCCCAAGATGTATGGCAGGGATAGTAGTTTGCCGATAAATAAGTGAAGGAGACAGTGTTGTAAATTCTTTACCTGGTTTACTGATGGTAGTAGTCAACCTCAGTCCAGGGTACCGGGTAAAGGTGTAGCTGTGGTCCGGCCAGGTTGGAGGCAATAGGCAAATCCCCTTTTCCAGGTGAGGTCAGTAAGCCTTTCCTATTTGCGCTGATGTGCGAAGTCCCTGCTGCCTCAAGCTTGCTGGCAAGGTACTCCTTTCCTCTCCTGTCTATTACGACCTGTGCTCTTAAGATACTACTTCACCTCAGACTTGGTGTGGGCAAGTAACACAGTCTAATGCCCTCCGGTTCTGTCATGCGTCCTAGAGAGCGACACGACCTCAGGCTCCCCCATGCCCGGCTTCTGCGCTCTGGCTCTGAGGGTGCTCGGTCACAGTTCCCCTCTGAGCCCCTTTTCCTCCACTGTGCTCTTTCCCTCTTTGGCTCCACCACTGTCAATCCTTTGGGTTCTCCTCCTCTCCCCAGAGCTGAAGCTCAAAGCCTGACTGCAGAGCTCCACCGTCTGCTCTTCACTCTTCAGTGTCTCTCACTAACTGCCTAACTCCTCCTAAAGACCAGGTTCTCTCTGAGGGAAGCACCCCTGAATCCAGGTTCAGAGCCCCCCCTTCTGGTCTGGATTCGGAATGTGTTGTGTGTGGGTGCCTTACTTGGTAAAGAAAACTCCCCTTTCCTCCAAGCATGATATTACCCTCCCCGAAAGGAAGGCAACATCACTAAGGGTATGTGCACACGTTGCAGATTTGCCAGTCGATTTTTCTGCACTGAATCCGCATCTCTTGGCAGAAAACGCAGGTGCGTTTTTAATGTGTTTTTGGGTGCTTTTTTGATGTGTTTGAGCGTTTTTGAAAGCTAAATAAAGATGTATTATTGAACCAACAAAAAGATTTGTGATGTCATTTATTGTCCAACCCACACTCCATTACAGACAGATAGAAGGAATGAGACAGATATATCTATAGTTATATCTATTCATATATCTATCTATGGATAGATGTAGATAGATATATGGATAGTTAGATAGATGTACGGATAGATATACCTATGCATCTATAGATATATCTATCAAGAAATATATCTATAGATAGATATATCCATAGATATACAATAGCAAGGCCGATGATAATGAACATGTATAATTATAAAAGTTAAAAAAAAAAAAAAAAAAATGCCGTGGCCTCCTGTGCAATTTTCTTCGCCAGAGGGGGAAAGCCGACGGCCGGGGACCAATATTTGTAACCTGGGAAAGGGGTTAATATCCATGGCTCCTTCCCAGGCTATGAATATCAGCCCGCAGCTGTCTGCATAGCCTTTACTGGCTATTAAAATAGGGGGACCCCCCCCCCAAAAAAAAAAAAAAATGACGTGGGGGGTCCCCCTATATTTTATATCCAGAAAGGCTACGCAGACAGCTGCGGGCTGATATTCATAGCCTAGAGAGGGGCCATGGATAGTTGCCCCACCCCCGGCTACAAATACCAGCCCCCAGCTGCCCCAGAAATGGCACATCTGTACGATTCCCTGTCTTTCCACTCCCCTGTAGCGGTGGGATATGGGGTAATAAGAGGTTAATGTCACCTTGTAAGGTGACATTAAGCCCGGTTAATAAAGGAGAGGCGTCAATAAGACTCCTATCCATTACTAATCCTATAGCAGTGAAAGAGTTAAAAAAAAAAATTGTAGTTACTTACCGATAACGGTATTTCTCTGATCCCATGATGGCACCACGGAGAGAGGGGTCCGCCCCCAGGGACAGGAAACCTACAGGTTAAAAAGGGCGTACCTCTCTCCCACATCAGTTGGTTTACAGAGCCTTAGGGTACTGTCACACAGTACCATTTTGATCGCTACGACGTTACGATTCGTGACGTTCTAGCAATATCGTTACGATATCGCAGTGTCTGACACGCAGCAGCGATCAGGGATCCTGCTGAGAATCGTACGTCGTAGCAGATCGTGTGGAACTTTCTTTCGTCGCTTGATCACCCGCTGACATCGCTGGATCGTTGTGTGTGACAGCGATCCAGCGATGTGTTCGCTTGTAACCAGGGTAAACATCGGGTAACTAAGCGCAGGGCCGCGCTTAGTAACCCGATGTTTACCGTGGTTACCAGCGTAAACGTAAAAAAACAAACAGGACATACTTACATTCCGGTGTCTGTCCTCCAGCGTCTCAGCTTCTCTCCACTGTGTGAGCGCCGGCCGGAAAGCGAGCACAGCGGCGACGTCTGACGTCACCGCTGTGCTTGCCGGCTATGGCGCTTACACAGTGGAGAGAAGCAGAACGCCGGGGACAGACACCGGAATGTAAGTATGTACTGTTTGTTTTTTTACATTTACGCTGGTAACCACGGTAAACATCGGGTTACTAAGTGCGGCCCTGCGCTTAGTTACCCGATGTTTACCCTGGTTACCGGGGACTTCGGCATCGCTCCAGCGCCGTGATTGCAACGTGTGACCGCAGTCTACGACGCTGGAGCGATATTCATACGATCGCTGCGACGTCACGGATCGTGCCGTCGTAGCGATCAAAATGGTACTGTGTGACAGTACCCTTATACAGAACTTCAGCTGCAACTTAATATTTACACAAATTAAGCTTAACAATTTAACTTAACAGAGGCACCGTGACTAAATTAATTATCAATATTATTATCATGTGCACACCTGTGTGTGAAAAGGGAGGGAATATACGGGTGCCATCATGGGATCAGAGAAATACCGTTATCGGTAAGTAACTACAATTTTCTCTATCCCCATGATGGCACCACGGAGAGATTTGCATAGATTGTAACTTTTAGGGAGGGACCACTGCCTCTAGAACCCTTCGACCAAAGGTGAGATCAGAGGAGGTCAAGTCTAAGCGGTAGTGTTTGAAAAATGTAGACTGGGAAGACCAAGTGGCCGCTCTACATATCTGTTGTATTGAAGCGCCAGCTCTCTCCGCCCAGGATGATGCCACTGCTCTGGTCGAGTGCGCTTTTATATTCTCCGGGATGGCCGCCCCGCTGGATGAGTAGGATAGGGCGATGGCATCTCTTATCCACCTCGCTAACGTAGCTTTTGACGCTTTCTGTCCCTTCCGTGGACCCTGGAAGCAGACAAACAGAGCCCTATCCTTCCTGCACTCCCTAGTGGCTGACAAGTATTGGAGTAGGCACCTTTTAACATCAAGGGTATGTAGTGTTTTTTCCCCCTCATTTTTGGGGTTGGGACAGAATGAGGGCAGGGAGATCTCTTGTGTCCTGTGAAATTGTGACGCAATTTTAGGGAGGTAAGCCGGGTCTGTTTTCAGAATGACTCTGTCTTCTAGAATTTGAGTGAAGGGAGGGCACGCGGACAATGCTTGTATGTCACTAACGCGACGGGCTGAGGTTAGGGCCACTAGGAGTGTGGTTTTTAAAGACAGGATCTTTAGAGGTGCGTCTGCCAGGGGTTCAAAAGGAGATTTGGTTAGCGCATTTAAAACAAGGTTTAGGTCCCATGGAGGGGCATTATGCAAAGGGACAGGCCTTGATCTACCCGAGGCTTTGATGAATCTCATGATCCATCGGTTTCTGGCTAGATCATAATTATACAGCGCTCCCAAGGCTGCTACCTGAACCTTTAGAGTACTTGTAGCTAAACCTTTTTCCAAACCCTTTTGCAGGAACTCGAGAATTTTTTCTATTGGGATTTCCCCAGCTGGGTCAGCCCCCGATACAGACATGAATTTTTTCCACACTTTACCATATATTTTGGTGGTTACGAGTTTCCTACTCTGTAGTAATGTGGATACCAGCTTGGATGAAAACCCCTTGTTGCTTAATAGCTTCCTTTCAAAAGCCAAGCTGTCATATGTAGGCTTTTCACACTGGGGTGACACACTGGGCCCTGGGATAACAGATTTTTCGTGTCTGGTAGAACCCACGGGCTGTCTACGGACATCTTCCTCAACCAAGAAAACCATATTCTGCGAGGCCAGAATGGAGCTATTAATATCACTGTTGGAGGGAACGCGTAGGCGAGACGATAGTTCCAGGGGATTGTAAGAGCGTCCAGAGCTACTGGGCCTCCCCGGGGATCGATTGAGCAGAACTTTCTTACTTTCCGGTTTTGATTGTCCGCGAATAGGTCTATTTCTGGCTCTCCCCAACGCTTCACTATCTGGTTGAACACCGACTGTTTCAGCTCCCACTCCCCCTGTTTTAAGCGTGTCCTGCTGAGGAAGTCTGCGGTGGAAGTCTGCGGTCTGATTTTCCGAGCCCTTTATGTAAAGGGCTGTTAGGGACTTCAGATTGTGCTCTGCTATATAAAAGATGGATCGGGATTCTTCTATCAGTGTTTGCGACCTGGTACCCCCTTGGTGGTTTAGGTATGCCACCACTACCTGATTGTCTGAGAAGACTTTTACATGGTGGGAGCGGAGGAGTTTTAGAAAGTGTGTTAGGGCGAGTTTTACCGCTAGCAGTTCTTTCATGTTTGATGAGGTTAGCTCTTGATTTTTGCTCCAGTTCCCTTGTGCCACCTGACCGTCTACATGAGCTCCCCACCCCCAGGGGCTTGCATCCGTCGTTAGGATTTTCTCCGTCGGTAGTGCCCAAGGGACCCCCTTGGTAAAATTTATTGGGTCCGCCCACCACTCTAGGGAGTGTATCGTAGTTGGTGATATACTTAATTGCCCGTCTAAATTTCCTCCCAGACACAGGCTTGAACTTAAAGTCTCCCATTGTAAGTCCCGGGTATGACACTGTGCCCACTGTACGGCCGGGATGCAGGCTGTCATGGAGCCCAGCAGAGACATAGCTTTTCTGAGAGTGGTGACTGGGGATGTTGACAACTGCGCCGCAGCCTGTGTCATTCTTTGAATCTTCCCCTGAGGAAGATAGCACACTTGTGTGGTTGAGTCGAGGACTATCCCTAAGTACTCCTGTACCTGGGATGGGACTACTTTGGATTTGGTAAGGTTCAATAGCCAACCTAGGCTTGACAGAGAAGTCATAACCAAATCCAACTGCTGTTTGCAGTGATGGAATGATGTTCCTGCTACAAGGAGGTCGTCCAGGTAGGGAACTATCAGGATATTCTGTTCCCGTATATGAGCCATCACTTCCGACATTATTTTCGTGAATACCCGGGGTGCGATAGCTAACCCGAACGGTAGGGCCCGAACTGATAATGTTTCACCTCCCCCTGGATATTCACTGCTAGCCGGAGGTACTTTTGATGATCCTTGTGGATCGGTACATGATAGTACGCATCTCGTAAGTCTAGAACAGTCATGAAACACCTGGGAAAGAGTATTTTTACACAAGATTTTATTGTCTCCATTTTGAAGTGTGGGATCTCGAGAAAACTGTTTAATTTTTTGAGATTTATTATCGTCCTGTATGATCCGTCTGGCTTCCTTCGGAGGAAGAGGGGGGAGTAGAAGCCTATGCCTCTTTCCTGGTGTGGGACTTCTCGTAAGACTTCCTTCTGGATTAGGCTTAGAATTTCTTCCTGGAGAGCCGACTGTTCTTGTGACTGTCTCTGCGGTGTCACCATAAAGAGGTTGTTGGGAGGAACGCGGAATTTTAGTTTGAGCCCTTCTCGTACTATGCCTAGTATCCAGGGACTGCTTGAAATTTTTTCCCAGGCTGGAAGAAACCCGGTTAGTCTCCCACCAACCTGGGGGACACCTTCATTGAATTTTCTTATTATCGGGAGTGGGTTTATTGAATAGGAAACCTCTGCTTTTGTTTCTTTTGTCCTCCCATGTTTCTTTGTTTCCTTTCGGCGGTTTTCTTCGCATAAATTTTTTATTCCGAAAGGAACGTCTGTAAGACTGGTTGGGGAAACCAGGGAAAGATTTTTTCTTGTCCTCAGCCTTATCGAGGATATCATCTAGCGTTGTGCCGAACAAGAATTCGCCTTCGCAGGGTATTGAACACAGTCTTGTTTTTGTTTGAAGGTCCCCTGGCCAACATTTTAGCCACAGGGCACGTCTTGCGGCGTTTGAGAAGGCGGCCGACCTGGCTGCTAGTCTGGCCGAATCTACCGATGCATCAGCCAAGAAGGCTGCTGCACCTTTCATTACGGACACCGATTTTTGAATTGTGTCTCTTGAGATTTTCTCCTTTAATTGGGAATCCAAGTGCTCGAGCCACACCATTAGCGCGCGGGCCGTGCAAGTGGCCGCGACAGCTGGTTTCAGTCCGCCTCCTGCCGCTTCCCAGGAGTTTTTTAAGAAAATCTCGGCTTTTTTGTCCATCGGGTCTTTTAAGGTACCCATGTCCTCAAGTGGCAGGGCAAACTTTTTTGAGGCCTTTGCTATGGCCACATCTAACTTTGGTGCCTTACTCCAGGACGAGCAGGCTGGGTCATCGAAAGGGTATTTCCTCTTGGGGGTCAGGACAGCTTTCTTGTCTGGCTTTTTCCATTCTCTCTTAATTAGAGAGTGAATTTTCTCATTTACTGGAAATGCTCTTTTCTTTTGTTCCAGACCGCTGAACATTATGTCCTGCGCTGTTCTTTTAGGTCGCTCATCTACTAGCCCCATTGTTGCTCTGACCGCTTTCACTAAAGCGTCTGTTTCCTCGATAGGGAAGCAACTGCGCCCCCCCTCTGAGGATACTGAAGAGGTGTCCGAGGCTGACGAATCATTTGAGTCGGATAACTCGCTTTCTGACTCGTCCGCACTAGACTCAGGGAACTCAGGACTTTTTTTTATGTTTTTTCTTTGTGGTTTTAATGCCTTTAATGGCACTTTCCACCTGGCTTTTTATCAATGACTTTAATTCTGAGGCAAATGATGGGGTTTCCTCCTGAATCGTCTTTTTTATACAACCGCTGCACAGTCTCTTCTCCCAGGAGGAAGGCAGCTCGTCTGAACATATGGCACATTCCCTGTGCTTTTTCTCCCCTACGAAAAAAGAGTAACCCCATTAAACTCAGCACTTTCACGTAGATCACTCACCCCCTGTGGATCAGAGATACCGTCTCGGGCCTAGGAACTGTATCCGCTGGAACAGTCGCCGGCCGTGTGGTTTTTGCAGACCCCCGACTGCGTTGAGACTCTGATCGTCCGCTGCTACTGCGCTGTACAGAGGGAGTGTTTCCTTTGCGCTGATGCTGTAAGTGCAGACGCCGCTGCACTTGTGCCTGCTCAGGAGATCGCTGGACAGCTTCCTGCATAACCTGCTGCTCGTTTTCGCTCATAGTGGCCTCCGCACTTTCTGGTGCACTGGAGTTTGAAATTTGCCACACTTTCCCGTTTACTGGGCGTTCTTTTATTGTA
The DNA here is from genome assembly GCF_051348905.1 of Ranitomeya variabilis. Lineage (NCBI taxonomy): Eukaryota > Metazoa > Chordata > Amphibia > Anura > Dendrobatidae > Ranitomeya > Ranitomeya variabilis. Next base: position 354,828,540 of record NC_135237.1, on the reverse strand, counting down.
TTGTGCCGGCGACGCCGGAAGTGACGGTCTGCGCATGCGCCCGCCCAACTTCCGGTTCCCTAGTTCGCCGGCCTCACATGAGGGAATGTAAGCGCTGGGGTGCCGGCGCGCGCGCACTAGCGCTCCGTTATCGGCGCTTTGCGGTAATGGCGCCGGCGAGCGTATACCAGCGTTCCGTTGTCGGCGCCTGCACCGACTTGGCGGTAATGGCGCCGGCGTCTCTGCCCACGGGTGTCCCCCGATCTTTACCTGGGCTTATGGAAAGATAGCCGCCGCTACCTCCATGTTATTTGTGTAGAGCCCTTCGGTGACCGCCGTCACCCGCTCCTTCTTACCCCCTTTTTTTTTTTTTTCCGAGGAAGGCAGACTTGATCCTTTCACTGCCTTCCCCCCACTCACCCATGAGGCCCGCCGACCCCTGTGGTGGTGCTTCAGGAAAGGGAGAAAAAAAAAGGGGAAAAAACCGCTTGATCCAGCCGTAACAGGGCGCCCCCTGTCAAGTAGTCGACTGCACCAGCCCCTAGAATCCCACGAAGAATCCTTCAGGTACGTGCTGTAGGTTCCCCGTCAGGGACAGGAAACCAACTGATGTGGGAGAGAGGTACGCCCTTTTTAACCTGTAGGTTTCCTGTCCCTGGGGGCGGACCCCTCTCTCCGTGGTGCCATCATGGGGATAGAGAAATAAAGGAGGAAAGGAAAGCGTAGGACCTGGTATAAGAGAGATGCCGTAAAGTGGCTACCAGGTACACATAAAATTGGCAATTTTTATGCGCTAAACGCTCTAATTTTTCATATTTCTAGTGCAGTAATGCAGTTCAATTTTCGTGTTTCATGTTTGCATGTTTCAGCGCTGCAGTGTGCTGCCTTATTTGCTTGACTGTATAAGAGTTTGTGACTCTAGGTTCAGCACCTGTTCACACTTACACTAGCGTTTTTTTGCCTCTGTCGCAATGCGTCGTTTTGGAGAAAAAAACGCATCCTGCAAAAGTGCTTGCAGGATGCGTTTTTTCTCCATTGACTTGCATTAGCGACGCATTGCGACGGATTCCCACACGTCGCATCCGTCATGCGACGGATGTGTCGTGCTTTGGCGGACCGTCGGCACAAAAAAACGCTACATGTAACTTTTTTTCAGCGACGTGTCCGCCATTTCCGACCGCGCATGCGCGGCTGGAACTCCGCCCCCTCCTCCCCGCACCTCACAATGGGGCAGCGGATGCGTTGAAAAACTGCATCCGCTGCCCCCGTTGCGCGGCGCTTTCAACGCTAGCGTCGGCACGTCGCATTGCGACGTGCAGTGCACGACGCTAGTGTGAAAGTAGCCTAACTCTATGTTTGGATGTGACAGTCAGTTTTTTAAAAAAAATAAAGACACAGCCAGAAAAAAGTATTTTAAAATTCTTGATTTCACCATACTTACAAACACTCCTAATTCCTGCGACGCCCTCGATAGCCTGCAAATTAAAATAAGCCAACAGTATACTCCCTTTCCGCCATAACGAGTGTCCCACGATGATCTCCCCTATAAAACAGTGACATCAGGTGATGTTACTGCTCTAGAGGGCCTCCAGTGACACTGACAGGAGACAATGGCTCCTGCAGTGCATCACTGAAGTTACCCAAGTTCATTGATCTCACTTTATAGCAAAGCTGCGTGGGAATTTTCCCACACAGCAGTGCCACAAGTGAGAGTAGGAACTATTTCTCACAGCGACAGAGGGATACAGTGCGGAAGGATACCTTCCGTCATTGTAGCCACTGGAGAGCGGTCGCATCAGCTGATGTGGCCGCTCTCCACGGGATATCATCGTGGGACACTTGTTTTAATTGGATAACTGCAGATCATGGAGTATATTTTTTTGTTTGTTTGTTTTTTTACAGGTGAGCAATGGCTTCAGCGATCAAGGTGATGGTGAGTATGTACTGTATGTTGCATGTTATACGTACTGTATATGTGTTTTTGGTTTTTACATTGGATGATGGGACTACTACTGTCCCATCATTGGCTAATGTATCAATCACTGTCACTGTAGCAGGCATAGCCCGATGGGACTTGTAGTCCCATCAGACGATGCCTGCACACACAAACACACACCCCCCAAAGACCTCCCCCCCCGCACAGCGCTGCAGAGCCCCGGACAGCACCGCACAGCCCTGCAGACGCCCCCGCCTACACACTTCCCTCCTCCTGGGCCGCAGCGTTTCTCACACCCACATCCGCAGCAAAACTGCAAATCTTTTTTACATCTGCAGTTTTGCTGCAGATGTGCCTGACTCAATGCAAGTCTATGGGTGCAGAAACACTGCAGTTCTGCACAAAAGTAGTGACATGCTGCGGAAAAAAAAAAAAAAAAAAAAGCTGCGTTTCGGTGTGGATTTTTCCGTGGCATGTGCACATGAAGTGTACGGTTCCCATAGACTTACATTGGTTGTGCACTACACTGCGGATTTGATGCAATTCCACGCGGCAAAAAACGCTGTGGGTCCGCAATCAAATCCGCAACGTGTGCACACAGCCTAACAACCGGTTACCTGGGGTGTTACACTGGCAAAAAAAAAAAATTGCATTTGTGCAGCAAAATATAACTTTACGTGTAAAATAGGTGTCACAATTTCACTTCTTAAAAGTGCGCACAATGGGGGAGGTACCGTATATACTCGAGTATAAGCCGAGACCCCTAATTTTGCCACAACAGACTGGGAAAACTTAATGACTTAAGTATAAACCTAGGGTGGAAAATGCAGCTGCTACCGGTAAATGTCAAAAATAAACATAGATACCAATAAAAGTAACATTAATTGAGACATCAGTAGGTTAAGTGTTTTTGAATATCCATATTGAATCAGGAGCCCCATATAATGCTCCATACAGTTCATGATGGACCGCATAAGATGCTCCATATTAAAATATGCCCCATATAATGCTGCACAAATGTTGATTATGACCCCATAAGATGCTCCATACAGACATTTGCCCCAAATAATGATGCACAAATGCTGGTTATGGCCCCATAAGATGCTCCATATGCTGTTGCTGCGATAAAAAATAAATAAATAAATAAAATCACATACTCCCCTCTCGTCGCTCAGGCCCCCGGCACTTGCTATAGTCACCTTTCCCCGTTCCACCGCTGGGTGCCGCTGTGTCTTCCGCACTGAAGTTCAGGCAGAGGGCGGCGAGCACACGAATCGCGTCCTCTGACCTGAGCGTGACTGCAGAGGACGCGGACGATGGAGCCCGGCGGTGGAACGCAGGACAGGTGAATATCGTGCAATGCCCCCGTTATACTCACCTGCTCCTGGCGCGGTCCCTGATTCTCCGGGCACCGGCAGCTTCTTCCTGTGTTGAGCGGTCACATGGTACGGCTCATTACAGTAATGAATATGCGGCTCCACCCTTATGGGAGTGGAGTCGGGTCCATATTCATTACTGTAATGAGCGGTACCATGTGACCGCTCAACACAGGAAGAAGCTGTCAGCGCCCCGAGAACGAGGGACGTGCAGGGACCGGGCCAGGAGCAGGCGAGTATTATTAGACAGCTGCCGCTCCCCCTCCCCTGCCGACTCCTGGGAATGACTCGAGTATAAGCCAAAAGGGGCAATTTCAGTCTAAAAAAATGGGCTGAAATTCTCGGCTTATACTCAAGTATATACGGTATTTAAAAACTGTCTAATAGCAAAACTGGCTTGGTTGCCCATAGCAACTAAAGCTCAGCTTTCACTTCTGAATACTAATTGTAGCTAACTATTCACAATAAAAGACTTGAATGTTAAGATTTTTTTGGGTTTCGTTGACCATGTACACACGCTAATGTATTAGAATTTGGCTATTTTCACATGTTCTGCTCTCATCACAATGCTCCAATTTAAATACATACAATCACATGTCATTCTGTTTCTCTTCCGCTTTTCTCAATTACACATGACACTTGATTTAAATTGCAAATTGGGTGGGTAACTTGATTAGTGCAGAGAGTATGAAAACATCCGAATCCTAATATTACATTACACAATGTTAGGAGTAAGAGACCTCAGTAGTCCCAAAAGCTTGCAGTTTGTTACCATTAGAGATGAGCGAAAATGTTCGGGTCCCTGTTTATTCGGCAAGCTATAGCCCTTATCGAATAAGCTACAGGGGAACCCGGATACCTGGAGTGATCCAGCTGATCAGGTGTTTGGCTGCGCAGGTGCAAGTGTCGCGGCTGTGTGACAGTCACAACACATGCATGGAGAGCCTGTGTGTTATACTGGTATGTTTCCACGGTCAGTAAATGTACAGACACAGCGTCCAATCCGCAGCGGCTAGATGTTACAACATAGTGGATGGGATTTTATGAAATTCCATCTCCAAAAAAAAAGTAACTTTTTTTGTGCGTCGAGTCGGCAAAACTCCGCCCCCTACTCCCTGGACCTTACAATGGGGCAGCGGAAGCGTCGTGGGGCATTTTTTTCCACAGTATGCGACAGCGCGATGGCCCCGTACCGACGCTAGTGTGAAAGCAGCCTTACTGGTCATGGCGGCGTGGAGCAGTACATGTGATACTTATTTAGGTTTTGGGTTTGTTTGTTTTTTAAACGTTCGTACATGGTCAATGTGAGATCATAATGCAAGTAGCAAGGCGGGATTACACTGCACAACATGAGGCACTAAAGGAGTTATCCACTACTAGGGCTACCCCTTCTCATTTCCCACGTTTAGCCCCGATAAAATAAAAACACTTATACTCACCTCTGGTGCCAGTGCCATTCCAGCGGTGCTCATGTGCAATTGTTATGACATGCAAGCCTGGGTCCAATCAGCGCTGGTGTCACTGTCCCCGCCTTCAGACGTATGCATAATCAAGAGTAAGATATTGGCCAGAAGTGGATCTTGCTTCCTCTTGATTAGAGCAAAGGAGAATGAGAGGAGGGCTGTCCCGGTAGTGGACAACCCCATTAAAAAAAAAAAAAAAAAAACTCCGATCAGCTACATGCAAAACAATTGATGTTCATTTAAATAGCCTGAATAGAGAGGCTTATCATTTTTCGCATGAGCACATAGCAACCAATAACAGACTGGTCTGTGCACATAGGCTGCCATTGTTTTCAGCAGCACATTACTGTGTACACAGAATAATGCACAGCCAAAAATGAGAATTATTAATCAAACTTAAAAATCTTTTCATTTAACTTGTTTGTCAGGCGATTACCAGTCTGTTACACTGCAATACTGTAAGGAAAAGAGTTATCTAATCAGAGTGGTGGAAAGTCACTTTCAGGCTACTTTCACATCTGCTTTAAAAAATCCCATTTGTCATTAAAGAAAAACAAACAATCTTCTGTTGCATGACCAATTTGTACCATATACAGCTGCATAACATTATTTAAGTATAGTGAAATTATTGTGTTCCTAGGAGTTCTACCACAGGCTGGGCGTCATAGGATGATCAACACGGAAGGAACCTATGGCAAGCAATCAGCAACGGATTCTTCTTCTTGTTCTTCTGTAATCACAATTTGACATTTTCTGCCAATGTGATTCTGGTGCACAGGGGCCGAACTGCACATGGGTCTCCTCCTCCCTGCCTGTGATTCCACAGCCACATTCTAACTAGACTGTTTCCTCAATCTAGTCGGACTGTGATCATAAATAAGTACCCATATCTGTGATCACATGACCAGCCGCTCCCGAAGAATCTTCACAGCACACGCAATGTGTAGATTCACAAGTCGGCAGTCATACAGAGTGTGAGTGTGAGTGTGTGTGTGTACACTCCATTGTGTATATTGCTGTTCAATGTAAGTGTAGTATAATGTGACTAGACAACCATGCCTATCTGTGCACCATGTATTGTATATACAGAAAAACAGGTGTTTGTGCACACACATATGGTATACACCTCGCTCTCTATTTCTACGCACAGACTTGTGTCAGCATATACACACACACAATATATGGTACACACAATATATGGTACACACAATATATACGGTACACACAATATATACGGTACACACACAATATATACGGTACGCACACAATATACGGTACACACAATATATGTTGCCTTGTCACATTATGTGCAATGGACTCATTAAAGTTGTAGGTCACCTGGCTCCAGGAAAAGAAAGTGTTGTGACAACAGGTATGAGAGGAGGGTTGTGCAGCAGTACATGACGGTGATGTGCCAGCCTCAGTGGTGCCAGCCTGTGATACAATCCACTGTACACAGATGCCGTATAAGTAACAGCCGTCACGTATCACACTGTCAGTCTGGACAGTCCGTGCTGCCTGCGTGCGGTGACAGCTCTGCCAGACACATCTGCAGGCTACCTGCTTACCGTAGAAGGCAGACACGGGAGCCCGGGCACCGTCTACAGACGCTTCATCGCTGCCTCAGCCGCCGCTGTGGCACTGAGGTGATCCCGCCCTCCGTGCTGTGTGCGCCGGGGAGCGCTGCTCGTATGTACAGGAAGCCTGTGCGCGGCACTTCCTACTTCCCATCTGGGCTCCTCTGCAGCTGCAGGTGATTACACCAACCCTCAGCGCTGCCCAGGTCGTCAGTGTCCGCCCTCCGTGCAGCAGCACAGCTGGGAGGTCGCCCTGTGGTCTGCCTGTACCTGAGGTAACCAGCGCCATGCACTCCGCTGCACGATGTATGGAGCTGAATATGCCACCCACAGGGCCACATTCATTATTGTTTTGTTGGTGTTTTTTGTATGTTTTTTTTTTTTTTGCACCATATTCATATTTCCATTTGTGCTTTTTTGAAAACTATTTTGTGTGTTCACCTGAAAAGGTTTGCCGTTGTGAGCAGAGGTTATTCTTTTCAAAAAGCCAGAAAAATGGTCACAAATGTACCCCAGTCTCCTCAGTACTATTTTATGGACACCAGATATGTGGACACAAGTTTGAGATACGTGCAAACTTTCGCTCTAAACAGTGGCAAAGAAATAAATACAAGAATAAAAAAATCATTTTTGAGTTTTCACAGAATCTATAATCAAGTGCACCATTACGAAGAATGCTGCGCAAAAAACAGCAACAAAATACCACATGACAGAAAAGTAACTTAAATGTAAAAAACGCAAACAACGAATTGGGGCCAACGAGTTTTTCAAGGTCCTGTTGCACCTCCATATGCTTCAGTCCTGCTTATGTTTTGGGTCTTTTATTCTTTTTGAGCTGTATCCCTTAAATCCAGAATATATTCCATTTTTCCTTTGGTGCCTCATCACATACTTACTCTGACAATTGATGAGGGGAGAGAATAATCTTGTACGGCCCCCTCTAATGCTGAGCTGCTGTCAGTCAGTGACAGGGGGCGCGATTACAGCCGCCGCTCTCTATACACCGAGCAGTGACTGAACCCGGTGCCGCCCCTTGGCTGGAACCTGAATGCTGCCAGGGGGGATAAAGTTCATTCTCTCTCAGTAGCAAGGCAACTGTGGACGCCAGGCAACTTCACAACGCAGTTAACCTGAAGATATCTTCAAATACCATATCTTCAAATTAATATTTGAGCCCACAACCTGCCTGGACTTGCATACTACTGAAGTTGGAGCGTTATAGATTGACTACGCCTAATATATCATTTTAATTACTGTTAGGCTAAGTACACACTTTGCGGAATTGCCACGGAAATTCTGCAACTTCTACCGCGGGTATATCGCATGCAGAATTTGCATGCGTATTCCCGCTAAACACTAGCGTTTTGCAAGCATAATTAGCTTGCAGAATGCTAGCATTTTCCAAGCGATCTGTAGCATCTCTTGTAAAACTGATTGACAGGTTGGTCACACTTGTCAAACATAGTGTTTGAAAAGTGTCACCAACTTTTTACTATAGATGCAGCCTATGCAGCATCAATAGTAAATGATCTAATGTTAAAAATAATTAAAAAAATAGTTATTCTCACCTTCCGACATCACCCAATCTCAGCAGTGCACGCGGCGGCTGGGATGCTGTGTGCGAAGGACCTGGGATGACATCACAGTCACGTGACCGCTACGTCATCGCAGGTCCTTCGCACACAGCATCCCAGCCGCCGCGTGCACCGCTGACAGGCGGGAGGACTCCGGGGCCATCGCAAGGTGAGTATATCACTTTTTTATTTTAATTCTTTTTTTTTTAAACAATTATATGGTGCCCAGTCCGTGGAGGAGAGTCTTCTCTCCTCCACCCTGGGTACCAACCACACATGATCCGCTTACTTTCCGCATGGTGGGCATAGCCCCATGTGGGAAGTAAGCAGATCAATGCATTCCTAGGTGTGCGGAATCCCCGCGACTCCGCAAATTAATGAACATGCTGCGTTTTTTTCTGGAATGCGTTTCCGCTCAGGAAAAAAATGCAGCATGTGCATACAAAATGCGGATTGTATTCTTTTAATAGGATGCTTAATGTGAGCGGTTTTATCGCGGTTTTATCGCGTGTTTATAGCGAAAAATCCGGAACGTGTGCACACAGCCTTAGTGTATTCATGTTCAGAACAAAATTATAAAGGATTTTCTAAGCCCCCAAAGCAGAAACTACCATTTTTTTAACCCCTTAACGACCGCTGATACACCTTTTAACTGAGGCAGTTAAAAATACTTATTCCTCAGCGCCACTTTTTAACGGTACTGAGAAATACACTATGTTCCAAATTATTATGCAAATTACATTTTTATCAGATTTTCCTAAATGGTCGGTGCAAATGACAGTCAGTCTAATAAAAGTCATCACCCGTTAGATTATACATCAAATTTTATTGAAGAAACCTCCCAATGATAACAGTATAATCTCCAAAATGAATAAAAACTCAAAATGCACTGTTCCAAATTATTATGCACAGTAGAATTTCTAAACATTTGATATGTTTTAAAGAACTGAAAATGCTCATTTGTGGAATTTGTAGCATTAGGAGGTCACATTCACTGAACAAAAAAGCTATTTAACTCCAAAACCTCCTAACAGGCCAAGTTACATGTTAACATAGGACCCCTTCTTTGATATCACCTTCACAATTCTTGCATCCATTGAACTTGTGAATTTTTGGAGAGTTTCTGCTTGTATTTCTTTGCATGAAGTTGGAATAGCCTCCCAGAGCTGCTGTTTTGATGTGAACGGCCTCCCACCCTCATAGATCTTTTGCTTGATGATCCTCTAAAGGTTCTCTATAGGGTTGAGGTCAGGGGAAGATGGTGGCCACACCATGAGTTTGTCTCCTTTTATGCCCATAGCAGCCAATGACTCAGAGGTATTCTTTGCAGCATGAGATGGGGCATTGTCAGCATGAAGATGATTTTGCTGCTGAAGGCACGTTTCTGCTTTTTAGACCATAGAACAAAGTTGTCAGTCAGAAACTCTATATACTTTGCAGAGGTCATTTTAACACCTTCAGGAACCTTAAAGGGCCTTACCAGCTGTTTCCCATGATTCTGGCTCAAAACATGACTCCTCCACCTCCTTGCTGACGTTGCAGCCTTGTTGGGACATGGTGGTCATCCACAAACCATCCACTACTCCATCCATCTGGACCATCCAGGGTTGCTCAACACTTATCAGTAAACAAGACTGTTTGGAATTTAGTCTTCATGTATGTGTGGGCCCAATACAACCATTTCTGCTTGTGAACACTGTTTAAGGGTGGCCGAATAGTAGGTTTATGCACCACAGCAAGCCTTTGAAGGAGCCTACACCTTGAGGTTCGAGGGACTCCAGAGGCACCAGCAGCTTCAAATATCTGTTTGCTGCTTTGTAATGGCTTTTTAGCAGCTGCTCTCTTAATCCGATGAACTTGCCTGGCAGAAATCTTCCTCATTATGCCTTTATCAGCACAAACACATTTGTGCTCAGATACAGCCACAAATCTCTTAACAGTACGATGATCACACTTATGTTTTTGGAAAATTTCTAATGTTTTCATCCCTTCACCAAGGCATTGCACTATTTGATGCTTTTCAGCAGCAGAGAGATCCTTTTTCTTTCCCATGTTACTTGAAAACTGTGACCTGCTTAATAATGTGGAACATCATTTTTAAGTAGTTTTCCTTTAAATAGAATCATCTGGAAAACCAATTATCACATGTGTTTAAGATTGATTTCAGTGATCCATTGAGCCCTGAGACACAATACCATCCACGAGTTTATTTGAAAAACAAAACAATTAAATCTTTATGACACTTAAATCCAATTTGCATAATAATTTGGAACACAGTGTAAGGTTATAGCACCCTAAGCGTCAGAAATTCTATGGGGTCTCAGCTACTGGGGATAGCTGAGACTCCAGAGAACATGGTTTGGGTAGGTTTTTACCGACCCCAGTGTTGAGATCACTGTTATTCACAGAATAACGTCGACCGCAAAAAAAAACTGTTCGATTTCCCATTTAATTTTTCTCTCCTCTGACATGATCTAGCACATCATAGGAGAGAGAAATGGGGTCCCCCCAGTACCTCCGGTATCCCTGGACCCTCCTGCATCCCTCGGTCCTTTCCCCCGGCCATCAGCATCTTCTTCCGGGAATAAAATGGTGGGCGCATGCGCAGTGCGCCCACTGAGATCTGCCGGCCAGCACCCGACAACAATAGGACATTTTTCCTATTGGTTCACTTTGATCACTGTGATAGACCCTATCACAGTGATTAAAATAAAAAAATAGTAAATCACACCCCCTTAGGTAAAAAATAATAACATTAAAAAAATGTATTTATTTCCATTTTTCCATTAGGGTTGGGTTAGGGTTGAGGCTAGAGCTAGGGTTAGGGCTGGGCTATGGTTAGGGTTGCGTTGGGGTTAAGGTTGTGGTTAGGATTATGGTTGGGGGTGTGTGGAGACACGGGGGGGGGGTCGGCGTGCACGCAGGTCCGCTAGCCGGAGCCGCATGGACCAGGGATAGTCCACCCTAACGCCCACCCTCCCGTTGACATAGGCATAACGCTACTCAGACAACACAGAGTGAGGGTAAAACATTGTGGCAATGCTTTATTGAACCACAATAGGCAGATAACACATAGAACAGTCCCAGCAAAATTCCCCAAGATGGTGCACATTACAAAGTCTCACCCTTCCGCTGACCCGCCAGGATAATGGCAGATGTTATGTCAGAGCTCCCAGGGTTGGCTACCCTACCTGTGATACACACAGGAGGTAACGACAAGCATAGGAAGATGACAATCCATTGAGTCCATATGAGGTACAAGGCTAGTTGACACGAGAGTCACAACCTGGCTTATCCAAACATCTCCATGGAGCCAGGCGACCAGCTGGTCAAAATCCTAGCTTTCTCCAAACGTATCCATGGTCCAGTGATGGACAATGGAGCAGATCTGTATTCTTTCAACCAGAGCTGAAAACCCCTTGGTTGTTTCCTGTAGAATGATAGATCCATGTCCCTCGTGATGGTGCCATGATATTGGCTGCTGTCTTGTCTCTGATCCTTTGGATGTATATGGCAGAATCTGTGGCTGTCTCTCCCCGTCTCGCTGTCTCTGAGTCTTTATACAGAGGCATGTAACCTATTTTTAGATTTACCCAGTGTTCTTCAGTCCAGCATCAAGATAAAGGGAATAATGGTGATGAGATCAAATAGCATTACTTGATTATTTTATTTAATCTATTTGCATAGTTTTTCCCTCTCTGCTTTCCATTTCAACAAACTGGCTCCATAATACAATGCATAACTATCATATCAGCAAACATAACTGGTCATCAAAGATAAGTGCTCACTATATTATATGAAATATCAGCTTACAAGTCACTATTACAGGCTTACACAAGCAATAATATAGATAACAGCATATTCTTCTTGGTTTGCTAAAAATAGTTGTCTGGGTAATCTACTATATAATTGTCTAAGGGTCACTTCCGTCTGTCTGTCCTTCTGTCTGTCTTTCTGTCACGGATATTCATTGGTCGCGGCCTCTGTCTGTCATGGAATCCAAGTCGCTGATTGGTCGTGGCAAAACGCCCATGACCATTGCCACGACCAATCAGCGATGCGCACAGTCCGGAAGAAAATGGCCGCTCCTTACTCCCCGCACTTAGTGCCCTGCGCCCGCATACACCCCTCTGGTCACCGCTCACACAGGGTTAATGCCGGCGGTAACGGACCGCGTTATGCCGCGGGTAACGCACTCCGTTACCGCCGCTATTAACCCTGTGTGAACAAGTTTTTACTATTGACGCAGCCTATGCAGCGTCAATAGTAAAAACATCTAAATGTTAAAAATAATTAAAAAAAGTAAAAAATCATTATATACTCACATTCCGCCGCCTTTCCCGCTCCTCGCGATGCTCCAGCCGGTCCATGCAAGCGGCACATTCCGGTGGCAAGGATGGTCTGGGAGAAGGAACTGCCATGACGTCGCGGTCATGTGACCGCAACGTCATCACAAGGCCTGCGCGAAAAGGACCTGCCGTGACGTCACGGTCATGTGACCGCGACACGGTCATGTGACCGCGACGTCATCACAGGTCCTGCGCGAGAAGGACCTGCCATGACGTCACGGTTACGTGACCGCGACGTCATCACACCCTGGGACCGGAAGCTGCCGCCTGCACCCCACACAGGCGACAGAACTACAACGCGCCTGTGGAAGGTGAGTATATATTTATTTTTTATTTTTTTAACCTGTGACATACGTGGCTGGGCAATATACTACGTAGCTGGGCAATATACTATGTGACTGGGCAATCTACTGCGTTGCTCTGTGCTGTATACTACGTCAATTGGCAATATACTACGTCGCTGGGCAATATACTACGTCGCTGGGCAATATACTACATGGCTGGGCAATATACTACGTGGCTGGGCAATATACTACGTGGCTGGGCAATATACTACGTGGCTGGGCAATATACTACGTGGCTGGGCAATATACTACGTCGCTGGGCAATATACTACATGGGCTGGGCAATATACTACGTGGGCTGGGCAATATACTACGTGGGCTGGCGCAATATACTATGTTGCTGGGCAATATACTACGTGGACATACATATTCTAGAATACCCGATGCGTTAGAATTGGGCCACCATCTAGTTAAGATATAATCTGGTTTCTTCACAGTAATGGTTGTGGTTGTGGTTGGGATTACAGTTAGGGTTGGGATTAGGTTGGGGTGTGTTAGGCTACTTTCACATTAGCGTCGTGTGACGCACGTCGCAATGCGTCGTTTTGGAGAAAAAACGCATCCTGCAAAGTTGCCCGCAGGATGCGTTTTTTCTCCATACACTTGCATTAGCGACGCATTGCGACGGATTGCCACACGTCGCATCCGTCGTGCGACGGATGCGTCGTGATTTGACGGACCGTCGGCACAAACATTCCATGTAACTTTTTTGTGCGTCGTGTCTGCCATTTTCGACCGTGCATGCGTGGCCGAAACTCCGCCCCCTCCTCCCCGAAACTCACAATGGACAGCGGATGCGTTGTAAAACTGCATCCGCTGCCCACGTTGTGCTACATTAACACACTGTACGTCGGGCCGACGGTTTGCGACGGCCCATACCGACGGACTAGTGTGAAAGTAGCCTTAAGGTTAGGGTTGTGGTTAGGCTTATGGTTACGGTTTCGATTTGGGTTAGGGTGTGTTGGGGTCATGGTTGTGGTTAGGGTTGGAGTTACAATTGGTGGGGTTCCACTGTTTAAATACATCAGGGGGTCTCCAAGCGCGACATGGTGCCCGATTCCAGACAATTTTGCTTTCAAAATGTCAAATGTTGCTTCCTCCCTTTTGAACCGTGCTATGTGCTCAGTGGCTTTCCCCCACATATGACATATCAGCGTACTCAGGAGAAATTGCACAACAAATTTTGTGGTCCATTTTCTCCTGATAACCCTTGTGAAAATAAAAAAAATAGTTCCAAAGTAAATTTTTTGTGAAAAAAGTAAAATGTTATTTTTTTCCTTCCACATTGCTTTTGTACTTGTGAAGCACATGAAGGGTTAATAAACTTATTGAATGTGGTTTTGTGCACCTTGAGGGGTGCAGTTTTTAGAATGGTGTCACTTTTGGGTATTTTCTGTTATATCGACCCCCCAAACTCATTTCAAATGTGAGGTGGTCCCTAAAATAAAAAAATTGGTTTTGTAAATTTTGTTGGAAAAATGAGAAATTGCTGGTCAACTTTTAACCCTTATAACTTCCTAACAAAAATATATTATGTTCCAAATTTGTGCTGATGTAAAGTTGACATGTGGGAAAATGTTATTTATTAACTATTTTGTGGGACACAACTCTCTGATTTAAGGGTACAAAAATTTAAAGTTTGACAATTGCAAAATTTCCAAAATTCTTGCCAAATTTCCGTTTTTTTCATAAATAAACACAACTTATATCTAATAAATGTTATCACAAACATGAACTACAATATCGCACGAAAAAACTTTCTCAGAATCAGTGGGATCCGTTGAAGCATTCCAGAGCTATAGCCTCATAAAGTGACAGTGGTCAGAATTGTAAAAATTGGCTTGGTCATTAAGTACCACATTGGCTCTCTCACTAAGGGGTTAAGGCTCTAACCTATTTGTCAGAAGTATACCTCGGAAGTATTCCTTAAAGGGCCACTGTCACCCCCTCCAGCCGTTATAAACTAAAAGAGCCACCTTGTGCAGCAGTAATGCTGCAGTCTAACAAGGTGGCTCTTTTAGTTTTTGATTCAGTTATTCCCTCAATAAAGCGTTTTAAAATTTGCCCTAAATACCTGTCCTTAGAGGCTGGAGGCGGTCCGAAGCCTCCTCTGTGAATCTCCCAACGGCCGTCACTCTTCTCTTCTGGGGCGATGGTCGCCGCCCCCTGCGCGCTGTTTCTTCTTAAATCCGGCGCCGGCGCTGTGTGTGCCTGCCTGGTGCAGGCGCAGTCTTCATTGTCCTTCATAGCTCAGATCCAGGGTGCCTGACTGCGCCTGTGCGGGCAGTGCGGCCACCCTGTTGCTGAATCCCCGCCCCGCACTGTGTTATTCATTATGCACAGTACGGGGCTGGTATTCCTGGGCATGCGCACTGCGCTGTTCAGACGCTCCCCCAGCTCCCCCGCCTTCCAGCGTTGCCGGAATATACAGGTTTCCTTGCCAGCATTTGGAATGAAGCAGCCGCAAATAACAACGCTGGAAGGCGGGGGACCTGGGGGAGCGTCTGAACAGCGCAGTGCGCATGCCCAGGAACCCCAGCCCCGCACTGTGCATAATGAATAACACAGTGCGGGGCGGGGATTCAGCAACAGGGTGGCCGCACTGCCCGCACAGGCGCAGTCAGGCACCCTGCATCTGACCTATGACGGACAATGAAGACTGCGCCTGTCCCAGGCAGGCACGCACAGCGCAGGCGCCGGATTTAAGAAAAACAGCGCGAAGGGGGCGGCGACCACATCCCCAGAAGAGAAGAGTGACGGCCATTGGGAGATTCACAGAGGAGGCTTCGGACCACCTCCAGGTCTAAGGACAGGTATTTAGGGCAAATTTAAAACGCTTTATTGAGGGAATAACTGAATCAAAAACTAAAAGAGCCACCTTGTTAGACTGCAGCATTACTGCTGCACAAGGTGGCTCTTTTAGTTTATAACGGCTGGAGAGGGTGACAGTGGCCCTTTAACACTTACCTCCAAGTTGTGTCACTATATAGTCAAAGAGTAGCATACATTACCGATTTGCCACAATACAGAACAAAATGTTAAAATCCAGCACTGCAATGTAAGGCTATGCTTACATGTTGCATTTTTGCTGCAATCTTTTTATGCAAAGTTTAAGCTGGGTTTAAGCTGCTTGCAAAAAGCAGGATTTAATTATTTTTTACTGTATTTTTTGCTTATTCTTTGCTACTTATTTGTCAGGGTACATTTGTCTCTTTTTCATGCAAGGTGGGAACATCAGGGTGTGGGACTGTTTTTCAGCATGCAGCGGTGACAAACTTCATGTAATTGAAGGAAGTATGAATGGTCAAGTGTACAGAGACATTCCTGTCAAAAATCTGCTGCTACCTACCAGTATAATAAAGATGAAACGAATGCAAACATTTCAGCAAGACAATGATCCCAATCACACAGCCAAGGAAACTATTTTTTTTTTATTTCATAGAAAGAAAATAAAGCTGCTAGAATGCCCCAGCCGATCACCTGACCTGAATCCAATAGAATCTGAATAGAAGGAGCGTATTCAATTCTTTTCCCTGTGTCATTTCTCATTATTACACATAACGTAAAGGGGTCTTCTAGTGCAGCTGATCAGAAAAATCTTTTTTTTTTCATGTACTTAGTGTGGAGAATATATCTACAAAACAATTTAGCTCAACTTGCAATATTAAAAGTTATAGCACTTTATAGGGAGCAATCTCCGGCGCGCGCGCAGTGCACGAACCGCTCGCCGCACAATAGACCATTCCGTGGGCCTTGTGTGTGTATGCTTTCATAGCTTTTGAATTAACTTGCCCAATAAATGGTCGTTTTTTAGGCTGCATTTTAAAAAAGTCTTAAGTATTATGATCCTTAGTAATCCCCTCACACTCATTAGAGATCAAACAGGTGAATATATACAGTGCCTTGCGAAAGTATTCAGCCCAATTGAACTTTTCAACCTTTTCCCACATATCATGCTTCAAACATAAAGATACCAAATGTAAATTATTGGTGAAGAATCAACAACAAGTGGAACACAATTGTGAAGTTGTACAAAATTTATTGGTTATTTTACATTTTTGTGGAAATTCAAAAACTGAAAAGTGGGGCGTGCAATATTATTCGGCCCCTTTACTTTCAGTGCAGCAAACTCACTCCAGAAGTTCATTGTGGATCTATGAATGATCCAATGTTGTCCTAAATGCCTAATGATGATAAATATAATCCACCTGTGTGTAATCAAGTCTCCGTATAAATGCACCTGCTCTGTGATAGACTCAGGGTTCTGATTGAAGCACAGAGAGCATCATGAAGACCAAGGAACACAACAGGCAGGTCCATGATACTGTTGTGGAGAAGTTTAAAGCCAGATTTGGATACAAAATGATTTCCAAAACTTTAAACATCCCAAGGAGCACTGTGCAAACGATCATATTGAAATGGAAGGGGTATCATACCACTGCAAACCTACCAAGACCCGGCCGTCCCTCTAAACTTTCATCTCAAACAAGGAGAAGACTGATCAGAGATGCAGCCAAGAGGCCCATGATCACTCTGGATGAAGTGCAGAGATTTACAGCTGAGGTGGGACAGTCTGTCCATAGGACAACAATCAGTCATACACTGCACAAATCTGGCCTTTATGGAAGAGTGGCAAGAAGAAAGTGATTTCTCAAAGATATCCATAAAAAGTGTTGTTTAAAGTTTGCAACAAGCCACCTGGGAGACACACCAAACATGTGGAAGAAGGTGCTCTGGTCAGATGAAACCAAAATCGGAACTTTTTGGCAACAATGCCAAACGATATGTTTGGCGTAAAGGCAACACAGCTCATCACCCTGAACACACCATCCCCACTGTCAAACATGGTGGTGGCAGCATCATGGTTTGGGCCTGCTTTTCTTCAGCAGAGACAAGGAAGATGGTTAAAATTGATGGGAAGATGGATGGAGCCAAACACAGGACCATTCTTGAAGAACACCTGTTGGAGGTCTGCAAAAGACCTGAGACTGGGACGTAGATTTGTCTTCCAACAAGACAATGATCCCAAACACAAAGCTAATACAATGGAATGGTTCTTAAATAAACGTATCCAGGTGTTAGAATGGCCAAGTCAAAGTCCAGACCTCAATCCAATCGAGAATCTGTGGAAAGAGCTGAAAACTGCTGTTCACAAATGATCTCCATCAAACCTCACTGAGCTCGAGCTGTTTGCGAAGGAAGAATGGGCAAGAATTTCAGTCTCTCGATGTACAAAACTGATAGAGACATACCCCAAGCGACTTGCAGCTGTAATCACAGCAAAAGGTGGCGCAACAAAGTATTAAGTTAAAGGGGCTGAATAATATTGCACGCCCCACTTTTCAGTTTTTGAATTTCCACAAAAATTTAAAATAAGCAATACATTTCGTTCAACTTCACAATTGTGTTCCACTTGTTGTTGATTCTTCACCAAAAATTTACATTTGGTATCTTTATGTCTGAAGCATGATATGTGGAAAAAGGTTGAAAAGTTCAAGGGGGTCGAATACTTACGCAAGGCACTGTATAAAGCAGAAAATGTGTTCTGAAGGATGTCATATCTCAGTTTTGAAAACTGCCTCACTGTCATATTGTTTTAGTTGTCCATAGCAACCAATCAGAGCTCTGCTTTCACTTTACCTCAGCAGCTTCAATGCTGTTAAAGGGAACCTGTCACCTGAATTTGGCGGGACCAGTTTTGGGTCATATGGGTGGGGTTTTCGGGTGTTTGATTCACCCTTTCCTTACCCGCTGGCTGCATGCTGGCCGCAATATTGGATTGAAGTTAATTCTCTGTACTCCGGAGTACACGCCTGCGTAAGGCAATATTGTCTTGCGCAGGCGTGTACTACGGAGGACAGAGAATGAACTTCAATCCAATATTGCGGCCAGCATGCAGCCAGCGGGTAAGGAAAGGGTGAATCAAACACCCGAAAACCCCGCCCATATGACCCAAAACTGGTCCCGCCAAATTCAGGTGACAGGTTCCCTTTAAGGTGAATGGACTCTATCGAAGTTATTCGTGAATTTTATAAGGTTAAAAAAATTTGTGGAAATGGATAAAAAGGGAAGAGAGGTTATAAAGCGCGTCCATATGGTTTTAAAACAACGATATTTCGATGCAACCAACACACAACAGGACTCACAGTTTGCGAGTACATTGGCAAAAAAACATAAGAAATTCAAAAAATATCGAGGTGCATTCTGATTTTTTTCAGTGTTTTCGACAATTGCATCACTCGTAATATGAGAAACTTGCAATAAGAATGTAAAATTCTCTTAGACTCCACATCGATGTGTAGGAAATAAAATTAACGTCAAGTGCGGCTATAACGATGTTTACAACGATTCTTCGCCAATTATTGACAATACACTTGAAATCAACCATGGCATTGTGTTTGTTTTTCTACTTTTAGGTGTTGGACAAGAAGGCCAAATTTAATTTGTGGCTTGATGGACATTTGCTATGGCATGGCCATAAACACTTTTTACGCTTGTCTTGAAAATATATACATAGCATCCCCTGCAGTATACAATTGCATTTTAAAGGGAACCTGTCAGCAGGATTGTGCACAGTAACCTACAGACAGTGTCAAGTTGGCGCCATTATGCTGATTAAAATTATATATTAGTTGATTAAATCCGCTTTGTGGTTGTTTAATTTTTATTTTCAGTTAATGATATGCTCGTGCTTCGGGGCGGCCTGTGGGGGGTGTCCTCATGTGGTTCTCTGCTTAGATATTCATCTGTATGGCTTTTGACAGGTCACTGATCCCTTATTGTTAAGTATTAAATGCACATTACACATGCGATCATGCTGCAGCACTGGCACCTGAACGCTGCAGGTGATTTTTTTTCTCAATATACACTGTGTTCCAAATTATTAAGCACAAAGCATTTTGGAGTGATAAGGTTAGAATTTTTTTGTTTGTCATTTAAACTCATTGATGGTGATGTGTGTCAGGGCTCATTATATCACTGAAAGCAATTGCAGATACCTGTGCACATTAGTTTGGCAGGTGTGACCAAATAAAGGCAAGACTACTTAAGAAGGCTGATCCACATTATCAAGCAGCCTACATTTTTTGCCAAAATGGGAAAGAAAAAGGATGTGTCGGCTGCTGAGAAGCAACAAATTGTGGAGTATTTAGGTCAAGGCATGACTACAATCAACATTGCCAAGACACTTCATCGTGATCATCGCACAATCAAGAAGTATGTAGCTGATTCCCAGCACACACGTGTGCGTGCTGATAAGGAAAAATTGAGGACAGGCAATTGCGTAAGGTTAAAATAGCAGCTGCAAAAATGCCTTGTCATAGCAGCAGACACGTTTTTGAAGCTGCTGGTGCCTCCAACGTCCCCAGAACAACAAGATGCAGGGTCCTTCAGAGGTTTGCAGCTGTGCGTAAGCCATCCTGTCGACCACCTCTATCCACTGCACACAAGCAAAAACAGCTCCAGTGGGCCAAACGATACATGAAGACTGACATCCAAACTGTTTTGTTCACCGATGAGTGCCGTGCAATGCTCAATGGTCCAGATGGATGGAGTGGAGGATGGCTGGTTGATGGACACCCCATGAAAACACGGCTAACGCGCCAACAAGGAGGAGGTGGAGTAATGTTTTGGGCTGGAATCGTGGGGAGAGAGATTGTCGGCCCCTTTATGATCCCTGAAGGGGTAAAGATGAACTCCATAATCTATGTGGAGTTTCTAAAACAACACTTCCTGCCATGGTTCAAGAGGAAGAACCGTGCTTTCCGCAGCAAGATCATTTTCATGCATGATAATGCACCGTCTCATGCTGCAAAAAACACATCTGCATCTCTGGCTGCTATGGGCATAAAAGAGGGCAAACTTATGGTGTGGCCACCATCTTCCCCTGACCTCAACCCCATTGAGAACCTCTGGAGCATCATCAAAAGGAGTGTCTATGATGGCGGGAGGCAGTTCACATCTAAGCAACAGCTCTGGGAGGGTATTCTGTCCACATGCAAAATAATTGAAGCAGAAACCATCCAAAAACTGACAAATTCAATGGACGAGAGAGTTCAGAAGCTTCTTTCGAACAAGGGGTCCTATGTGTAAATGTAACATCACCTAGAATAAAGTTTTCACTTGAAAACTGTTTGATTTCATTTTGTAATAAGCTGATAATGCTTATAACTTCACAATCGACCATTTTTTTGTTCAAAATAAAAAAAAAAGGTTGAAAACTCTGCTGTGCATAATAATTTGGAACATGCATTTTGAGTGTTTATTTTTTTTTTAAAAGATACTGTTTTCATAGGCAGTTTGTTCCAAAACATTGCAATTATACTAGAATAGTAGATGACTGGAAAATAACAATGACTGCAATTCAGATAGGTAATTTAGAGAAAATATGAGGAAATATTATTTGCATAATAATTTGGAACACAGTGTATATATGTATATGTATGTATATATATGTATATATATGTATATATATGTGTGTATACAGATGAATATGTAAGCAGAACACCACATGAGGACCCCCCACCAAACACAGGCAAAAAAAAGACGACAATGTTGAGGAATACAATGAATGGTATGAAACACATGAAGGAATGTGCTCCATAAATTACAAGCAGTGCTGGTAAAATGGAGATCAACACTATAACTGAAATGTTTTTTAGATCGCAGGAGAAGCACAGAGTTTTCTACTAAAAGTATAGTGGAGATTGGGACAGCAAAACGTTTTGCAGAATTTTAAATGTGAATCCGTGTGAAGATGAAGCTACTGTTGTGGGAATAGAATGTGTCAGCCACATAGAAAAAAGAATAGTCATGAGACTTTGTAATGCGAAAAAAAATAAAGGTATGTATAGGTGGCAAAGGTCCTGGAAAGTTATCAGATACAGTTATTGGTGAACTCACTAAGCATGGCTTAGCTATTTGCAGACCCCGTCGAGGAAATGAGGAAAGAAATATTGGCTATGTACTATCATAAAAGTTCCACCGATGATAAACCGCAACATGACAACTACCGACCTGGTAAAGTGAGGTACACTCGCAACTTTCCATCACGATAAACCATTAACTGCGACGGTATTGAAGGTAATAAAGCCAATTTATGAACAGCTGTCATCGAATGATTTGCTGGAACAATGTGCTTGAGCAGAAACACGAAATAACAACGAATCGCTCAACTCACTCATTCGGACTTTTGCTCCGAAACATCTTCATCTTCGGGTTATTATTATTATACATTTTTATAGCGTCATTTATTCCTTGGCGCTTTACATGTTAACGGGCGAATGTAGACAAGTACTATAAACATGAGTAAAACAAGGCACACACAAGTACAGGAGGAGAGAAGACCCTGCCCGCGAGGGTTCACAGTCTACAGGGGACGGGTGAGGATACAAAGGGTTCAAAGATTGTGAACATAGCTAAGTTTTTGTCAGTGATTATCCTTAAAAATTGGTATAAATCCCATGTTAAAGTAATGAACGTGATGGGAATGACTATTGGACAGCAAGCGGAGATGTAAGTACACACTCGGGATGAGGATCATTTAAAATCACTTGGAGCTGAAATTTTAATTTTTCTAGGCCTCCAATTGTGCAAAAAATTGATACTCAATTTTCAGCATAGTGCCATTTTTTAAATGTTCACATTTTATTTTATTCTGCTACCGGAGATAGAGACAATCATACTAATTATGAATCTCTTTGGGTTTTTTTTGTTTCAGACTAGTACAATAGCCAGTGTCATGGTCACCGTTCAGCACCGTTTTATTTTCCTTACCCACTTCACTATATTTTTACATTACTTATTTATATTCTATTCAGGATATAAAAATTTGGAAGTGTAAATATATTGTAAAAAGCAGTGTCACAAAAATTATTATACTTGTTCCACAAAATAAAGCAAAAATAGCAAACAAAATTGGGTGTCTAGACTAGAAGACCCCCTTAATTTAACCCCTTAATCCCATATGACGTACTATCCTGTCAAGGTGACCTGGGACTTAATTCCCAGGGACGGGATAGTACGTCATATGCGATCGGCCGCGCTCACGAGGGGAGCACAGCCGTGTGTCAGTTGACTATCGCAGCTGACATCCGGCACTATGTGCCATTAGCGGTCACGGACCGCCCCCGGCACGCTAACCTGATCGCAGCGTTTCGGGGGCATAGGGAAGCATCGCGCAGGGAGGGGGCTCCCTGCGGGCTTCCCTGAGACCCTCGGTACAAGGCGATGTGCTCACCTTGTACCGAGCGTCTCCTCCCTGCAGGCCCCGGATCCAAAATGGCTGTGGGGCTGCATCCGGGTCCTGCAGGGAGGTGGCTTACCAAGCGCCTCAGAGCAGGCGCTGGTAAGCCTACAGCCCTGCATGTCAGATCGCTGATCTGAGACAGTGCTCTGCAAAGTGTCAGATCAGCTATCTGACCTTATAACATGATGCCGCCCCCCCCCCCCCCCCCTGTGGCAATGTTATAAAGTAAAAAAAAAATATTTAGATGTGTAAAAAAATAATAATTCCTAAATAAAGAAAAAATATATATTGTTCCCATAAATACATTTCTTTATCTAAATAAAAAAAAAAAACAATAAAAGTACACATATTTAGTATCGCCGCATCCGTAACGACCCGACCTATAAAACTGTCCCGCTAGTTAACCCCTTCAGTGAACACTGTACAAAAAAAAAAACCGAGGCAAAAAACAACGCTTCATACCGCCAAACAAAAAGTGGAATAGCATGCAATCAAAAAGTCGGATATAAAGAACCATGGTACTGCTGAAAACATCATCTTGTCCTGCAAAAAATGAGCTGCCATACAGCGTCATCAGCGAAAAAATTAAAAAGTTATAGCCTCAGAATGAAGCGATGCAAAAATAATCATTTTTTCTATAAAATAGTTTTTATCGTATAAAAGCGCCAAAACATAAAAAAATATAAATGAGGAATCGCTGTAATTGTACTGACCCGAAAAATAAAACTGCTTTATCCATTTTACCCCCCCCCCAAAAAAAAAAAAAAGAAATTCATGAATATCTGTTTTTGGGCATACTGCCTCACAGAAATCGGAATAAAAAGCGATAAAAAAAGTCACGTGCCCGAAAATGTTACCAATAAAAACGTCAACTCGTCCAGCAAAAAACAAGACCTCACATGACTCTGTTGACCAAAATATGGAAAAATTATAGCTCTCAAGATGTGGGAACGCAAAAAACATTTTTTGCAATAAAAAGCGTCTTTTAGTGTGTGACGGTTGCCAGTCATAAAAATCCGCTTTAAAAGTAAATCAAACCCCCCTTCATCACCCCCTTAGTTAGGGAAAAATAAAAAAATGCATTTATTTCCATTTTCCCATTAGGGTTAGGGCTAAGGTTAGGGTTTGGATTACATTTACGGTTGGGATTAGGGTTAAGGGTGAGTTGGGGTTAGGGGTGTGTTTGGGTTAGGGTTTCAGTTAGAATTGGGGTTTCCACTGTTTAGGCACATCAGGGCCCTCCAAACGCGACATGGCGTCCGATCTCAATTCCAGCCAATTCTGCGTTGAAAAAGTAAAACAGTGCTCCTTCCCATCCGAGCTCTCCCGTGCACCCAAACGGATTTACCCGAACATATGGG
Organism: Ranitomeya variabilis; assembly: GCF_051348905.1. NCBI lineage: Eukaryota > Metazoa > Chordata > Amphibia > Anura > Dendrobatidae > Ranitomeya > Ranitomeya variabilis. The sequence continues at coordinate 354,804,335 of NC_135237.1, read as the reverse complement.
GTATCAGCATACTCAGGACAAATTGGACAACAACTTCTGGGGTCCAATTTCTCTTGTTACCCTTGGAAAACTAAAAATTTTGGGGGCTAAAAAAACATTTTTGTAGGAAAAAAATGATTTTTTATTTTCACGGCTCTGCCTTATAAACTGTAGTGAAATACTTGGGGGTTCAAAGTTCTCACAACACATCTACATAAGTTCCTTGGGGGGTCTAGTTTCCAATATGGGGTCACTTGTGGGGAGTTTCTACTGTTTAGGTACATTAGGGGCTCTGCAAACGCAATGTGAAGCCTGCAGACCATTCCATCTAAGTCTGCATTCCAAATGGCGCTCCTTCCCTTCTGAGCTACCATGCGCCCAAACGGTGGTCCCCCCCCCCCACATATGGGGTATCAGCGTACTCAGGACAAATTGGACAACAACTTTTGGGGACCAATTTCTCCTGTTACCCTTGGGAAAATACAAAACTGGGTGTTAAAGATAATTTTTGTGGAAAAAAATGATTTTTTATTTTCACGGCTCTGCGTTATTAACCGTAGTGAAACACTTGTGGGTTCAAAGTTCTCACAGCACATCAAGGTTGTTCCTTGGGGGTCTAGTTTCCAATATGGGGTCACTTGTGGGGAGTTTCTACTGTTTAGGTACATTAGGGGCTCTGCAAACGCAATGTGAAGCCTGCAGACCATTCCATCTAAGGCTAAGTTCACACTAGCGTTGTGCGCCGCTGCGTCGGCGACGCAACGCACAACGCACGCAAAAACGCGGCAAAACGCACGCAAAAACGCTGCGTTTTGCGACGCATGCGTCGGTTTTTGCCGAAAATCGGACGCAAGAAAAATGCAACTTGTTGCGTTTTCTTGGTCCGACGCTTGCGGCAAAAAAGACGCATGTGTGGCACAACGCAACAAAAAAAAACGCATGCGTCCCCCATGTTAAGTATAGGGGGCGCATGACGCATGCGTCGCCGCTGCGTCGCCGACGCAAACCCGACGCACATTAGCTTAACGCTAATGTGAACGTAGCCTAAGTCTGCATTCCAAATGGCGCTCCTTCCCTTCTGAGCTACCATGCGCCCAAACGGTGGTTACCCCCACATATAGGGTATCAGCATACTCAGGACAAATTGCACAACAACTTTTGGGGACCAATTTCACCTGTTACCCTTGGGAAAAAACAAAACTGGGGGCTAAAAAATAATTTTTGTGGGGAAAAAAAAATATTTTCACAGCTCTGCGTCATAAACTGTAGTGAAACACTTGGGGGTTCAAAGCTCTCACAACACATCTAGATAAGATCCTTAGGGGTCTTCTTTCCAAATGGTGTCACTTGTGGGGGGTTTCAATGTTTAGGCACATCAGGGGCTCTCCAAACACAACATGGTGTCCCATCTCAATTCCAGCCAATTTTGCATTGAAAAGTCAAACGGCGCTCCTTCCCTTCCGAGCTCTGACATGCACCCAAACAGTGGTTTACACCCACATATGGGGTATCAACGTACTCAGGACAAATTGTACAACAACTTTTGGTGTCCATTTTCTCCTGTTACCCTTGGTAAAATAAAACAAATTGGAGCTGAAGTAAATTTTTTGTGAAAAAAAGTAAATGTTAATTTTTTTTTTAAACATTCCAAAAATTCCTGTAAAGCACCAGAAGGGTTAATAAACTTCTTGAATGTGGTTTTGAGCACCTTGAGTGGTGCAGTTGTTAGAATGGTGTCACACTTGGTTATTTTCATATATATTTATCATATAGACCCCTCAAAATGACTTCAAATGTGATGTGGTCCCTAAAAAAAAAATGGTGTTGTAAAAATGAGAAATTGCTGGTCAACTTTTAACCCTTATAACTCCCTAACAAAAAAAAAAAATTGTTTACAAAATTGTGCTGATGTAAAGTAGACCTGTGGGAAATGTTACTTATTAAGTATTTTGTGTGACATATCTCTGTGATTTAAGGGCATAAAAATTCAAAGTTGGAAAATTGCGAAATTTTCGCCAAATTTCCGTTTGTTTTTTTACACAAATAAACGCAGGTAATATCAAAATTTTTTTACCACTATCATGAAGTACAATATGTCTCGAGAAAACAGTGTCAGAATCACAGGGATCCGTTGAAGTGTTCCAGAGTTACAACCTCATAAAGGGACAGTGGTCAGAATTGTAAAAATTGGTCAGGTCATTAACGTGCAAACCACCCTCGGGGCTTAAGGGGTTAAGGACATCAGTGGTTTGATTTCTTTACTAGTGAAGGTATGGGTTGTTACCAATATCTGGTGAGAATTTCATAACAATAGCACCTTTAAATATATAATAACTTAGAAAATTGGTGACGTGTTCCATACTTATTTTACCCTCTGTATATACTTGAGGGAAAAGTTGTTTAAATATAGAGAGCGCCGGCTGTAACCACATCCCCGGCACTGCCTAACAGAGACACAGGGCAATCCTCCTGTGGGCCCTTGTGCTGGATATAGAGGGGGGCCCGCCTAATCATAGTAGATAGAATGACTATGAGCCTATCAGAAACCTCTTTAACCATGTCAGTATTGACGTTGAAAGATCGCTGACCTATCAAAGGCCACTGACATCAGTACCCAGCGCATAGTAGTGACGTTAAATGGCCACCAGCCTACCGAAGGGCGCGTGTGTCAGCTCAGAACGAGGGGGGGGGGGGCTATGAAGGGTGACATGAGGGCCTAGGATGGGGGCAACATGCCCGGGATGGGGGAACATAGGGGCATGGGACGGAGAAAATAGGGACCCAGGAAAGAGGAACATAGAAGCCCAGAATGGGAGAACATAGGGGCATAGAATGAGAGACATTATTAAATAAAGTGGCCCTGGTTGGGGACATTATTAAAGGGGACAGAATGAGAGACATTGATGGGTGACATAATTACCGTATGGGAGCCAGGATGGGTGACATATTTACTGTAGGGGCCAAGCAAGAGACATTATTACTGCTGTAATATAATTTACTTTTGAGTATACTGTTTTCCATGGGGGGAACAAACGGGGGGTCCTGTTACTGTAGATGGCGACATCATGTTGCTTTTTTTCCTCATATGACGTAGTGTAGAAGTGGGGAAAAAGTGGAGAATGTGCTCTCGATTAGCTATAAATAACGGTGTCTGAGTTTTGACTGGAAGAAGTGATAGCGATCTGCGCTGGATGAAGAAAAACAAAAATGAATGACTTCAACTAGAGATGTCAGTGGTAAGTCACAGTATTACATGTTCAGTAAAACTATTCACTATTTACAGAGCTCCTGCATATAATGTCACTGGTGATAACTGCATCACCTGTATACTATATGCACAGGAGCTCTGTGTATAGTGTAAGTGTAGAGGTAATACTGTAATTACCAGTGACATTATACATACGAGCTCTGTATATAGCATCAGTATACAGGTAATACAGTGATCACAAGTGACATTAGTCATATGAATTCTGTATGTAATGTATAGTGTACAGGTAATGCAGAGATCACCAGTGACAGTATATAGGAGCCCTGTACATAGTGCAATGTCACTGGTGATCAATGCACTATGTACAGGGCTGTGTACTATATGCAGAGCTCCTGTGTATAATTTCACTGCTGTTCACTGTATTATCTGTACACTGATACTACACTGCTCAAAAAATAAATGGAACGCTAAGGCTACTTTCACACATCAGGTTTTATCATTCTGGCCCACAGCTATTTTTAGAAAAAAAACGAACCAGCTAAATTAAAAACTGGAACCGGTTTTTCCCCATTGACTTGTATTAGCGTCAGATTGCGCCGCATGGCCCAACGTTCCTTCCTATTTTTTCCGGATCTGGCGAAAATTTAGATTCCGGCGTCTGGAAAAAACGTCTATAATAACGTTTTTTGTCTGCGGCGGATTTTTCCTACAATGCATGTCTATGGACACCGGAATGTGCCGGATCCGGAAAAAGCTGGATCCGGCGACCTGATCCGGCTTTTTAATCTGAGCATGCTCAGAACATATTGGCCTGACCCCAGGACACATATATAAACAATGCCAGTGAGGCCCTCACTCATTACCAGCCATAGAGAGCTTGCCAGCAAGAGAGCCAAGAGACTGCCTGCCAAGAACCTGCCAGCCAGAGAGCCTAGCCTGCCTGCCTGCCTGCAAAGAGCCTGCCAGCCAGAGAGCCTAGCCTGCCTGCCTTCCAAGAGCCTGCCAGCAGAGAGCCTAGCCTGCCTGCCAGCCAGAGAACCTAGCCTGCCTGCCTGCCAATAGCCGGCCAGCCAGAGAGCCAAGAGTCTGCTAGCCAGAGAGCCAAGAGCCTGCCAGCAGAGAACCTAGCCTGCCTGCCTGCCATCTGTCCCATATCTATCTGTCATATATCTTTTTTTATATATATATATATATATATATATATATATATATATATATATATGTGTATGTATATATATTTTATTAATTAATGTATTTATCAATCTCTAATTTTTGTAGGAAGCTGCAGCAGAAGAGGTGCTTCCAGAAGAAGACCGAAGGGGAGGAGAGAGACCTGGAGTGGGATCGCAATTGGTAAGTGTCTTGCATCCATCGCGAACCACAACCTCACACTACACCCAACACATACAAACAAAAGATCCTTACTGAAAGAACACTGCACACAACACATAAAAAGCCAATGCACAAGCACATAATTTTTTTTTTTTCTTACAGTCTTCTGATTCTGGTGCTCGATCCAGAGGTCCTCAGAGCGGCTCCCAGGGTCGTCGGCGTGAGAGTGCGGGCGGCCGTCATCGTGTAAGCATCTCCTTATTTTTTTTTTTTGTTATTTGAACTTAATGTTGTTTTGAATGTAATGGGTTTTTTTCTTCTTTTTTTAACAGGCTTCACAGCGTGCTCCTGACTCAGACGGTGAGGAGGTTGGGCTAAATATTGACCTCCTCATCGATCTGATCCGAGAGAGGGAGCCGCTGTGGAACATGGCTGACCGCCGCCACGCTGATGTCATTGTGACCCGTCGGCTCTGAGAGCAAGTCTGCGAACAGCTGGTAGACAAATGGGAGGACCTCGATGTTCGGGCCCAGAATCAAGCACGTAAGTATACACAGTTCAGTTATGTTGATGGATTTAAAGTGTTGTATCCTACCCAATTTGTGTTTCTCCTTTTTTTACAGGTGAGAGGATTGTCAAGCAGTGGCGGTCGACCAGGGATCGCTTCAAGAAGGCGTTCAACAAAGAGATGCGGGCCCGAGTGGATCTGGAGGACGCAGAAGCAGATATAAATATGCCCAAGCCCTGTCGTTCCTCAGGTCAACAATGGTGAGCCGAAGGTAAATATTACCCACCACATTTAATAACCAAAGTTTTACATGTCTAGCCCTCTTTTGTTGTTTCAGCCAGGGCCATGCAATATCAGTATATTAATTATATTTTCTTTTCTCTTTGTTCCACAGCACCGTTGGCAGCACTCAGGAGCCTTCAGCAGAGTTAAACCCTTCTGCGGCGATCCCTCAGGAGTCCGCCACCGCCGGACACTTCGACAGTCCCGGCCCCTCTGCACCTTCCCAGCCTTCCCTTACATCTGATCCCTCGGTCCCATCCACCAGCGCTGGAATATCCTGTCCGGCTGCATTGCATGAATCTGCTGGTGAGGATACCCCACCTTTACCCCACCCCTCTGATGCTGGCACCTCTACTACACCTGTGGCTTCGGGGCGGCAGTGCCAGAGGGGTCAAGTACAGAGCTATGCGCCCGAGTTCTTGCACATGAATGCATCCTTCCAGAACTGTCTCAAACTTTTGTCCGAGCAAATGGCTGCAGGTTTCAATTTGGTAAATAAAATCATTCATGCTACCTCATGAACAATTATCATGAGCGTCCCCTGTGATCATTACAATGCCGTCATTAACCGGGCTATCACAGGTTGTCACACTCCCCTGATGATTCCAAGTGGATGAAACGCGTCGGGAGATGCCAGATCTAATAGAGGCTTTATCGCCATCTCACCTTCCTCGAGAGATAAATGGATTCTCTCCAACTTTGGGTGAGATCTACCCATATTGATGGGCTGCATAAATGACGCAAATTTGCATATGCTGGCGTCTTAGGAAAATAGAGCTTGGTGCAAAGGACATAATGACCACATTGTAATGATCACAGGGGACGCTCATGATAATTGTTCATGAGGTAGCACGATTCCAGTTCTATATAGATGTACATTTACGGTCATGTTTGACTAAAAAGCCTCTTTTATCATGCTGCTATATGTACTGACAGTGGCTAACTATAAATGCATGCTGAATTGGTAATTCCTGATATTGGTCACATTTATGTGGATTTGACAATATTTGATACATGTTAACCAATAAATCGTTTTTTTAAGGTCACCATAGGTGATCAGGAATACACATGCTGCATAAATAACCCTTGGCAGGAAGAGTTGTTTTACCTTGGATAGGTTAAAAACTACATAAGAGTATTTCACTATTTATATATGGGCAATTTACAGGCAGGGGCATATCCATATATGGTTCATAATAACAAAGAAGGCTATTGGTTGTTATATCTACTGCCCGCCCTGAAAATTCGGCATGTCCATAGCATCGTTTCTAGTATGGCATTTGCCATTATATAAGGCTACTAGCTAAATACATAGGGTCACAGGCACAGTGACCATTTAGCACTGTCAGCATTGTTTTTTGTATTTTCTTTTCCCTCCCCTTTTCTGTGTTGGTTAGGGTTCAAAAATGCACAAGGGTCCTTCCCTTCCCCCTGTTTTTATGTGTTGTATGTGAATTGACTTTTTGTACATACCTATTAAAGGTTAAGTTTTATATTTATATCCAATTGCTAATAGTATTTGATTCTTGTTGGACCGGTTACCCAGCTCTATAGACAATAAATACTTCAAACAGGTACATAACTTGGGTAAAAGAAGGTAAAATACTTTGGGTACAACCCAAACAGGTACACAACTTTGATTATATAAGGTTAAAGGTTAAATACTTTGGGGGCAACACAAACAGGTACACAACTTGGGTACAATAAGGTAAAATACGGTTAACAAGGTCCAAGAAAAATTGTTCAAACTCTCTCATCTTGCCAGTCTACTCTTCCTTCAGGTGAGATAAAGTATTCTGCGAATTGGTCCCTCATTCGGGAAACTGTCACAGAACTTCTATACGTAATGTTGTTATTATCAGTCAAGGTGGTTTCTTCTGAGTAGTCTTCAATGGAAATATGTTCCTTGCATATCACGTAATTGTGCAGGACAACACACGCTTTCAGCACCTCGTCAACAGTGTCAGTCTTCAAGTTTATAAGTTTATAGCTGTCAATAGAACTCGCCATTTGGCGGTCAAAATCCCAAAAGCGCACTCCACCATTCTCCGTGCTCGTGTGAGGCGGTAGTTAAAAATTCTTTTAGTTTGCGTTAATCCACTACTGGAGTAGGGTTTCACCAGGAGTTCTGACAGCTGGAAAGCTTCATCCCCAACACAAACAAAAGGCATTGGGGGCCCAGAGGTTTGAGGCAGTGGTCTTGGGGGGGGGGGAGAATTGGAAGACGTTCCCATACGGATGACGTCCCATTGCAGACAGTTTGAAAACTTAGGAATCATTGGAGCGTCCATATGCCCCAATATCCACTGCTATAAATTTGTATTCCGCATCGGCGATGGCCATCAGCACAATGGAGAAGTGTTTTTTATAGTTGAAATATTTCGAGCCAGAACCAGCCGGTTTCACGATGCGGATATGTTTCCCGTCCACTGCGCCCACACAATTGGGAAACTGACACACTTTTTACAAAAGAAAAAAACCCTGTAAGGCTATGTTCACACGCTGCGGGTTTTGCTGCGGACCCGCAGCTGTTTTGCAGCTGCGGGTCCGCATCCTTTTTCCATGTAGGTTACAGTACAATGTAACCTAATGGAAAACAAAACCCGCTGTGCCGACGATCCTTTTTTTCTGTGGAAAATCCGCACGGATTTTCTGCAGAAAAAAAGAAGGACCATGTCACTTCTTGGTGCAGAATCGCAGCGATTCTGCACCCATAGAAATGCATTGAACCGCTAACTTCCCGCATGGGGCTGTGCCCACGTTGCGGGAAGTTAAGCGGATAATGTGCGGGTGGTACCCGGGGTGGAGGGGAGGAGACTCTCCTCCAGGCCCTGGGAACCATATTTGGGTGTAAAAAAAAAGAATTAAAATAAAAAATAATGCTATACTCACCTCTCTGCGCTGCCCGCGGCGTCCGGTCTCAGTTGCTGTGCCGAACAGGACCTGTGGTGACGTCGCGGTCACATGACCGTGATGACGCCGCGGTCACATGACCGTGACGTCACGAAGGTCCTTGTCGGCACAGCCGCTTGCAGCGCCGGGGAGATCGCGACGTCAGAGGGTGAGTATAACCAATTTTTATTATTTTTTACATTACTATTGATGCTGCATATTGCTGCATATGCAGCATCAATAGTACAGCAGTAATCCCGCAGCGGAAACCGCGGAACAAACCGCGATAAATCTGCAGGGATAACCGCAGCGGTTTTGCCCTGCAGATTTTCAATTCCGCTGCGGGATTAACCCGCAGAGGAACCCGCAGCGTGTGAACGTGGCCTAAAAACTATATACTTTATTAAATATCAAAAAATTACCCAGAGTAAAAGTAGCCTAAATAGTAGATACATCGAACAGGAGAAATAATCCCCAGATAAGACTAGACAGATAAAAATCAAGTCACAGACAACCTCAATTAACAAATAGAGAGGTGTATCCTCCTATCCATAGTAGTACCAGTGATAAAGCCGTGTTGTCATTAACTTAATACTATAGATGTGCAGATATAAGTGAGGTTTCCCTAGACACTGCAAAAAACCTATAAATATATGCCTACCTAGATGCGGAGGTTGGCAACCTAAGAAATGCGAGAATGGCGCCCCCGCTCGTACGATGGCTGTCCCTGATCTCCTAACCGCACCCTAAAAGGAAACAGTCAGAAACAGAAGGCCAGGTGGCTTGTCAAATCATGTGATAGCTTCTCGTGTTATGAAAGGCTGCCTTTCTTTTGGACAACTCCATACTGCCACGCTATCATCTAGCCTCTCCTGATGAACTCAAGTTTTGGGGAAACGCGCATCTATAGTATTAAGTTAATGACAACACGGCTGTATCACTGGTACTACTATGGATAGGAGGATACACCTCTCTATTTGTTAATTGAGGTTGTCTGTGACTTGATTTTTATCTGTCTAGTCTTATCTGGGGATTATTTCTCCTGTTTGATGTATCTACTATTTAAGCTACTTTTTCTCTGGGTAATTTTTTGATATTTAATAAAGTATATAGTTTTTACGGGGGGTTTTTCTTTTGTAAAAAAAAATTTCTTTCCCTTGTTGGATATATAGCTTGTGAGTCTAAACTGACACACTTGCTGGAGTTTCTCGGCTACTTCCAACCAACTCTCCATTGTGGGATGTGGTATAAATTCACCGTGCAAAGAGTCCCACAGTGCACGGCAGGAGTGCTTGACAATTCCGAAGATGGTGGAAATCCCAAGTCTGAACTGGAAATGGAGTGACAAAAGGGATTCTCCAGTTGCAAGGAATCTGTGAATAAAAGCAAGGCAAACATTATTACAAAATACCAGCAATAACATTACAGTTATAAGGCGGCATTAAACAGTAGGAGATATGATAAAAAAAAATCACTATAAAGTATTCTAAAAAAGAATTACCAGCAAAAAAATAAAAGTGTGCTTTACAGGATGAGAAACAATAAAAATTGCTTACCGAAGAGTGACCATCAGACGCTTCGCTGGTGAAATGGAGGATCGGCAATACGTATCACTCCTTTGGATAAGATGTCCAATTCGGTCCACCAATAGATCGAATTTCTTCGCTTTCATCCGCACATATGAGAAAAATTTCTCTGGGTCTCCTCGTAGCTCCATGTACAGTGTAGAAAACACCCCACGTGTCATTCTCTGTGCAGTGATGGGGTGGATCCAGGGCCGGACTGGGACTAAAATTCAGCCCTGGCATTTGAAGTTACCCTCTTGTCACATGGTGACTGTATAATATCTTTGTACACTTGTAGGTTACAAGAAGTGAGGGGAGTGTAACACGACTATATAACATATAATCACAGCTGTATCCAGCATTACGGCTCAGTCCTATTTATTGCTTTTAGTTGTAGTACCAAGAAAAGCCGCTACTTTACCTACATAACTGGATCTCGTAGATAATGAAGGGATGAGACGACCAAAGGCTATGGAACCTCATTCTGATGCTCCATAAACGTTGCCTACAGCCACTTTTGGTTCCGCTGCGCAGGACGAGACCCCGTGACTCTGAAGAGCGGTGACATCCGTAACGTCACCGCTCTTCAGATATTCCGGGGCATGCGCTGAGCTCGGCAATTGTGAAGAGCGGTATTGTTACTACCGTCACGGCTCTTCAGAGTCGCTGGGTCTCACCAGGTCTGGGCTAGTACTGGGGGTGTCTGATAGACACTTCTCCATTACTTATACCAGGGATTGCTAGCAGCTGACATTACGCAACTGACATCAACCCTAAAAATCATTACACATACCAGAATTAAATGCTCTGGCGGCTGGGAAAAGCAGTAGAGTTAGCGCTATTCCCAGGCGCCGGGTGCTAACTAGAACTGTCATCATCCTTGCCTGGTCTCCCTGCGAAGCGTTTCTGCTGTATTTACATGCACTGATCTTAGGCCACTAAACGAGTGTGATGACAATACTGAAGTCGTTCGCTTGTTTCACGGCCTCTTTACACCAACTGAGAAAGAATGAAGGGAACAGAAAAATCACAATTAGATCAATCTGTCCCCATACAGTATCATGTTATCAGCAGCGCATCTAGAGTTTAGACCGGCGATGTGCTGCTGAGAGCAAGGATTTCTGTTCCCACATAAACAATCCAATCACTCGATGAATAGGCAGCATTTTGCTTGTTTAGTATAATACACCCCATAGTCCTCCATATATTATAATGTGCACCTCAGTCCTCCATATAGTATAATTCACTCCTTAGTCCTCCATATAGTATAATACACTCCTCAGTCCTTCATATAGTATAATACACTCCTCAGTCCTCCATATAGTATAATACACTCCCCATAGTCCTCTATATAGTATAATACACTCCTCATAGTCCTCCATATATTAAAATACACTGCAATTCCTCCATATAGTATAATACACACCTCAGTCTCCATATAGTATAATGTACTGCCACAGTCCTCCATATAATACACTCCTCAGTCCTCCAAATAGTATAATACATTCCTCATAGTGCTCCATATAGTATAATGCCCCGCCATTGTCATCCATGTAGTACAATTCACTTCCCATAGTATAATGCACCCCATAGTTCTTCATATATTATAATGCATTCCCCATAGTCCTCGATACAGTATAATGCAGCCCACATATAGTATATTGATGCCACCCCACAGAATATATTGTAGCCCCCTGAGTATAATGTAACCCCCCAGAGAATATAATGCAGCCCCCTCATATAGTATAACGCAGCCCCTGCATGTATAATATATGGTAGCCCCCCCATAGAATATAATGTAGCCCCTCCATAGAATATAATACAGCACCCCATAGAATGTAATACAGCCCACCTCCCCATAGAATATAATACAGCCCCATAGAATAGAATGTAGCACCCAGAGAATGTAATACAGCCCCCCCATAGAATGTAATACAGCCCCCCATAGAATGTAATACAGCCCCCCATAGAATGTAATACAGCCCCCCCATAAAATGTAATACAGCCCTCCCACATAGAATGTAATACAGCCCTCCCCCATAGAATGTAATACAACCCCCATAGAATGTAATGCAGCCAGCCCCCCTAGAATGCAATGCAGCCAGCCCTTATAGAAAGTAACGCAGCACAGCCCCCATAGAATGTAACGCAGCACAGCCTCCATAGAATGTAATACAGCACTGCCCCCATAGAATGTAATGCAGACAGCCCCCATAGAATGTAATGCAGCACTGCCCCCATAGAATGTAATGCAGCACTGCCCCCATAGAATGTAAGTCAGCACAGCCCCATAGAATGTAATGCAGCACAGCCCCCATAGAATGCAATGCAGCCAGCCCCATAGAATGTAATACAGCACAGCCCCCATAGAATGTAATGCAGCCAGCCCCCATAGAATGTAATGCAGCACAGCCCCCATAGAATGTAATGCAGCACAGCCCCTATAGAATGTAATATGGCACAGCCCCCATAGAATGTAATGCAGAGCAGCACAGCCCCCATAGAATGTAATTCAGCCAGCCCCCATAGAATGTAATGCAGCCAGCCCCCAATAGAATGTAATGCAGCCAGCCACCATATAATGTAATGCAGCACAGCCCCCATAGAATGTAATGCAGCACAGCCCCCATAGAATGTAATGCAGCACAGCCCCCATAGAATGTAATGCAGCACAACCCCCATAGAATGTAATGCAGCCAGCCCCCATAGAATGTAATGCAGCCAGCCCCCATAGAATGCAATGCAGGCAGCCGCCATAGAATGTAATGCAGCACAGCCCCCATAGAATGTAATAGCCCCACAATCCAGTTATCCCTCGATATATTAAAAAGAAACACTCACCTCTCCTCGTGCCCCGCGCTGCTCCTGGCTCCGGTCTCAGCAGCTGCAGTCTGCCCGCCCGACACACAGCAGGTACGCGATGATATCACGCGCACCCGCAGTGTCAGAGGCAGAGCGGGGAATGATGGGAGAGGGAGCGACAGCAGACACTCTCTCCTCCATCATTGCATTCAACTGTACTGGCGTCATAGACGCTGGTATAGTTGAATGCGGCGGCGCTGGCGAGGGGGTGAGTCGGCGGTGGGGGGGAGTCGGCACTGGCGAGCAGCCCACGACTGCTACCGGCTTATCTGGCATTTGCCAGAAATGCCCGATGGCCAGTCTGGCCCTGGGTGGATTCACAAACGCCATCGGTGCAAACGCATGATGCGTTGTCTCTCTCGCTCCTTCTCCAGAACAATTGTTTTCAAGCGATTTGCCTCCACAGTGAAATCCACGTAGATCTTCAGAATATTCTCAATAACGACATCCATCTTGCTCTCCAAACACTTGCTCCTCTACAACCTGTCACTGAAGGGCTGTAGGAACACTGTATATATAGTATTCAGGGGGCCAATCACATTTTGGAGCCTCCCAGGGGTGTTTGTAAAAACCGGATCTGTCAAAAACCAGATGAAAAAACGGAAGAAACGGATGTCAACCATATGGAACAGATCCGTTCCTTACGGTTTTCACAAATTATGCCGGATCCGGCTCTGCGGCACGGCGCAACGCCGGAATCGGCAAGGCGCCAAAAAACGATGTGTGAAAGTAGGCTAAAATACCACATCTAGATATCACTGAATTAAATATTCCAGTTGCAAATCTTTATTCATTACATAGTTCAATGCCTTGAGAACAATAAAACATAAAAATGATCAATGTAAATCAAAATTAGTATCCCATGGAGCTTTGGATTTGGAATTATACTCAAAGTGCAAAATCAAATTACAGGCTGAACCAACGTCAGTGGAAATGCCTCAAGACAAGGAAATAACATTCAGTAGTGTGTATGGTCTCCAGGTGCCTGTATGACTTCCCTACATTTCCTGGGCATGCTCCTGATGAGGTGGCAGATGTTCTCCTGAGGGATCTCCTCCCAGACCTGGATTAAAGCAATTTGTCAACTCCTGGACAGTCTGTGGTGCAACATGGCATTGGTGGATGGAACCAGACATGATGTCCCTGATGTGCTCAATTGGATTCAGGTCTGGGGAGCGGCAGGCCAGTCCATAGCAATCAATGCCTTCATCTTGCAGGAACTGCTGACAGACTTAAAGGGAACCTGTCACCCCCCTCAGGCGTTTGTAACTAAAAGAGCCATCTTGTGCAGCACTAATGCTGCATTCTGACAAGGTGGCTTTTTAGTTACAAACGCCTGCACACGCTGAAATAAACGCTTATAAAATGTGCCCCCACATACCCTGAAATCGTCCCGGGGGCGGGACTTTCCTTCCTAATTAGGCGCAGCACAGCCGTCAGTCCGGAGCTGTGTGCACCGGGCGCCTCCTCTTGCTGCATTATTGTCCCAGCGCCTGCGCTGTAAGTGCGAAGGGCAGCGCAACTGCGCATGCCCGGAAAAAAAATTTACAGCGCAGGCGCCGGGGACGATAATGCAGCAAGAGAGGGCGGCGCGCACAGCTCCGGAGTGACGGCTGTGCTGCGTCTAAACGCCTGAGGGGGGTGATCAGTTCCCTTTAAGCCACATGAGGCCTAGCATTGTTATTCATCAGAAGGAGCCCAGGGCACACTGCACCTGCATGTGGTCTCACAATGGGTGTGAGGATCTCATTCTGATACCTAATAGCAGTCAGGGTACCTCTGACTAGCACGTGGAGGGCTGTGCGGCCCTCCAAATAAATGCCTCCCTACACCATTACTGACCCATTGCCAAACTGGCCATACTGAAGGATGTTGGAGGCAGCAGATTCTTCTCCACTGCATCTCCAGACTCTGTCACGTCTATCACCTGCTCAGTGTGAACCTGCTCTCATCCGTGAAGAGCACAGGGCGCTAATGTCGAATCTGCCAATCTTGGTGTTCTCTGGCAAATGCCAATTGCCCTGCACAGTGTTGGACTGTAAGCACAGAAGGGCTCACAAAAGAAGGTACAAAAATGGGTGTTTTGGAGGCTTGCTAAAAATAACCCTTATAAAAAAATAACTTTTATTAGCTAAACATTAAAAAATTGACCAGAGAGGGTGAATAAGGTGCAAAAAGTGTGCTTGGGGCTAATAAATTGACAGGGGATGGTCTAATCAAATTAATTCAGTCCCAGACCTATACTACCCTGTTTAATGAGGTGAAGATACCAACAATATATTAATACCTCTGCTCAAATGCCGACTATGCCAAACTTGAAGGACTAGGCCCAAGTAAATGACACATATTAGTCGGCACAAACCCTAAAAAATGTCTCAACTGAGGAAACACTATACATAAGGAATGTATGCCCTAGGTTCTAAGGGGCTGATGAAACAAAGCCCTCAGAATCTGCAAAGTAGGTGACCAAGTATTACATCTAATAGGGGGACTCCTAATAAAAATCAGTGAGAACATGGTGGCCATAATACTGAAGTAATATGGGGCAACATTCTACTATATGTGGCTGCATTCTACTATATGGGGATGCAATATACTTGCAGTGCTGGAGTCCTGGGTTCAAATCCCATCAAGGACAACATCTGCAAGGAGTTTGTATGTTCTCCCCGTGTTTGCGTGGGTTTCCTCCGGGGTCTCCGGTTTCCTCCCACATTCAAAAGACATACTGATAGGGAATTTAAATTGTAAGTCCCATCGGGGACAGCGATGATAATGTGTGCAAACTGTAAAGCGCTGAGGAATATATTAGCGCTATATAAAAATAGGTGTCTGCCTATTATTATTATAATGCAAAAACTTGAAAATGTCTTCAAAACGTGTCCTGCTCATGGCCATGCAGAAAACTGGAGTGTTATTTAAAATATGAGCACTCTAGTATTGCCAAAGTTCTGAGTTCTTCACTATACCCGAAGCATAAGGCCCTAAAACTTCATAATTTCTACTACACCTACGGGGGTCCAATTTGAATGATGAAGTGGGGTATTGGGGGAATTAATTGCTGGGTGTATAAATTTGTCTGAGCTACTACGAGATTTGGAAAATCCTCAGAGAAAAGGACTAAAATAGTAAATTTTTGTGAGTCTTGTAGTATCATATTGGATTCCTGATTGGGCCATAAAATCGGGAATCTGAGGCTCATGATTTTTGGTCCCAAATAAAAAAAAAAAAAAGACAGCTCGCCGATAGTTGAAGACAGTTTCACAGAACTCTGTCCTGATGAGACGTGAATAACAATGAAAAAGCAGCAGTGTTCCAGTTCCTCAGGTAAAATCAAAGAAATAGTTCTTTATTTGTTCAAATTAAAACATGAATGCTTCGGGACAGCACTGCAAGATGGGGAAAACAAGCGACGCTTTTCGATCCCCGCAGTGATCTTTGTCAAAACTTATAGAGCAGCATCTCCCACAATTCTTGAAGTCATGTCCAACCCAATCAAATGCATACATCACATCACATGACAAGTCAGGTTCTTGATGTCAAAAATAGATTAGAACACTGACTATTGGAAATCACTAGTGTTGAGCATTCCGATACCGCAAGTATCGGGTATCGGCCGATATTTGCTGTATCGGAATTCCGATACCGAGATCCGATACTTTTGTGGTATCGGGTATCGGTATCGAAACAACATTAATGTGTAAAATACAACATTAATGTGTAAAATAAAGAATTAAAATAAAAAATATTGCTATACTCACCTCTCCGACGCAGCCTGGACCTCACCGAGGGAACCGGCAGCGTTCTTTGCTTAAAATGCGCGCTTTTCCTTCCTTCCGTGACGTCACGGCTTCTGATTGGTCGCGTGCCGCCCATGTGGCCGCGACGCGACCAATCACAGCAAGCCGTGACGTAATTTTCAGGTCCTTCTAGGCATTCAGTATTTTAAAATTACGTTCCGGCTTTGTGATTGGTCGCGTCGCGGTCACATGGGCAACGCGACCAATCACAAGCCGTGACGTCACGGGAGGCAGGAAACGCACGCATTTTTAAAATTACGTCGCGGCTTGTGATTGGTTGCGTGCCGCCCATGTGACCGCGACGCGACCAATCACAGCAAGCCGTGACGTAATTTCAGGTCCTGAATGCAGAAATAGGCATCAGGACCTGAAATTACGTCACGGCTTGCTGTGATTGGTCGCGTCGCGGTCACATGGGCGGCACGCAACCAATCACAAGCCGTGACGTAATTTTAAAAATGCGCGCGTCTCCTGCCTCCCGTGACGTCACGGCTTGTGATTGGTCACGTCGCCCATGTGACCGCGACGCGACCAATCACAAAGCCGGAACGTAATTTTAAAATACTGAATGCCTAGAAGGACCTGAAAATTACGTCACGGCTTGCTGTGATTGGTCGCGTCGCGGCCACATGGGCGGCACGCGACCAATCAGAAGCCGTGACGTCACGGAAGGAAGGAAAAGCGCGCATTTTAAGCAAAGAACGCTGCCGGTTCCCTCGGTGAGGTCCAGGCTGCGTCGGAGAGGTGAGTATAGCAATATTTTTTATTTTAATTCTTTATTTTACACATTAATATGGTTCCCAGGGCCTGAAGGAGAGTTTCCTCTCCTTCAGACCCTGGGAACCATCAGGAATACCGTCCGATACATGAGTCCCATTGACTTGTATTGGTATCGGGTATCGGTATCGGATTAGATCCGATACTTTGCCGGTATCGGCCGATACTTTCCGATACCGATACTTTCAAGTATCGGACGGTATCGCTCAACACTAGAAATCACCAAAAATAAAACTGTGAAAATGTGCAATACATATCCAAAAAACACACATGACACTCTTGCTAGATTAATAATGAAACATTATTTTGTTGCTCTTATAAAGGCTATCTGGAAATCTCGTGCCCAAATTATAGATCCAGAATGCCTCATGGGTTAGAAGATGACGTTTAATGTCCCCACTATGAGAAGGTTTCTCAATTTGTTCTATTCCATATACCCTGAACCAGGTAATAGTCCTAGAGTGGCAAAATATGAAATGTTTTGCCACTAATGAAATATTGCAATTGCTATTAGTAACATTGGCGATGTCATATAAGTGTTCCGATATACATTTTTTCATCTTGCAAGAGGTGACTCTGAAGAGCGGTGACATCCGTAACGTCACCGCTCTTCAGATATTCCGGGTCATGCGCTGAGCTCGGCAATTGTGAAGAGCAGTATTGTTACTACCGTCACGGCTCTTCAGAGTCGCTGGGTCTCACCAGGTCTGGGCTAGTACTGGGGGTGTCTGATAGACACTTCTCCATTACTTATACCAGGGATTGCTAGCAGCTGACATTACGCAACTGACATCAACCCTAAAAATCATTACACATACCAGAATTAAATGCTCTGGCGGCTGGGAAAAGCAGTAGAGTTAGCGCTATTCCCAGGCGCCGGATGCTAACTAGAACTGTCATCATCCTTGCCTGGTCTCCCTGCGAAGCGTTTCTGCTGTATTTACATGCACTGATCTTAGGCCACTAAACGAGTGTGATGACAATACTGAAGTCGTTCGCTTGTTTCACGGCCTCTTTACACCAACTGAGAAAGAATGAAGGGAACAGAAAAATCACAATTAGATCAATCTGTCCCCATACAGTATCATGTTATCAGCAGCGCATCTAGAGTTTAGACCGGCGATGTGCTGCTGGGAGCAAGGATTTCTGTTCCCACATAAACAATTCAATCACTCGATGAATAGGCAGCATTTTGCTTGTTTAGTATAATACACCCCATAGTCCTCCATATATTATAATGTGCACCTCAGTCCTCCATATAGTATAATTCACTCCTTAGTCCTCCATATAGTATAATACACTCCTCAGTCCTTCATATAGTATAATACACTCCTCAGTCCTCCATATAGTATAATACACTCCCCATAGTCCTCTATATAGTATAATACACTCCTCATAGTCCTCCATATATTAAAATACACTGCAATTCCTCCATATAGTATAATACACACCTCAGTCTCCATATAGTATAATGTACTGCCACAGTCCTCCATATAATACACTCCTCAGTCCTCCAAATAGTATAATACATTCCTCATAGTGCTCCATATAGTATAATGCCCCGCCATTGTCATCCATGTAGTACAATTCACTTCCCATAGTATAATGCACCCCATAGTTCTTCATATATTATAATGCATTCCCCATAGTCCTCGATACAGTATAATGCAGCCCACATATAGTATATTGATGCCACCCCACAGAATATATTGTAGCCCCCTGAGTATAATGTAACCCCCCAGAGAATATAATGCAGCCCCCTCATATAGTATAACGCAGCCCCTGCATGTATAATATATGGTAGCCCCCCCATAGAATATAATGTAGCCCCTCCATAGAATATAATACAGCACCCCATAGAATGTAATACAGCCCACCTCCCCATAGAATATAATACAGCCCCATAGAATAGAATGTAGCACCCAGAGAATGTATTACAGCCCCCCCATAGAATGTAATACAGCTCCCCATAGAATGTAATACAGCCCCCCATAAAATGTAATACAGCCCTCCCACATAGAATGTAATACAGCCCCCCCATAGAATGTAATACAACCCCCATAGAATGCAATGCAGCCAGCCCCCCTAGAATGCAATGCAGCCAGCCCTTATAGAATGTAACGCAGCACAGCCCCCATAGAATGTAACGCAGCACAGCCCCCATAGAATGTAACGCAGCACAGCCCCCATAGAATGTAATGCAGCACTGCCCCCATAGAATGTAATGCAGCACAGCCCCCATAGAATGCAATGCAGCCAGCCCCATAGAATGTAATACAGCACAGCCCCCATAGAATGTAATGCAGCCAGCCCCCATAGAATGTAATGCAGCACAGCCCCCATAGAATGTAATGCAGCACAGCCCCCATAGAATGTAATACGGCACAGCCCCCATAGAATGTAATACGGCACAGCCCCCATAGAATGTAATGCAGCCAGCCCCCATAGAATGTAATGCAGCCAGCCCCCATAGAATGTAATGCAGCCAGCCCCCAATAGAATGTAATGCAGCCAGCCCCCAATAGAATGTAATGCAGCCAGCCACCATATAATGTAATGCAGCACAGCCCCCATAGAATGTAATGCAGCACAGCCCCCATAGAATGTAATGCAGCACAGCCCCCATAGAATGTAATGCAGCCAGCCCCCATAGAATGTAATGCAGCCAGCCCCCATAGAATGCAATGCAGGCAGCCGCCATAGAATGTAATGCAGCACAGCCCCCATAGAATGTAATAGCCCCACAATCCAGTTATCCCTCCTTGATATATTAAAAAGAAACACTCACCTCTCCTCGTGCCCCGCGCTGCTCCTGGCTCCGGTCTCAGCAGCTGCAGTCTGCCCGCCCGACACACAGCAGGTACGCGATGATATCACGCGCACCCGCAGTGTCAGAGGCAGAGCGGGGAATGATGGGAGAGGGAGCGACAGCAGACGCTCTCTCCTCCATCATTGCATTCAACTGTACTGGCGTCATAGACGCTGGTATAGTTGAATGCGGCGGCGCTGGCGAGGGGGTGAGTCGGCGGTGGGGGGGAGTCGGCACTGGCGAGCAGCCCACGACTGCTACCGGCTTATCTGGCATTTGCCAGAAATGCCCGATGGCCAGTCCGGCCCTGGGTGGATTCACAAATGCCGTTGGTGCAAACGCATGATGCGTTATCTCTCTCGCTCCTTCTCCAGAACAATTGTTTTCAAGCGATTTGCCTCCACAGTGAAATCCACGTAGATCTTCAGAATATTCTCAATAACGACATCCATCTTGCTCTCCAAACACTTGCTCCTCTACAACCTGTCACTGAAGGGCTGTAGGAACACTGTATATATAGTATTCAGGGGGCCAATCACATTTTGGAGCCTCCCAGGGGTGTTTGTAAAAACCGGATCTGTCAAAAACCAGATGAAAAAACGGAAGAAACGGATGTCAACCATATGGAACGGATCCGTTCCTTACGGTTTTCACAAATTATGCCGGATCCGGCTCTGCGGCACGGCGCAACGCCGGAATCGGCAAGGCGCCAAAAAACGATGTGTGAAAGTAGGCTAAAATACCACATCTAGATATCACTGAATTAAATATTCCAGTTGCAAATCTTTATTCATTACATAGTTCAATGCCTTGAGAACAATAAAACATAAAAATGATCAATGTAAATCAAAATTAGTATCCCATGGAGCTTTGGATTTGGAATTATACTCAAAGTGCAAAATCAAATTACAGGCTGAACCAACGTCAGTGGAAATGCCTCAAGACAAGGAAATAACATTCAGTAGTGTGTATGGTCTCCAGGTGCCTGTATGACTTCCCTACATTTCCTGGGCATGCTCCTGATGAGGTGGCAGATGTTCTCCTGAGGGACCTCCTCCCAGACCTGGATTAAAGCAATCTGTCAACTCCTGGACAGTCTGTGGTGCAACATGGCATTGGTGGATGGAACCAGACATGATGTCCCTGATGTGCTCAATTGGATTCAGGTCTGGGGAGCGGCAGGCCAGTCCATAGCAATCAATGCCTTCATCTTGCAGGAACTGCTGACAGACTTAAAGGGAACCTGTCACCCCCCTCAGGCGTTTGTAACTAAAAGAGCCACCTTGTGCAGCACTAATGCTGCATTCTGACAAGGTGGCTTTTTAGTTACAAACGCCTGCACATGCTGAAATAAACGCTTATAAAATGTGCCCCCACATACCCTGAAATCGTCCCGGGGGCGGGACTTTCCTTCCTAATTAGACGCAGCACAGCCGTCAGTCCGGAGCTGTGTGCGCCGGGCGCCTCCTCTTGCTGCATTATTGTCCCAGCGCCTGCGCTGTAAGTGCGAAGGGCAGCGCACCTGCGCATGCCCGGAAAAATTTTTTACAGCGCAGGCGCCGGGGACGATAATGCAGCAAGAGAGGGCGGCGCGCACAGCTCCGGAGTGACGGCTGTGCTGCGTCTAAACGCCTGAGGGGGGTGATCGGTTCCCTTTTAGCCACATGAGGCCTAGCATTGTTATTCATCAGAAGGAGCCCAGGGCACACTGCACCTGCATGTGGTCTCACAATGGGTGTGAGGATCTCATTCTGATACCTAATAGCAGTCAGGGTACCTCTGACTAGCACGTGGAGGGCTGTGCGGCCCTCCAAATAAATGCCTCCCTACACCATTACTGACCCATTGCCAAACTGGCCATACTGAAGGATGTTGGAGGCAGCAGATTCTTCTCCACTGCATCTCCAGACTCTGTCACGTCTATCACCTGCTCAGTGTGAACCTGCTCTCATCCGTGAAGAGCACAGGGCGCTAATGTCGAATCTGCCAATCTTGGTGTTCTCTGGCAAATGCCAATTGCCCTGCACAGTGTTGGGCTGTAAGCACAGAAGGGCTCACAAAAGAAGGTACAAAAATGGGTGTTTTGGAGGCTTGCTAAAAATAACCCTTATAAAAAAATAACTTTTATTAGCTAAACATTAAAAAATTGACCAGAGAGGGTGAATAAGGTGCAAAAAGTGTGCTTGGGGCTAATAAATTGACAGGGGATGGTCTAATCAAATTAATTCAGTCCCAGACCTATACTACCCTGTTTAATGAGGTGAAGATACCAACAATATATTAATACCTCTGCTCAAATGCCGACTATGCCAAACTTGAAGGACTAGGCCCAAGTAAATGACACATATTAGTCGGCACAAACCCTAAAAAATGTCTCAACTGAGGAAACACTATACATAAGGAATGTATGCCCTAGGTTCTAAGGGGCTGATGAAACAAAGCCCTCAGAATCTGCAAAGTAGGTGACCAAGTATTACATCTAATAGGGGGACTCCTAATAAAAATCAGTGAGAACATGGTGGCCATAATACTGAAGTAATATGGGGCAACATTCTACTATATGTGGCTGCATTCTACTATATGGGGATGCAATATACTTGCAGTGCTGGAGTCCTGGTTTCAAATCCCATCAAGGACAACATCTGCAAGGAGTTTGTATGTTCTCCCCGTGTTTGCGTGGGTTTCCTCCGGGGTCTCCGGTTTCCTCCCACATTCAAAAGACATACTGATAGGGAATTTAAATTGTAAGTCCCATCGGGGACAGCGATGATAATGTGTGCAAACTGTAAAGCACTGAGGAATATATTAGCGCTATATAAAAATAGGTGTCTGCCTATTATTATTATAATGCAAAAACTTGAAAATGTCTTCAAAACGTGTCCTGCTCATGGCCATGCAGAAAACTGGAGTGTTATTTAAAATATGAGCACTCTAGTATTGCCAAAGTTCTGAGTTCTTCACTATACCCGAAGCACAAGGCCCTAAAACTTCATAATTTCTACTACACCTACGGGGGTCCAATTTGAATGATGAAGTGGGGTATTGGGGGAATTAATTGCTGGGTGTATAAATTTGTCTGAGCTACTACGAGATTTGGAAAATCCTCAGAGAAAAGGACTAAAATAGTAAATTTTTGTGAGTCTTGTAGTATCATATTGGATTCCTGATTGGGCCATAAAATCGGGAATCTGAGGCTCATGATTTTTGGTCCCAAATAAAAAAAAAAAAAAGACAGCTCGCCGATAGTTGAAGACAGTTTCACAGAACTCTGTCCTGATGAGACGTGAATAACAATGAAAAAGCAGCAGTGTTCCAGTTCCTCAGGTAAAATCAAAGAAATAGTTCTTTATTTGTTCAAATTAAAACATGAATGCTTCGGGACAGCACTGCAAGATGGGGAAAACAAGCGACGCTTTTCGATCCCCGCAGTGATCTTTGTCAAAACTTATGGAGCAGCATCTCCCACAATTCTTGAAGTCATGTCCAACCCAATCAAATGCATACATCACATCACATGACAAGTCAGGTTCTTGATGTCAAAAATAGATTAGAACACTGACTATTGGAAATCACCAAAAATAAAACTGTGAAAATGTGCAATACATATCCAAAAAACACACATGACACTCTTGCTAGATTAATAATGAAACATTATTTTGTTGCTCTTATAAAGGCTATCTGGAAATCTCGTGCCCAAATTATAGATCCAGAATGCCTCATGGGTTAGAAGATGACGTTTAATGTCCCCACTATGAGAAGGTTTCTCAATTTGTTCTATTCCATATACCCTGAACCAGGTAATAGTCCTAGAGTGGCAAAAAATGAAATGTTTCGCCACTAATGAAATATTGCAATTGCTATTAGTAACATTGGCGATGTCATATAAGTGTTCCGATATACATTTTTTCATCTTGCAAGAGGTACATCCCACATGTGATTTGTTACATACTGTACAGTCAGTCTTATGTATATTTTTCTTATTTACAGCAGGGTTTTGCCCATTTTTTTCTCTTGTAGGTTTTATATGTTTTATAGCCAATGTGAACATACGTTTATGTGCTACATGTGTAACAACTTAAGTTTCTATTATAGCTTTCCCCTCTGTTCCACTCCTGGTTTTGGCTTACAAATACTGATGTAAAATACTGCTAGTGTGACGGCAGACTTAGAGTTGCTCACATTTTTAATAAAATGTTGCTTATTATTAATAGTAGCTGTTGAATGCTTTGTTATTAATTGACTATTTGCATGTTCTGCAGTTCGTGTTGCCACATTTCAAGAAACCCTTGCAATTTAACCATGTTTTATTATTATTAGTTTTCGAGACATACATGCTAGGAGAAATTATATTACCAAGGGTTGGTGCTCTCCTAGCCACTATATTACAATCAGATTTTAGAATTGTTGCTAGAATTTGCTCTTCATAAAGGATGGGCAGAAATGTGTTAATAATTCCCCTGATTTTATAAAAATGTGGACTTTATTGAAAACACACAAATAGTTTTCGTTTGAATTGCTGGCCCGCCTTTTTTAATTTTTGTGAGGATTGGGTTAGTTCATCCTGTTATTAACATCACTACAATTTTGCTTTATCCTTGTAAATTCTCCTACTAGAATTGATCTGATAGTGTGTGTTGGGTGACCGCTGGTTGCATGAAGTATTGTATTACCCACAAAGGGTTTGGAAAAGGTACTGGTCAAAATAATTTCACCATGTATCCCCTGTAATTTTAGATCAAGGATAGAAATGCATGTAGCGTTACCATTATATGTAAATTTTAAGTTGTAATAATTAGAACTCGGGTATTGTACAAAGTCTGGTATGGCAGATATACACTCACTGGCCACTTTATTAGGTACACCTGTCCAACTTCTTGTTAACACTTAATTTCTAATCAGCCAATCACATGGCGGCAACTCAGTGCATTTAGGCATGTAGACATGGTCAAGACAATCTCCTGCAGTTCAAACCGAGCATCAGTATGGGGAAGAAAGGTGATTTGAGTGCCTTTGAACGTGGCATGGTTGTTGGTGCCAGAAGGGCTGGTCTGAGTATTTCAGAAACTGCTGATCTACTGGGATTTTCACGCACAACCATCTCTAGGGTTTACAGAGAATGGTCCGAAAAAGAAAAAAAATCCAGTGAGCGGCAGTTCTGTGGGCGGAAATGCCTTGTTGATGCCAGAGGTCAGAGGAGAATGGGCAGACTGGTTCGAGCTGATAGAAAGGCAACAGTGACTCAAATCGCCACCCGTTACAACCAAGGTAGGCCTAAGAGCATCTCTGAACGCACAGTGTGTCGAACTTTGAGGCAGATGGGCTACAGCAGCAGAAGACCACACCGGGTACCACTCCTTTCAGCTAAGAACAGGAAACTGAGGCTACAATTTGTACAAGCTCATTGAAATTGGACAGTAGAAGATTGGAAAAACGTTGCTTGGTCTGATGAGTCTCGATTTCTGCTGCGACATTCGGATGGTAGGGTCAGAATTTGGCGTAAACAACATGAAAGCATGGATCCATCCTGCCTTGTATGGAGCATCTTTGGGATGTGCAGCCGACAAATCTGCGGCAACTGTGTGATGCCATCATGTCAATATGGACCAAAATCTCTGAGGAATGCTTCCAGCACCTTGTTGAATCTATGCCACGAAGAATTGAGGCAGTTCTGAAGGCAAAAGGGGGTCCAACCCGTTACTAGCATGGTGTACCTAATAAAGTGGCCGGTGAGTGTATATTTCCTGTCCAAATGATGAGCATGTCATCTATATATCTGCCATACCAGACAATGTGTGATTAAAATTAATTGGATGCAGAATAAAGATAACCAATGGCTGCAACAATTAATCTAAGCATTCACACATGTGCTTTTTGATCGAGCCTATGCCTGAGACTATTGGTCTCATAGATGGAAAACCGCCCTGAATTTTGGGCAATCCATGTATGATTGTTGAAATTGGATGTTCAACCTCCACAAATTTGGCTTGTTTCTTTGTTAGAACCCCTAAAGTTACACCTTCAAGTATGATTTTATCAATTTCTCTTTTGAACAAGGATGTGGGATTAAGACATATATAAACCCTCAATGATAATTGCATTCCCCTCATATAGAACACTTAGAGCCAATAGAGAGCAAAAGAGTACTGGGATCCAAATATGATAAATACAAAAAAGTATTTATTACTGATAAATAATGGTATACCTACATAGGCAACATCTAATTAGTCAACAAATAATAATTGGTAAACAATAAACAGACAGCAGAAACAGCAAAAAGATCCAATTACCCCACAATTCTTTAGGTGTATTTGATTCAAAATATGTAAATATTCATAAGTAAAGTCACTGGCTGACAGGCATAAATAGTTATATCTCAACTAGATGATAGCCCGATTCTAACGCATCAGGTATTCTAGAGTATGTATGTAGTTTATTTATGAAGATTTTAGAAGAATACACAGGATTCGACCGGCCGCGACCAATTAGCGAAGCGTGGTTCAAATCCCGCGCCAATTCGCGGCCGGACTGCGCCTCTCGCTGATTGTTCGCGGCTGGCCATGTAGCATATAACAGCCCACGTAGTAAATAGCACAGCCACGTAGTATATAGCACAGCCACGTAGTATATGGCACAGCCATGTAGTATATAGCACAGCCCACGGAGTATATAGAACAACCCACGGAGTATATAGCACAGCCACTTAGTATATAACACAGCCATGTAGTATATAGCAAAGCCACATAGTATATAGCACAGCCCACGGAGTATATAGCACAGCCACGTAGTATATAACACAGCCCACGGAGTATATAGCACAGCCCACGGAGTATATAGCACAGCCCACGGAGTGTATAACAGCCCACATAGCATATAACACAGCCACGTAGTTTAACAGCCCACGTAGTATATAACACAGCTCACGTAGTGTATAACACAGCCCACGTAGTGTATAACATCCCATGTAGTATATTGCACAGCCCACATAGTATATAGTACAGCCCACATAGTATATAGCACAGCCCATGCAGTATATAGCATAGCCCACGTAGTATATTGCCCAGCCCACGTAGTATATTGCACATCCATGTAGTATATTGCACAGCCCACGTAGTATATAGCAGCCCACGTATTATATTGCACAGCCCACGTATTATATTGCACAGCCCACGTAGAATATTGCACAGCCCACGTAGAATATTGCACAGCCCACCAGTATATAGCAATGTGGGCATCATATCCCTGTTAAAAAAAATAATTAAAATAAAAAATAGTTATCTACTCACCTTCCGTTGGCCCTGGATCCAGGCGAAGTGGTTACTGACGCTCCTCGCGTGCTCCGGTCCCAAGAGTGCATTGCGGTCTCGCGAGATGATGATGTAGCGGTCGCGAGACCGCTACGTCATCATCTCACGAGACCGCAATGAATGGAGTGGTCACCGGAGCGTCGCGAGGAGCGGGAAAGGCCGGTTCTGGATCCGAGGGGCCGACGGACAGTGAGTATATAACGATTTTTTATTTTTTTATTTATTTTTAACATTAGATCTTTTAACTATTGATGCCGCATAGGCAGCATCAATAGTAAAAAGTTGGTCACACAGGGTTAATAGCAGCGGTAACGGAGTGCGTTACTCGCGGCATAACGCGGTCCATTACTGCTGCCATTAACCCTGTGTGAGAGCTGACTGGAGGGGATTATGGAGTGGGCGATGACTGCGGGGAGTAAGGAGCGGCCATTTTGCCGCCGGACTGTGCCCGTCGCTGATTGGTCGTGGCCGTTCTGCCGCAACCAATCAGCGACTTGGATTTCCATGACAGACAGAGGCTGCGACCAATGAATATCCGTGACAGACAGACAGAAAGACAGACAGACGGAAGTGACCCTTAGACAATTATATAGTAGATATTAAATAGATGTGTAATAAAATAAAGATGCGCTCCTCAACCAGAGCGGAAACTCGTAATAGCGCCTATTAATCAATGATGCCTCTAACACACAGCTACTAGGTTTTAACTAGTAGATAAGATAGAACATGATTCAATTCTTATATTACCTGTAGTCATGATGTGTTTAGAGATGGGGGTTTAGAACCCCCTCAACGCGCGTTTCACCACCTACAAATGCGGCTTCGTCAGGAGAGATAGGACGCATGATTAGCTGTGTTTATATTATATTTAAAATATGAGTAATTCACTCGATGTTTATGTATATAAAGTGCTAATATGTGCATATCTAAAGTAAAGTGATACAATATTAACAAAAACAGAACATAAATATAATCGATCCTAAACAGCAACCAGCCGTGGACATCTAGAAACTCCCATGATGAACCACTAGAGAAATGGTGACAATTAAGAACAAACTACAAAGAGAACACAACCAACACTTACAATAAAACAAAAAGAATATTTATGGACACACATGAAATGAGTGCATAGCATATACTAAAATTTACACCCTAGATAAAAGATTTGAAGCTTATGATTTAATTTAGACCTTCTGGTGTGAGATTTAGTGTAAAAATCCATTTGATTCCTTTTTCAACAGTTTTTTTTTGTAGTTACCTCCTCTTATTCCAAGGTGGACCTGATCAATTCTTTTCACGTTTAAATATTGAGGGTTACAATTGTGGTAAGTTTTGAAGTGCCTAGGGAAAGTTTTTACATTTTCTACACTTAGTGCTGTTGATGTATTTCGAATGTCATGGACATGTTCCAAGATCCGAGTTCGTAGTTGTCGGGTCGTCATTCCAATGTACCGTATATACTCGAGTGTAAGCCGACCCGAGTATAAGCCGAGACCCCTAATTTTGCCACAAAAAAATGTGAAAACTTAATGACTCAAGTATAAGCCTAGGGTGGAAAATGCAGCAGCTACCGGTAAATGTAAAAAATAAAAATAGGTACCAATAAAAGTAAAATTAATTGAGACATCAGTAGGTTGTGTTTTTGAATATCCATATTGAATCAGGAGCCTCATATAATGCTCCATACAGTTCATGATGGGCCCCATATAATGCTCCATACAAAATACGCCCCATATAATGCTCCATACAGTTTATGATGGGCCCCATAAGATGCTCCATATTAAAATATATGCCCCATATAATGCTGCACAAATGTTGATTATGACCCCATAAGATGCTCCATAGAGACATTTGCCCCATACAATGCTGCACAAATGCTGATTATGGCCCCTTAAGATGCTCCATAGAGATATTTGGCCCCATATAATACTGCACAAATGCTGATTATGGCCCTATAAGATGCTCCATAGACACATTTGCCCCATATAATGCTGCACAAATGCTGATTATAGCCCCATAAGATGCTCCATAGAGACATTTGCCCCCATATAATGCTGCACATAGCCCCATAAGATGCTCCATAGAAATATTTGCCCCATATAACGCTTCACATGGCCCCATAAGATGCTCCATATAAATATTTGCCCCATATAACGCTGCACATGGCCCCATAAGAACCTCCATAGAGATATTTGCCCCCATATAACACTGCACATGGCCCCATAAGATGCTCCATAGTGATATTTGCCCCATATGCTGTTGCTGCGATTAAAAAAAAAAAAAAAAAATCACATACTCACCTCTCGTCGCTCAGGCCCCCGGCACTTGCTATATTCACCTGTCCCACGTTCCACCGTCGGCGCCGCTGTGTCTTCCGCGTCCTGTGCACTGACTGTTCAGGCAGTGGGCGGTGCGCACACTAATCGCGTCAGCGCGCCCTCTGACCTGAGCGTCACTGCAGAAGACGTGGAAGACGGAACGGCGCTGACGGTGGAACGTGGGGCAGGTGAATATGCCGTTATACTCACCTGCTCCTGGCACGGTCCCTGGTTCTCTGGGCGCTGTCAGCTTCTTCCTGTATTGAGCGGTCACATGGTACCGCTCATTACAGTAATCAATATGCAGCTCCACCCCTGTGGGAGTGGAGTCAGGTCCATATTCATTACTGTAATGAGCGGTACCATGTGACCGCTCAATACAGGAAGAAGCTGTCAGCGCCCGGAGAACCAGGGACTGCGTCAGGAGCAGGTGAGTATTATTAGACAGCTCCCCCTTCCCTGCCGACCCCTGGGAATGACTCGAGTATAAGCCGAGATGGACAATTTCAGCCTAAAAAAATGGGCTGAAATTCTCAGCTTATACTCGAGTATATACGGTATATCAGTCTGCAGGGACAGTATGCATAGTAAATAATAATTTCAGACTTGCGTGTAATATGGTGCGTAATAGTATAGGTGTTACTACCATTACTATTTACAAAGGTTTGAGATCTTTCCATATACCTGCAGGCCGAACAATATCCACATTGGAACAACACCCATTTAGGACCTATCTTCTCAGAAAAAAATGACGTTTTGGGTGCTACATGTGGCTCCTTGTGATCAAATCTTTCAAGTTTCTGGATCTACACCATGTTATTGAAGGTTGAGTGGGAAGATGCTTAACCAAATCTTTGTCCGCTTGTAATATAGGCCAATAATTTTTGGTAGGCTCAAGGATCCCTGTTCGTATGGAATTAAAGTTAGTGATAAATCTAACTGTTTGATTATTGCCTGAAGATGGTCTACCTTTATAGGTGAGCACATGGTTCCTAGTGGATTGTTTAACCCTCATATAGCCCGTTCTTATCCATTTTCTGTTATATCCACATTGTAGATTGTGTCAGAACTCTTGCCTGCTGAATTTACTCTTATCTGAACATATTCTATTAATGCAAAGAAATTGCCTAATTGGTATGGCTTTCTTGATTTGTGGATGGTGTGCTGAGGTAGTATGTAAAAATGTGTTAGTCGCTGTTTCTTTTCCGTAAACGTCGGTTGTAATAAAGCCATCACCATTTTTTTCACTAAGTACGTAAAAAAAAATTCAATAATTTCTTTACTATATTTCCATATGAGTCTGATGTTACATTCATTATTGTTTAAATATATCTAGAAAAAGATTAAAGGATGACACTTTTGCCATATAAACAAAATGGAAAAGGTTGCACAAGTTTTTTCGAACAACCCAGATGAGACAGTTAATTCTCCTATGTGAGACAGTGACCCCTGCTAGCGCCCCCTAGCTGTATTTGTTCTTCCCAGGATGTGCACAGAGGCGTAGGGAGGCCATGAGGGGGCGTTACAGTCGCAGGTGTGGCTGTGATTACAATTGTTAAAGCCCTGTAGTATAGAGAGGTTTTAGATTTGAGTCTGAGGAGTCTCAGGTGTGTCTGGGCCGAGTGAAGCCTGACAACCCACAATGTGCACAGTGGTCTTCCTGTCCATGATGACTGGTCACGGATGTGAACAGATCTTGTGCCTGGAGGTGAACCGGAGGTAGACTGTCCTGTGCCTGAAGGACCAGCGTGTGTCACAGCTGCAGACAGGAGGATGTCAAGGTCTGTGTACGGCTGTGAGTATAGACTGTGATACAGCGGTGCAGGACACCCATGGAACTAGTCAAAAGAGGACTATCATGTGTAGTGACTGCAATATAAAGGATGCTCTAATGAACTGGTGTGAACTGAACACTGAAGTTATGTGCATTTAAGTTATATGCTTGGAACCATTTCTGTGTGAAGATAACGCATTAAAGAGACTTTTGTGTTTGAACTTTGTGGGTCACTGCCTCTTCACTGCTACCGGTGCTTACACCTGGTATAATGGAAACTTTTGCCCAGCATGGCAAACTCATGATTCAAGAGACTAGGAGTGGAGACTGACAGATTGGGGCCCATGTGCAAGAAATGTGTCTGGGCCCCCTTCCTTTTATGGCGACAAAGCTACATACAATACAGACCAAAAGTTTGGACACACCTCATTTAAAGATTTTTCTGTATTTTCATGACTATGAAAATTGTACAATCACACTAAAGGCATCAAAACTATGAAATAACACATGTGGAATTATATACTTGACAAAAAAGTGTGATACAACTGAAATTATGTCTTATATTCTAAGTTCTTCAAAGTAGCCACCTTTTGCTTTGATGACTGCTTTGCACACTCTTGGCATTCTCTTTATGATCTTCAAGAGGTAGTCACAAGGAATGGTTTTCAATTCACAGGTGTGCCCTGTCAGGTTCAATAAGTGGGATTTCTTGCCTTATAAATGGGGTTGGGACCATCAGTTGTGTTGTACATAAGTCTGGTGGATACATCTGATAGTCCTACTGAATAGACTGTTAGAATTTGTATTATGGCAAGAAAAAAGCAGCTAAGTAAAGAAAAACGAGTGGCCATAATTTCCAAGAAATGAAGGTCAGTCAGTCCGAAAAATTAGGCAAACTTTGAAAGTGTCCCCAAGTGCAGTGGCAAAAACCATCAAACGCTACAAAGAAACTGGCTCACATGAGGACTGCCCCAGGAAAGGAAGACCAAGAGTCACCTCTGCTTCTGAGAATAAGTTTATCCGAGTCACCAGCCTCAGAAATCGCAGGTTAACAGCAGCTCAGATTAGAGACCAGGTCAATGCCACACAGAGTTTTAGCAGCAGACACATCTCTACAACAACTGTTAAGAGGAGACTTTGTGCAGCAGACCTTCATGGTAAAATAGCTGCTAGGAAACCACTGCTAAGGACAGGCAACAAGCAGAAGGAGACTTGTTTGGGCTAAAGAAGACAAGGAATGGACATTAGACCAGTGGGAATCTGTGCTTTGGTCTGATGAGTCCAAATTTGAGATCTTTGGTTCCAACCACCGTGTCTTTGTGCGACGCAGAAAAGGTGAACGAATGGACTCTACATGCCTGGTTCCCACCGTGAAGCATGGAGGAGGTGTAATGGTGTGGGGGTGCTTTGCTGCTGATACTGTTGGGGATTTATTCAAAATTGAAGGCATACTGAACCAGCATGGGTACAACAGCATCTTGCAGCGGCATGCTATTCCATCCGGTTTGCGTTTAGTTGGACCATCATTTATTTTTCAACAGGACAATGACCCTAAACACACATCCAGGCTGTGTAAGGGCTATTTGACCAAGAAGGAGAGTGATGGGGTGCTACGCCAGATAACCTGGCCTCCACTGTTGCCTGACCTGAACCCAATCGAGATGGTTTGAAGTGAGCTGGAACGCAGAGTGAAGGCAAAAGGGCCAACAAGTGCTAAGCATCTCTGGGAACTCCTTCAAGATTGTTGGGAGACCATTTCCGGTGACTACCTCTTGAAGCTTATCAAGAGAATGCCAAGAGTGTGCAAAGCAGTCATCAAAGCAAAAGGTGGCTACTTTGAAGAACCTAGAATATAAGACATATTTTCAGTTGTTTCACACTTTTTTGTTAAGTATATAATTCCACATGTGTTAATTCATAGTTTTGATGCCTTCAGTGTGAATTTACTATTTTCATAGTCATGAAAATACAGAAAAATCTTTAAATGAGGTGTGTCCAAACTTTTGGTCTGTACTGTATATGTATAGCCACATACACACATACATGTGTATATATATTACATAGCCTCCTTTATTATGTATATTGCTGTTACTAATTATACAGTGCCCTCTCTTGTTATGTACAGCACCGTCCCTTACATATTGGATTATACAGAGCCTTGTTTTTTTATTATATACCGTCCTGTCTTGCATGCAATGCAATGATGGCTGATGGAGCATGGGAAAGCTTGTTTTCTAATGGAGGAGCTGATGGACTGGTAGTCTGGTCACTGGCTCATCCATCAGCAGTCATTTTAAATCTGACAAGAGAGGGGGCTATGTAATAAAAGAGGGCGCTGTGAATAGCAAAAATAACAAGAATACACTATGTAAGAGACAGCACTGTACATAACAGCAGAGGAAGCTATATAATAAAGGACGGCATCATATCACTAGAGAGGATGGTATGTAATAAGGGACAGTGTTGTACATAACAAAAGAGGAAACTATGTAACTAAGGATGGTGTTATGCATAATAAGTAAGTACACTATATACTAAGGGACTGTGTTAGACACTCCACCCCATTACTGCTCTTTCGACCACCAACATCATTGTCCTTTCCACCACCTCCATCATTGCCTTCTCCCCACCATCACCATCATTGCCCATTCCATCACCTCCATCACTGCTTTCTCCCCAACCACCCCATCATTGCCCTTTTCACCACCTCCATCATTGCTTTCTACCCCAACAACCCATCATTGACTCATTCCCCACCACCCCATCATTGTCCTTTCCACTGCCACTATCATTGCCTTCTCCCCCACTGCCACCATCATTGCCCATTCCACCACCTCCATCATTTCCTTCTCTCCACCACCCCCAATTATTGCTCTTTCCACCACCTCCATCATTGCTTTCTCCCCCACCACCCCATCATTGCCTTCTCCCTCTCCCCATCACCCCATCATTGCCCTCTCCTCCACCTACACACAGTCACACACAGCGCCATTCAACTCTCTGTACCTTCCCCCGCAGTGCTATGCATGCACTCACACACACCACCACTCATCTCTATACACACACAGCACCTCTCACCTCTCCACATGCTCTCCCGCAGTGGCAGCATCACAGGCAGCTTCCTCTCTCTGGCACAGCCACAGCGCTGAATGGTGATGTCATCCAGCCGTGCTGCTGACTTGTGTGAGACAGGAAGCAGGACAGATCGCTGCAGCTCTGCTCCACTGCAATTTTCTCTTGTAGGCAGTGGAGCTGCAGGGATCTCTCCCTGCCCACCGCACATGAGAGCAATATGGCCAGGAGCCCTTGGGAGCCTTGGGGCCGGATAAACAGGCCAGATTAACAGGCCAGATTGTCCTCATTATTAGCTGCAATGCAGGGGCCAGCTTCCACCTCTGGGTCCTGTTGCAGCCGCATCGGCTGAACATGCAGCATGTCTGCCCCTGCAAGACACTAAAGTATGGTGGGATCACACCACTTTACAAGATGATGTTTGAAAAGGAGACCCACATTCATATACTAGATGCAGTTTTCCCAGGAATAGGATCGGATTTTAAGCAACTGCTCTTTACACTGTGTTCCAAATTATTATGCACAAAGAGTTTAGGAGTGATAAGGTGAGAATTTTTTTGTTTGTCATTTAAACTCATTGATGGTGATGTGTGTCAGGGCTCTTTATATCACTGGAAGCAATTGCAGATACCTGTGCACATTAGTTTGGCCGGTGTGTCCAAATAAAGGCAAGACTACTTAAGAAGGCTGTTCCACATTATTAAGCAGCCTACATTTTTTGCCAAAATGTGAAAGAAAAAGGATGTGTCGGCTGCTGAGAAGCAACAAATTGTGGAGTATTTAGGTCAAGGCATGACTACAATAAACATTGCCAAGACACTTCATCATGATCATCGCACAATCAAGAAGTATGTAGCTGATTCCCAGCACACACGTGTGCGTGCTGATAAGGAAAAATTGAGGACTCTTTCCAACAGGCAATTGCGTAAGGTTAAAAGAGCAGCTGCAAAAATGCCTTGTCATAGCAGCAGACAAGTTTTTGAAGCTGCCGGTGCCTCCAACGTCCCCAGAACAACAAGATGCAGGGTCCTTCAGAGGTTTGCAGCTGTGCGTAAGCCGTCCTGTCGACCACCTCTATCTACTGCACACAAGCAAAAACGGCTCCAGTGGGCCAAACGATACATGAAGACTGACTTCCAAACTGTTTTGTTCACCGATGAGTGCCGTGCAACGCTCGATGGTCCAGATGGATGGAGTGGAGGATGGCTGGTTGATGGACACTCCATGAAAACACGGCTAAGGCGCCAACAAGGAGGAGGTGGAGTAATGTTTTGGGCTGGAATCATGGGAAGAGAGATTGTCGGCCCCTTTATGATCCCTAAAGGGGTAAAGATGAACTCCATAATCTATGTGGAGTTTCTAAAACAACACTTCCTGCCATGGTTCAAGAGGAAGAACCGTGCTTTCCGCAGCAAGATCATTTTCATGCACGATAATGCACCGTCTCATGCTGCAAAAAACACATCTGCATCTCTGGCTGCTATGGGCATAAAAGAGGGTAAACTTATGGTGTGGCCACCATCTTCCCCTGACCTCAACCCCATTGAGAACCTCTGGAGCATCATCAAAAGGAGTGTCTATGATGGCGGGAGGCAGTTCACATCTAAGCAACAGCTCTGGGAGGGTATTCTGTCCACATGCAAAACAATTGAAGCAGAAACCATCCAAAAACTGACATTCAATGGACGAGAGACTTCAGAAGCTTCTTTCCAACAAGGGGTCCTATGTGCAAATGTATCATCACCTAGAATAAAGTTTTCACTTGAAAACTGTTTGATTTCATTTTGTAATAAGCTGATAATGCTTATAACTTCACAATTGACCATTTTTTGTTCAAAATAAAAAAAAAAGGTTGAAAACTCTGCTGTGCATAATAATTTGGAACATGCATTTTGAGTGTTTATTTTTTTTTTTTTTAAAGATACTGTTTTCATAGGCAGTTTGTTCCAAAACATTGCAATTATACTAGAATAGTAGATGACTGGAAAATAACAATGACTGCAATTCAGATAGGTAATTTAGAGAAAATATGAGGAAATATTATTTGCATAATAATTTGGAACACAGTGTAAATCTAATGCGTCTTATTAAATATGAAGAAACTAAGTTGCGTGATATACAGAAAGAAAAAGATGATGTCAAACAATCATTTGATGAATATAAAAGTATATTTCCAACTTTGAAGAAACGTTACAAAAAAAGCATGAGTCCATGTCAGCATTACAAGTTGAAATTATGGACAAAAAAAACACAAGTTCCAGCCTGACATTAATGACTAAAAGCAGCATATGACTGCTGTACATGGGAGAGTATACATAGAACCCTGAGATGAATCTTAAAACGTGGTAACTGCCATAAAAATTTTACATCATCTGACCCTGACTCATCCGATACCGATCTCAGTGCATCTGACATCTCTTTGAATGATATTTACAACTTACTGTATGTAAAAAAAAAATAGAAGTGACTACTGAAAAATGATAATAAAATACTCAATTTTATTTCTATCTTTAAAATGAAAAAAGGTTAAAATTCAGGAATGGGTATAGAAAAAATATAGAAAGCAAAAAAGGACTCACACCATATATAAAAATATATGATTAGCAGCTAGGTATAGAAACCGTGATATGAATTAATGCTAAAAAAAATATATAGTATTAGAGTAGTATATTAGAGAGCATACATTTGTCCAAACAGACCAAAATTTGAGTATAGAAAATGTAATTATAGAAACTATCCTCCCCTATTCAAAGGCAAAATAATGTTTTGGGTTTTTTTTTCTTTTTTTTATATTATGAAACCTCTGTCAGCAGACAAATGCTGCTATTAACCCAATTAAATAAATATACATATGTTGGAGACATAAAGTGCTTGTGCTTAGCAAATTTAATCAATAATTATACAGAAGGTGCTATAAGTTAAATGGCCACGAGGTGGCACTATATCAAAAGACGTACTTAATACTTGTGCTCAAACAAACACGCCCTAGGACATATAAAGATAATTGCACACATAACAATCTAAGCCTAGCTGATACTCTCAACAAGAGTTACTCTTTGATAGGACAACACCAAATATAAGAACACTTCACTAACATACCCAGTGGTAGGCTGCTGTGTGGAAGAATAGAGGGGAGCCTTTGCCTTCAGCCCCGATGAAGAAGAGGCATGACAGCCACATTTAGATCACAGATATGGGAATCTCCATGTGTCGTCAGCCTGCGACATCTAATGTAAGCTTTTTGTGTTATATATTTATTCTACTAATGAAGAGCAGCCCTGTCTATTGGACAACCATTTAAATTGTGGACAACCCATGTTGTGAAGTATCTCTTTGAATGAATCATCTCACTTTGTGAAAAACAGATACTTCTGACCATCAAAAAACGCAAAAGGCTGGACAGTTGGAAACACAGGAAACATTTCGGGCATGTTAACATGCCACAAGAAAAACCTTTGCAATGTGAACACCTCCATGAGTATATTAAATTTGTCATCCAAAGAATTTACTAAGGAACAATTGGATGTTTTCTCATTTGGTTTAAATTATGTTCTAGACCAAGATTTCAATTTGTTCTCTACAATTCTTGATGTGATCAAATTTATGCGCAATCTGACCATCAGAAAACATTTCTGGTTTGATAATGAAGAGCAATCTAACAATAATGTTGAACATGTTAACAATGAATTTCACCAGATAATTTTTCAAGAATGGATTTCCTCCTTACATTGCAAGAATTGAGTGGGGTTAAAATAGGACCTGAGAGTTTAATCAACCAGTCCATGAATTTAAGTGTTTGGTGATTGAAACTTGTTGCTTGTTTCCCCTGTCTTGTAGTGCTTACCAGGAGCATTCATGTCTTAATTTGAACAAATAAATGCAATTTATTTGATTTTACCTGAGGAGCTGGAATACTGCTGCTTTTTATCTTATTTTTTTGGGTGATGGCCATGTGGGGGGGGTCACTAAATGTCGGCATTGCCTCATCTGAAGTCCTGGGGCATCTACGTTTGGTGTTCTTTCTCACTAGAGGAGAAGAATTAGCGGAATGTGGCATCTTCTCCCTTACTATCAGTGTCGGAGGCAAGGCGCATGACTCCTCGGCTGAATACACTCTTTGGGAAGAGTAGGCCATTTTAATTTATGTTATTCAGATGTGTTTGTGTTTGGTGTAAACTTTATTGGATTAGAATAGAAGAGAAAAAGAAAAGAAGATAAAAATAGAAAAAAGAATGGAAGAAAATAAAAGAGAATATGAATTAATCAATTATCCTACACTTACCATATACTGTATTTATTGATGACTAGAGAAAAATCAGTAGCAAAATAATTGCAGTAATTTTCCAGTAAAAATTAAAATGTACCAGTAGACATCAGTAAAACAAATCCTTAATGCTAATTGAGACTAACTGTAATTTTCTAGAATAGTAGAAAAAAACAGTGTAGTAATTACTACAGTAATTTCCATTTAATTTCTGAAACTTTACTAATTCTAATGTACAATGTGGACGTCATTAAAAAACAGTTACCAAGCGCTTGTAACTCACGCCAACTGTAATTTTGTGTGTAAAAAATACTGTAGTGTAATAATTACTACAGTAATTTTCATAAAATTTCTGAAATTATAATGTACAATGCTGACAACAGTAAAATCCTGATGGCCAGCAACTGACACTAAAAGTACAGTAGTTATATGCAGTGGGGTAAATAAGTATTTGATCCCTTGCTGATTTTGTAAGTTTATCAACTGACAAAGACATGAACAGTCTATAAATTTTAAGGGTAGGTTAATTTTAACATTGAGAGATAGAACATCAAAAATACATTTTTACATTTCTTTGCATTTTGCAGTGAGAAATAAGTATTTGATCCCTCTGCAAACAAGACTTAATACTTGTTGGCAAAACCTTTGTTGGCAGCACAGCAGTCAGACGCTTTTTGTAGTTGATGATGAGGTTTTCGCACGTGTCAGGAGGAATTTTAGTCTAGTCTTTGCAGATCATCTCTAAATCATTAAGATTTTGAGGCTGTCGCTTGGCAACTCGGAGCATCAACTCCCTCCATAAGTTTTCTGTGGAATTAAGGTCTGGAAACTCACTCCATAAGCTTCTTTTTGAGCCACTCCTTTGTTGCCTTGGCTGTATGTTTTGGGTCATTGTCTTGCTGGAAGACCCAGCCACAACCCATTTTGAATGTCCTGGCAGAAGGAAGGAGGTTTAACTCACGATTTTACGGCACATGGCTCCATCCATTCTCCCATTGATGCGGTGAAGTAGTCCTGTGGCCTTAACAGAGAAACACGCCCAAAACATAACGTTTCCACCTCCATGCTTGACAGTGGGGACGGTGTTCTTTGGGTCATAGGCAGCATTTCTTTTCCTCCAAACATGGAGAGTTGAGTTAATGCTAAAGAGATTAATTTTTGTCTCATTTGACCACAGCACCTTCTCCCAATCACTCACAGAATCATCCAGATTGTCATTGGTAAACTTCAGATGGGCCTGCACAT
Source organism: Ranitomeya variabilis (assembly GCF_051348905.1). Classification (NCBI taxonomy): domain Eukaryota; kingdom Metazoa; phylum Chordata; class Amphibia; order Anura; family Dendrobatidae; genus Ranitomeya; species Ranitomeya variabilis. The sequence goes on along the minus strand of NC_135237.1, from coordinate 354,764,347 downwards.
GTGCCTTCCTGAGCAGAAGTATCTTGCGGGCACTGCAGGATTTGAAACCTTTACGGCGTAATGTGCTAGCAATGGTTTCTTGACTGTGTTCCCAGCTGCCTTTAGTTCATTAACAAGATCCCCTGTGTAGCTTTAGGCTAATCTCTCACCTTCCTCATGATCAAGGATACCCCACAAGGTGAGATTTTGCATGGTGCCCCAGATCGATGTCGATTGACAGTCATTTTGCATTTAATCCATTTTCTTATTATTGAACCAACAGTTGTCTCCTTCTCACCCAGCGTCTTACTTATGGTCTTGTAGCCCTTTCCAGCTTTGTGCAGGTCTATGATCTTGTCCCTGACATCCTTATAAAGGTCTTTGGTCTTGCCCATGTTTTAGAGGTTAGAGTCTGACTGAATAATTGAGTCTATGGACAGGAGTCTTTTATAGAGGTGACTATGTAAGACAGCTGTCTTTTTAACCCCTGACAATCTTATCAAAAGTCGGGGGTCATCTTATATGCCGGGTGTCATCTTATACGGCAGGTGCGGAGCTCTGCGGTCGCCGCATATGGTGCGAGGAGCAGTCCCGATGACGACATGCCTCACCGGGAAGGTGTAAGTGAATCAAGCCCGCCCTTGTATCCTATTACCTCTTTCCTTCACCCGTCTGGCCTGCCCTTCTCTGCCGCTCAAATCTCATGAGAGTAGAAGTGAAGCGGCTCCTTCTCTTTCACCCGTCTGGCCCGCCCTTCTCTGCCTTTCAAATCTCACGGGGATGGAAAGAAAGGGCCGCTGGTCTTGGTGAACTAGAAACCAGACAGTAGGGCCTCTTACCACGTTTGGTTTCCTTGGAACGTTCCTGAAACCGTAGGTCTATCCGGGTTGCCAGGGAAATCAGGTCATCCAAAGTTGTAGGCATGTCCCTTCCTGACAGATATCCTTTATTCTTCCCGAAAGACCTTCCCAGAAGGCGGCCACCAACGCCTCATTGTTCCAGGATAACTTAGACGAAAGGGTACAGAACCGAACAGCATACTGAACCACAGTAAGAGCCTCCTGGTGTAGCCGAAGAAGAGCCGAAGCTGTAGACGTTGCACGACCGGGTTCATCAAAGGTCCTGTGGAATGCTTCAAGAAAAGACTGGAGATTAGTAACCAGAGGATCCCCTCTCTCCCACAGCGGATTCAGCCAGGCGAGGGCCTCTCCAGCAAGGTGAGACATAATGAAGCAAACCTTGGCTCGATCAGAAGCAAATGTATGCCCCAGGAGTTCAAAGTGCAGCGTGCACTGGCTAATGAACTCCCGACACTGAACGGGGTCGCGATGGAAGCGGGTGGGGGCCGCCAGGCGAGGACCTTTACTTGCCGTGCAACTGGATACCTGGTTGCCAGTAGCAGAGACTGGTACAGTTGCGCAGATAGGTCGTGATCTTTTCCTGTTAATCCCTCAGACTGGTAACCTTTCGACATAGCTCCTCGGGCGGAGGTACCAGGGATCCAGCGGGTTCCACTTGCTGTACTTGTTGCGGTGTGAACTCCGTTAATTCAGCCTGCATTTGTTCCAAAATTCGACTCCCTTTCTACTGTTGTTGAGGTTCTGACGCTAGGGATGTCTCTACAGCTACGGTCCATGGGTCTTCTTTCTTTGCCGTCAACTGAATGGCCTGGTAGGGTAGCAGCTCCTTCGGCATGCCTACAATTTGCCCTACTTCAGTTCTGGGGGAAAGTGTCAGATTGTCCTCTCTCTAATTCACGCACCGCACGGGTACCATTCTATCATTTACAGTCGCCAGGGTCCGGGCAACTAGGAGTCCTGGGGGGTAAGTGCTCCATAACGGCCGGATCTAATTGTATCTCAACACCCAACAGAGGAGTGCAAGCCCGGACAGTTAAGGAGAGCCCGGTTTGCCCCGGTGATATTTCAAGATTGCAGCTGGAATAACTACTTTTCCCAGCACCTTTTCATCAAAGGAGGCCTCTTGCGCTCAAGCTGTCCAGATCAACTGCTGAAACATTTCTCTTTGAGGCTTTCGCAGATTCCATTGTTTCAAAAACACGTCTGGGTACACATTAATGAGAAGAGTCCCGAACTCCTTAAGCACATTCATCCCTATAGTGACAGCATATCCACGTTCTGTGTCTCCCGCAGTTAGCACCACACCTTTGCGGCCCAGGTCTTTGCCACAGGCCTTGACCTGCATCCAGGCCACCCCTGCAATCGGGATGGACAACTGATTGGCGGCCATCCACTTTATCACCGGGCCCCACTCGGGCCTCATTGCTTCAGGGAAATGTCTTTTAAAGTATGTCTCGGGCATTGTAGTCATTTGTGAGCTGGTATCTACCAGACAGCAGACGGCCCGACCATCCATTTTGGCCCAGACTAGAGGACACACAGAAACTAAATTGGTGGGACTTCTTATTCTCCTTCCTGACTCTTCTGGCTCCAGGCGGCGTCCCCGAGCCTCCTAGTTTAACGGGCGACGCTGAAGAGGCCATCCTCGGTGTGGACAAACTGGGGCCATATGTCCCAGTTCTCTACAGATCTAGCATGTAGGGAGTTCCTCCCAATGATATGTTCTCATGCCCCGTCGCGGTTCTTGGATAGTTCTGCCCCTGGGTGATCTTAATGTGGTTACCTTCTTTTTCAGCGTAATGTGGTTACCTTCATTTTAGTTTCCGTCAGGTCTTCCTGCATAACTTGCATCTCCTTCCGCAAGTCTTCTACCCATCCGGGTTCAGTGACTAGATTCACAGATACCTCTCCGCTCCAGACCTTCGCCGCCGAGACTGTCACCCTCTGCTCTTGCTCACGCGCGTGCATCACTACCAACTTCTGCAAAGGTCATGCACTGGTTTACTTGAAAAACGCTCTCACAGGGCCTCAATCCGGTCACCAACTGGTCCCGCAACACTATATCAGTCGACCCTATGCCCACACCGTCTTTTCTGTATATGGCAGTAGGGTTGAGCGACTTTCATTTTTTTAAGATCGAGTAGGGTTTTGGGAAACCCGATTTTGTCCAGAGTCGAGTCGAGTGCAGTCGGCCGATTATCGCTAAAAGTCGGGGATCGACCGAAACACGAAACCCAATGCAAGTCAATGGGGAAGCATAGTCGGCAGTGAGTGGAGGCCAGGAAAACACCTACAGTGCCCATTTTAATGCCAAAAACATCCATTCTTGTTTCTGAAGCTTGTCAATCTTAATTAACTTTATAATAATAGTTGGGCATAGGGAATTGGGGGTCATTTGGCAAAAGTTGTGGGGGGAGTAGGGCCGGCTCAAGTTTTTCGTGGGCCCAGGAAATGCGGACTACGTCACGGCGGTGTTGCAGGGAAAGGTAAGTATTTAAAAGTTGCAAGTGCTGTGATCCTGAGCAAGCAGGGGGGGGGCCCACTCGTTCGCATTGCCACTGGCACAGGGCCCCTCAAAGTACGGCGGTGTGTTTGCATGGCGGGGGCGCCTCCCACCAGCAGCGACACTTTTGCGTACTCTGAGGGGCCCTGTGCCAGTGACGTCGCCAACGAGTATGCCCCCCCACCTGATGAAGGAACCTGCACTTTCATCTGCACCTTCCTCTTTGTCCCTGTGTAAGGTGGTATAACATGCGGGAAGGGGAACCTTACTTTCAGCAGGGACAGATTCTGGCTGTGTAGAGTACAAGGGGAATGTAGTGGTCTAGGTCAATGTACCAGCAGACTCATTTAGCAGTGGCTGGGCAATGGGCAGGATGAGGAGGAAACAGATATAGGGCCAAAGAATAAAGTAGGCTACATGCAGTTCAAAATTGGTAACAGGACTAAACAGGCGGCATTGCTTTGTTCAGTGGAGTAGCAAACCCAAGAGCAGCAGACACTGTTTCAAGGGCCTAACCACACTAGTAGGCCAAATGCAGTTTAATATCTGATAGTATAGGGCGAAAGCCAGAATGTGGAAGCTCAGCTTTGTTCAGTTGAGGACAACACCAGGGAGTGGCAGACACCTTTAGTAGGCCGGAAAAGCCTATTGCATTTTTTAAAATGGTAATTTGGAGCAGAAGGTTGAAGCTCAGCTTTATTTAGTTGAGGGCAACACCAGGGAGGGGCAGAAGCCGTTAGTAGGCCCTAACCACCATTTTTTTTTTAAAACCACTTAATGAGAGCCGGAAGGTTGAAGCTCAGCTTTATTTAGTTGAGGACAACACCAGGGAGGGGCAGAAGCCGTTAGTAGGCCCTAACCACCATTTTTTTTTTTAAAACCACATAATGAGAGCCGGAAGGTTGAAGCTCAGCTTTATTTAGTTGAGGACAACACCAGGGAGGGGCAGAAGCCGTTAGTAGGCCCTAACCACCATTTTTTTTTTTAAAACCACATAATGAGAGCCGGAAGGTTGAAGCTCAGCTTTATTTAGTTGAGGACAACACCAGGGAGGGGCAGAAGCCGTTAGTAGGCCCTAACCACCATTTTTTTTTTTAAAACCACATAATGAGAGCCGGAAGGTTGAAGCTCAGCTTTATTTAGTTGAGGACAACACCAGGGAGGGGCAGAAGCCGTTAGTAGGCCCTAACCACCATTTTTGTTTTAAAACCACTTAATGAGAGCCGGAAGGTTGAAGCTCAGCTTTATTTAGTTGAGGACAACACCAGGGAGGGGCAGAAGCCGTTAGTAGGCCCTAACCACCATTTTTTTTTTTAAAACCACATAATGAGAGCCGGAAGGTTGAAGCTCAGCTTTATTTAGTTGAGGACAACACCAGGGAGGGGCAGAAGCCGTTAGTAGGCCCTAACCACCATTTTTTTTTTTAAAACCACATAATGAGAGCTGGAAGGTTGAAGCTCAGCTTTATTTAGTTGAGGACAACACCAGGGAGGGGCAGAAGCCGTTAGTAGGCCCTAACCACCATTTTTTTTTTTAAAACCACATAATGAGAGCCGGAAGGTTGAAGCTCAGCTTTATTTAGTTGAGGACAACACCAGGGAGGGGCAGAAGCCGTTAGTAGGCCCTAACCACCATTTTTGTTTTAAAACCACTTAATGAGAGCCGGAAGGTTGAAGCTCAGCTTTATTTAGTTGAGGACAACACCAGGAAGGGGCAGAAGCCGTTAGTAGGCCCTAACCACCATTTTTGTTTTAAAACCACTTAATGAGAGCCGGAAGGTTGAAGCTCAGCTTTATTTAGTTGAGGACAACACCAGGGAGGGGCAGAAGCCGTTAGTAGGCCCTAACCACCATTTTTTTTTTTAAAACCACATAATGAGAGCCGGAAGGTTGAAGCTCAGCTTTATTTAGTTGAGGACAACACCAGGGAGGGGCAGAAGCCGTTAGTAGGCCCTAACCACCATTTTTGTTTTAAAACCACTTAATGAGAGCCGGAAGGTTGAAGCTCAGCTTTATTTAGTTGAGGACAACACCAGGGAGGGGCAGAAGCCGTTAGTAGGCCCTAACCACCATTTTTTTTTTTAAAACCACATAATGAGAGCCGGAAGGTTGAAGCTCAGCTTTATTTAGTTGAGGACAACACCAGGGAGGGGCAGAAGCCGTTAGTAGGCCCTAACCACCATTTTTGTTTTAAAACCACTTAATGAGAGCCGGAAGGTTGAAGCTCAGCTTTATTTAGTTGAGGACAACACCAGGGAGGGGCAGAAGCCGTTAGTAGGCCCTAACCACCATTTTTTTTTTTAAAACCACATAATGAGAGCCGGAAGGTTGAAGCTCAGCTTTATTTAGTTGAGGACAACACCAGGGAGGGGCAGAAGCCGTTAGTAGGCCCTAACCACCATTTTTGTTTTAAAACCACTTAATGAGAGCCGGAAGGTTGAAGCTCAGCTTTATTTAGTTGAGGACAACACCAGGGAGGGGCAGAAGCCGTTAGTAGGCCCTAACCACCATTTTTTTTTTTAAAACCACATAATGAGAGCCGGAAGGTTGAAGCTCAGCTTTATTTAGTTGAGGACAACACCAGGGAGGGGCAGAAGCCGTTAGTAGGCCCTAACCACCATTTTTGTTTTAAAACCACTTAATGAGAGCCGGAAGGTTGAAGCTCAGCTTTATTTAGTTGAGGACAACACCAGGGAGGGGCAGAAGCCGTTAGTAGGCCCTAACCACCATTTTTTTTTTAAAAACCACATAATGAGAGCCGGAAGGTTGAAGCTCAGCTTTATTTAGTTGAGGACAACACCAGGGAGGGGCAGAAGCCGTTAGTAGGCCCTAACCACCATTTTTGTTTTAAAACCACTTAATGAGAGCCGGAAGGTTGAAGCTCAGCTTTATTTAGTTGAGGACAACACCAGGGAGGGGCAGAAGCCGTTAGTAGGCCCTAACCACCATTTTTTTTTTTAAAACCACATAATGAGAGCCGGAAGGTTGAAGCTCAGCTTTATTTAGTTGAGGACAACACCAGGGAGGGGCAGAAGCCGTTAGTAGGCCCTAACCACCATTTTTGTTTTAAAACCACTTAATGAGAGCCGGAAGGTTGAAGCTCAGCTTTATTTAGTTGAGGACAACACCAGGGAGGGGCAGAAGCCGTTAGTAGGCCCTAACCACCATTTTTTTTTTTAAAACCACATAATGAGAGCCGGAAGGTTGAAGCTCAGCTTTATTTAGTTGAGGACAACACCAGGGAGGGGCAGAAGCCGTTAGTAGGCCCTAACCACCATTTTTGTTTTAAAACCACTTAATGAGAGCCGGAAGGTTGAAGCTCAGCTTTATTTAGTTGAGGACAACACCAGGGAGGGGCAGAAGCCGTTAGTAGGCCCTAACCACCATTTTTTTTTTTAAAACCACATAATGAGAGCCGGAAGGTTGAAGCTCAGCTTTATTTAGTTGAGGACAACACCAGGGAGGGGCAGAAGCCGTTAGTAGGCCCTAACCACCATTTTTGTTTTAAAACCACTTAATGAGAGCCGGAAGGTTGAAGCTCAGCTTTATTTAGTTGAGGACAACACCAGGGAGGGGCAGAAGCCGTTAGTAGGCCCTAACCACCATTTTTGTTTTAAAACCACTTAATGAGAGCCGGAAGGTTGAAGCTCAGCTTTATTTAGTTGAGGACAACACCAGGGAGGGGCAGAAGCCGTTAGTAGGCCCTAACCAAAGTTGAAGGCCAAATGCAGTTTAATTTCTGATACTATAGGCCGAAAGCCAGAAGGTGGAAGTTCCGATTTAGACAGTGGAGGACAATTTGAATTAGGGACTGCAGACAGACTTAGTAGGCTGTCCCCTGTGGACCATGCATCCACCACATTAACCCATTGCGCCGTAATGGACACGTAATCTTCCGTGGCCATGCCTACAGGTCCATGCGTCTGTTGTCAGGTGCACCTTTGTACTCACAGATTGCCAGAGTGCATGGACAATGCGGTCTTCTACATGCTGGTGGAGGGTTGGGATGGCTTTTCTCGCAAAAGAAGTGTCGACTGGTTAGCTTGTAGCGTGGTACAGCGTAGTCCATCATGGCCTTATTAATAGTAAATAAAATATATAACTAGGCTCTATGAACTTTTAAATAGGTTCCAGGGGTACACGGGCAGCATTGGTGTGGTCAGTGGAGGAGTATTGCAAGTAGGGGCTGCAGACAGGCTATCAAAGGCCTAAAATAACAAACAGTAGGCAGTCATGGCAGTTTTACATCGGTTACATGGATACACAGGCAGGCACTCCAGGCAGCATTGTGGTCAGTGGAGGAGTATTGCAAGTAGGGGCCGCAGACAGGCTATCAAAGGCCTAAAATAACAAACAATAGGCTCATGGCAGTTTCACAGCGGTTACATGGATACACGGGCAGGCAGCTTGGTGGTGGTGAGTGGAGGAGTATTTAAAGTAGGGACCGCAGACAGGCTTCAAAGGCCTAACATAAGAAAATGGGCTGGCTGTAGGCACTTTATAATTGGTTCCAGGGGTACACGGGCAGCAGTGGTCTGGTCAGTGGAGGAGTATTTAAAGTAGGGACCGCAGACAGGCTTCAAAGGCCTAACATAAGAAAATGGGCTGGCTGTAGGCACTTTATAATTGGTTCCAGGGGTACACGGGCAGCAGTGGTCTGGTCAGTGGAGGAGTATTTAAAGTAGGGACCGCAGACAGGCTTCAAAGGCCTAACATAAGAAAATGGGCTGGCTGTAGGCACTTTATAATTGGTTCCAGGGGTACACGGGCAGCAGTGGTCTGGTCAGTGGAGGAGTATTTAAAGTAGGGACCGCAGACAGGCTATCAAAGGCCTAACATAACAAACAATAGGCTCATGGCAGTTTCACAGCGGTTACATGGATACACGGGCAGGCAGCTTGGTGGTCAGTGGAGGAGTATTTAAAGTAGGGACCGCAGACAGGCTATCAAAGGCCTAAAATAACAAACAATAGGCTCATGGCAGTTTTACAGCGGTTACATGGATACACAGGCAGCTTGGTGGTGAGTGGAGGAGTAGTGCAAGGAGTGTCTGTCCCAGTACTCCCAAAATATAAATAGATGTTAATGTCTCGCAAAACAACCAAAACAAAAAAAAAAGGTGGCATACTTAGGTACAGGGGTGGGCTCATCTACTGAGTTTCTGACATAGTAATTTGGCAGTAACTATTTAATGGTGCCAATATAGGACACAGACACAGACTACTTTAAGTTGCATCATAGATGTCTACAAATTTGTATTGTCAGTGCCAGACATTGAATGATGTCAGCGAATAGACTAAAGATTGGTGGAGCTGTGCGACATAATTTTGCACGTGGTAGAGCACATTTTGAGCTGGGGTAGGGGGGAACTCTCTTGAGGCCGGCGGGACCGCCCCAGGGCCCCTCATGTTACAACGGTGTGTCTGACGTTGGGTGCGCACCACCACCGCCAGAGACACTACATTGTACTATGAGGGACCCAGTAGCAATGCCGTCAACCAAAAGCGAGCACACCCACCTCTTCAGACAAACAGCAGTCTCACGGGTGCTTGTGCCAAGTCGCGATACCACGGCCCCGTGTGGGGAGTTTTGCCATTTAGGGAGGTGTAAACATGTCGTATGCTGTACAATCAGCTGCAGCAAATTAGACATTAGAAAAGTAATTCACAGGCAAGAGCTTTTCATAGGAAAGCTAGGTGTCGGCCGGGCAAGGTGGGGCAAAAGATTTCGAAATCCAGTTGTGGTTCATTTTAATGAATGTTAGATCGTCAACATTTTGGGTAGCCAGACGAGTCCTTTTTTCGGTTAATATTGAACCTGCAGCACTGAATACTCTTTCTGATAGGACACTTGCTGCCGGGCAAGCAAGCTCCTGCAATGCATATTCTGCCAATTCTGGCCAGGTGTCTAATTTGGAGGCCCAGTAATCAAATGGGAATGACGGTTGAGGGAGAACATCGATAAGGGATGAAAAATAGTTAGTAACCATACTGGACAAATGTTGTCTCCTGTCACTTTCAATTGATGCAGCAGTACCTGTCCTGTCTGCGGTCATAGCAAAATCACTCCACAACCTGGTCAGAAAACCCCTCTGTCCAACGCCACTTCTGATGTGTGCACCCCTAACACTCCTAGTCTGCTGCCCCCTGGAGCTTGTGTGAGAACGATCACGTGCGCTGTGTGCTGGGAATGCCTGAAGCAAACGGTCAACAAGAGTTGATTGTTTGGTTGCTAATATTAGTTCCAAGTTCTCATGTGGCATAATATTTTGCAATTTGCCTTTATAGCGTGGATCAAGGAGGCAGGCCAACCAGTAATCGTCATCGTTCATCATTTTCGTAATGCGTGTGTCCCTTTTTAGGATACGTAAGGCATAATCCGCCATGTGGGCCAAAGTTCCAGTTGTCAAATCTCCGGTTGTGATTGGTTGAGGGGCAGTTGCAGGCAAATCTACGTCACTTGTGTCCCTCAAAAAACCAGAACCCGGCCGTGACACGCAACCAATTTCCTGTGCCCCCGTGAAAGTTTCCGCATTAAAAATATACTCATCCCCATCATCCTCCTCGTCCTCCACCTCCTCTTCGCCCGCTACCTCGTCCTGTACACTGCCCTGACCAGACAATGGCTGACTGTCATCAAGGCTTCCCTCTTCCTCTGGTGCAGACGCCTGCTCCTTTATGTGCGTCAAACTTTGCATCAGCAGACGCATTAGGGGGATGCTCATGCTTATTACGGCGTTGTCTGCACTAACCAGCCGTGTGCATTCCTCAAAACACTGAAGGACTTGACACATGTCTTGTATCTTCGACCACTGCACACCTGACAACTCCATGTCTGCCATCCTACTGCCTGCCCGTGTATCCTCCCACAAATAAATAACAGCACGCCTCTGTTCGCACAGTCTCTGAAGCATGTGCAGTGTTGAGTTCCACCTTGTTGCAACGTCTATGATTAGGCGATGCTGGGGAAGGTTCAAAGACCGCTGATAGGTCTGCATACGGCTGGCGTGTACAGGCGAACGTCGGATATGTGAGCAAAGTGCACGCACTTTGAGGAGCAGGTCGGAGAACCCAGGATAAGTTTTCAATAAGCACTGCACCACCAGGTTTAAGGTGTGAGCCAGGCAAGGAATGTGTTTCAGTTGGGAAAGGGAGATGGCAGCCATGAAATTCCTTCCGTTATCACTCACTACCTTGCCTGCCTCAAGATCTACTGTGCCCAGCCACGACTGCGTTTCTTGTTGCAAGAACTCGGACAGAACTTCCGCGGTGTGTCTGTTGTCGCCCAAACACTTCATAGCCAATACAGCCTGCTGACGCTTGGCAGTAGCTGGCCCATAATGGGACAACTGGTGTGCAACAGTGTCATCTGCCGATGGAGTGGTTGGCCGACTGCGTTCTGTGGAAGAGCTGTAGCTTCTGCAGGAGGACGAGGAGGAGGAGGAGGGGGTGCGAACGCCTACAGCCAACTGTTTCCTAGACCGTGGGCTAGGCACAACTGTCCCTAAATTGATGTCGCCTGTGGACCCTGCATCCACCACATTCACCCAGTGTGCCGTGATGGACACATAACGTCCCTGGCCATGCCTACTGGTCCATGCATCTGTAGCCAGGTGCACCTTTGTACTCACAGATTGCCTAAGTGCATGGACGATGCGCTGTTTAACATGCTGGTGCAGGGCTGGGATGGCTTTTCTGGAAAAAAAGTGTCGACTAGGTAGCTCGTATCGTGGTTCAGCGTACTCCATCAGGGCTTTAAAAGCTTCGCTTTCAACTAAACGGTAGGGCATCATCTCTAACGAGATTAGTCTAGCTATGTGGGCGTTAAAACCCTGTGTACGCGGATGCGAGGATAAGTACTTCCTTTTTCTAACCAGAGTCTCATGTAGGGTGAGCTGGACTGGAGAGCAGGAGATCGTGGAACTTTCGGGTGTGCCGGTGTACATGGCAGACTGAGAGACGGTTGGAGACGGTATTGTTTCCGCCGGTGCCCTAGATGCAATATTTCCTCCTACTAAACTGGTGATTCCCTGACCCTGACTGCTTTTGGCTGGCAAAGAAACCTGCACAGATACTGCCGGTGGTGCGGAAAATGGTGGCCTTACAGTGACGGAAGGGATGTTGCGTTGCTGACTAGCTTCATTGGCCGAGGGTGCTACAACCTTAAGGGACGTTTGGTAGTTAGTCCAGGCTTGAAAATGCATGGTGGTTAAGTGTCTATGCATGCAACTAGTATTTAGACTTTTCAGATTCTGACCTCTGCTTAAGCTAGTTGAACATTTTTGACAGATGACTTTGCGCTGATCAGTTGGATGTTGTTTAAAAAAATGCCAGACTGCACTCTTCCTAGACTCGGATCCCTTTTCAGGGATTGCAGACTGAGCTTTAACCGGATGGCCACGCTGTCCTCCAACAGGTTTTGGCTTTGACACGCGTTTTGGGCCAGATACGGGCCCGGCAGATGGAACCTGTTGCGATGTTGATGCCTGCTGCGGCCCCTCCTCCACCTCCGCTTCTGAACTACTGCCGCCTGCACCCTGTTCCCCCAATGGCTGCCAATCGGGGTCAATAACTGGGTCATCTATTACCTCCTCTTCGAGCTCGTGTGCAACTTCGTCTGTGTCACTGTGTCGGTCGGTGGTATAGCGTTCGTGGCGGGGCAACATAGTCTCATCAGGGTCTGATTGTGGATCTGTACCCTGAGAGGGCAATGTGGTGGTCTGAGTCAAAGGAGCAGCATAGTACTCTGGCTGTGGCTGTGCATCAGTGCACTCCATGTCAGAATCTACTTGTAATGGGCATGGCCTGTTAAATGTTTCACTTTCTAAGCCAGGGACGGTATGTGTAAAGAGCTCCATGGAGTGACCCGTTGTGTCGCCTGCTGCATCCTTCTCTCTTGTTGTAGTTTTTGCTGAGGAGGACAAGGAAGCGACTTGTCCCTGACCGTGAACATCCACAAGCGACGCGCTGCTTTTACATTTACCAGTTTCGGAAGAGGAGGCAAAAGAGCTAGAGGCTGAGTCTGCAATGTAAGCCAAAACTTGCTGTTGCTGCTCAGCCTTTAAAAGCGGTTTTCCTACTCCCAGAAAAGAGAGCGTTCGAGGCCTTGTGTAGCCTGACGACGAAACTGGCTCCACAGCTCCAGACTTAGGTGGAATATTTTTATCCCCACGACCACCTGATGCTCCACTACCACTACCATCATTACCAGCTGACAATGAACGCCCACGACGACCTCTTGCACCAGACTTCCTCATTGTTTAAAAATCGTAACCAAACTAACTTTATTTGTTGCTGTCAAACAACTTACACGGTGAGCTATAACTTCAGTATGATTTCAATATCCCTTAACAGGTTGGTGAGACCACAAGGAAAATCAGGCACAATGTTACACACTCTGTTTTCTGTGACACCAAATCACAGAGATGACACACACGCAGGACTGTCACTCAAGCACTAATGTCAATATTAATCTCCCACCTAATTTTTATATTTTTTTTTCTCTGTGAGACTTTAGAAACCAAATAATATTTAAAAAAAAACAAAAAAACAAGGCTTTCTATGGCCCACTGAATGAGAGATGGCACGCACAGGAGTGGCACACAAGCCCTGACTGAGGCCAATATTTTTCTCCCACTGATTGATGTAGTGTTTTTGTGTTGAGGTTGATTTTAAAACACAAATGAAGGAAAAAAATAAAAAGGCTTTCTATGGCCCACAATTAGAGAGAGAGGTGGCACACCCAGGAGTCAAGACTGGCACACAAGCTGAAATGGCAATATTACTCTCCCACTGTTTTTTTATGTATTTTTTTTTTATTTTCAGGGAGACTTTAGAAACCAAATAATATTAAAAAAAAAACAAAAAAACAAGGCTTTCTATGGCCCACTGAATGAGAGGGACAGAGGTGGCACACCCAGGAGTCAAGACTGGCACACAAGCTGAAATGGCAATATTACTCTCCCACTGTTTTTTTATGTATTTTTTTTTTATTTTCAGGGAGACTTTAGAAACCAAATAATATTAAAAAAAACAAAAAAAACAAGGCTTTCTATGGCCCACTGAATGAGAGGGACAGAGGTGGCACACCCAGGAGTCAAGACTGGCACACAAGCTGAAAGGGCAATATTACTCTCCCACTGTTTTTTTATGTTTTTTTTTTTTTTTATTTTCAGGGAGACTTTAGAAACCAAATAATATTAAAAAAAAAACAAAAAAACAAGGCTTTCTATGGCCCACTGAATGAGAGGGACAGAGGTGGCACACCCAGGAGTCAAGACTGGCACACAAGCTGAAATGGCAATATTACTCTCCCACTGTTTTTTTATGTATTTTTTTTTTATTTTCAGGGAGACTTTAGAAACCAAATAATATTAAAAAAAAAAAAAAAAACAAGGCTTTCTATGGCCCACTGAATGAGAGGGACAGAGGTGGCACACCCAGGAGTCAAGACTGGCACACAAGCTGAAAGGGCAATATTACTCTCCCACTGTTTTTTTAGGTTTTTTTTTTTTTTTTCAGGGAGAATTAGAAACCCAATAATATTAAAAAAAAAAAATAAATAGGCTTTCTATGGCCCACTGAATGAAAGGGAGAGAGGTGGCACACCCAGGAGTCAAGACTGGCACACAAGCTGAAAGGGCAATATTACTCTCCCACTGTTTTTTTATGTATTTTTTGTTTTTTCAGGGAGACTTTAGAAACCCAATAATATTTAAAAAAAAAAATAAATAGGCTTTCTATGGCCCACTGAATGAGAGGGAGAGAGGTGGCACACCCAGGAGTCAAGACTGGCACACAAGCTGAAAGGGCAATATTACTCTCCCACTGTTTTTTTAGGTTTTTTTTTTTTTTCAGGGAGACTTTAGAAACCAAATAATATTAAAAAAAAAAAAAAAAAAAAAAAAAATAGGCTTGCTATAGCCCACTGAATGAGAGATAGCACACACAGCAGTGGCACACAAGCCCTGACTGAGGCCAATATTTTTCTCCCACTGATTGATGTAGTGTTTTTGTGTTGAGGTAGATTTTAGAACACAAATCACGGAAAAAATAAATAGGCTTTCTATGGCCCACTGAATGAAAGGGAGAGAGGTGGCACACCCAGGAGTCAAGACTGGCACACAAGCTGAAAGGGCAATATTACTCTCCCACTGTTTTTTTATGTATTTTTTTTTTTTTCAGGGAGACTTTAGAAACCCAATAATATTTAAAAAAAAAAATAAATAGGCTTTCTATGGCCCACTGAATGAGAGGGAGAGAGGTGGCACACCCAGGAGTCAAGACTGGCACACAAGCTGAAAGGGCAATATTATTCTCCCACTGTTTTTTTAGGTTTTTTTTTTTTTTTTCAGGGAGAATTAGAAACCAAATAATATTAAAAAAAAAAAATAAATAGGCTTTCTATGGCCCACTGAATGAAAGGGAGAGAGGTGGCACACCCAGGAGTCAAGACTGGCACACAAGCTGAAAGGGCAATATTACTCTCCCACTGTTTTTTTATGTATTTTTTGTTTTTTCAGGGAGACTTTAGAAACCCAATAATATTTAAAAAAAAAAATAAATAGGCTTTCTATGGCCCACTGAATGAGAGGGAGAGAGGTGGCACACCCAGGAGTCAAGACTGGCACACAAGCTGAAAGGGCAATATTACTCTCCCACTGTTTTTTTAGGTTTTTTTTTTTTTTCAGGGAGACTTTAGAAACCAAATAATATTAAAAAAAAAAAATAAAAATAAAAATAGGCTTGCTATAGCCCACTGAATGAGAGATAGCACACACAGCAGTGGCACACAAGCCCTGACTGAGGCCAATATTTTTCTCCCACTGATTGATGTAGTGTTTTTGTGTTGAGGTAGATTTTAGAACACAAATCACGGAAAAAATAAATAGGCTTTCTATGGCCCACTGAATGAAAGGGAGAGAGGAGGCACACCCAGGAGTCAAGACTGGCACACAAGCTGAAAGGGCAATATTACTCTCCCACTGTTTTTTTATGTATTTTTTGTTTTTTCAGGGAGACTTTAGAAACCCAATAATATTAAAAAAAAAAAATAAATAGGCTTTCTATGGCCCACTGAATGAGAGGGAGAGAGGTGGCACACCCAGGAGTCAAGACTGGCACACAAGCTGAAAGGGCAATATTATTCTCCCACTGTTTTTTTAGGTTTTTTTTTTTTTTTCCAGGGAGAATTAGAAACCAAATAATATTAAAAAAAAAAAAAAAAAAAAAAATAGGCTTGCTATAGCCCACTGAATGAGAGATAGCACACACAGCAGTGGCACACAAGCCCTGACTGAGGCCAATATTTTTCTCCCACTGATTGATGTAGTGTTTTTGTGTTGAGGTAGATTTTAGAACACAAATCACGGAAAAAATAAATAGGCTTTCTATGGCCCACTCAGTGAGAGATGGCACACACAGGGATGGCACTGTAGCAGAAATGCCAATCTTAATCTCCCACAAAAAAAAAACAAAAAAAAAAAAAAAACTGTCCTACAATTACTATCTCCCTGCAGTAATGTAAGCCAGGTATGGCAGGCAGCAATAGGAGTGGACTGATGCACAAATTAAATAAAAAGTGTGGACAAACAAAAAAGATAGCTGTGCAGAAAGGAAGGAACAGGATTTGTGCTTTGAAAAAAGCAGTTGGTTTCCACAGTGGCGTACACACAGCAATACAGCTATCACGGAGCCTTCTAGGGCAGCCCAATGAGCTACAGCGCTGAGGGGAAAAAAAAAAAAAAATAGCTTCCACAGTCCCTGCACACCGAAGGTGGTGTTGGACAGTGGAAATCGCTGCAGCACAAGCGGTTTGGTGGTTAGTGGACCCTGCCTAACGCTCTCCCTGCTTCTGACGAAGCGGCAGCAACCTGTCCCTAAGCTCAGATCAGCAGCAGTAAGATGGCGGTCGGCGGGAACGCCCCTTTATAGCCCCTGTGACGCCGCAGACAGCAAGCCAATCACTGCAATGCCCTTCTCTAAGATGGTGGGGACCAGGATCTATGTCATCACGCTGCCCACACTCTGCGTTCACCTTCATTGGCTGAGAAATGGCGCTTTTCGCGTCATTGAAACGCGACTTTGGCGCGAAAGTCGCGTACCGCATGGCCGACAAGCACAGGGGTCGGATCGGGTTTCATGAGACGCCGACTTAGCCAAAAGTCGGCGACTTTTGAAAATGATCGACCCGTTTCGCTCAACCCTATATGGCAGTGTGGATCTCCTGCAGTACATTCATGTACTGAGTCACAGTCTTCCCCTATCTTTGAATCTCGCTAAACAATCGCATGCGCAATTCCCCTACATGTGTGGTGTCCCCATGGGTCTCCGCCAGAATGCGCAATACTTTGTCAAAAGTATCCTGCTGTCAGGGGGGTCATAGCATAACTTAGTCCCTCGCCTCTCTGTCCAAAGCCATCATGGCCACCTCTGCCTGTAGGGCAGGAACCATGGGGTGCATCCTCATCATTCCCCTAATACACTCAGTCCAGCTCGATAGCATAGTATTATTCCCATTAAATTTCGGGAGGTTGTTTAACATGGCCCCCAGGGAAATGCTGGATCTAGGGCCCTCCCCAGCCTCTTGGTCTGCTACCTCTGTGCTAGTAGACTGCATCCTGCCGACTACGCCAAATGTGAGTAGATATCGGGATGCAGTAACGGACCAGAGGCAGAGCAAGGGTTATCATGGGATTTATTTTAACAGTGGATTCTCCACGCAGGGATGAAAGGGGATAAAACTGGTTTGAACAGTAATTGTCAACTTTGAATAAAACAGGTGAGGGCAATTTAAAGGGGAAGTTCAGTAATGTTACACTTATCAGTCCGACGACGTCAGAATCTGGAAACCTGAATTCAAGCTGTGGCACCAAGACTATGGCGCACAAGAGGTCCGGCGGCATCCTGAGGAAAATGGCATTCCAGGTCCTGGCGGAGGTGGTGAATCCTTGTTGTCCTGACGGGGTCCTGGTGGCAGTGTATCCTCGTTGTCCTGACGGGGGTCCTGGGTCCAGAAAACTGAGTAGAGGTACTGCCAGAGTATGATGTTACTCGGCAGAAGCAAGAGCAGGTGTATCAGGATACAATTCACAGCGGGGTAACCCGGCTTTCTTGTCTCAGCACGCGCGCGTCTAAGTCCTGACAGAGGACATTGTCATTCACGGTCTCCGGTGTCAGCGTCTACTTTGCTGGTCTCTGTCAGCAGTCTCTGGTTGCGGATCTGAGGCCCTTTAGGCTTGGGCTTGCTCTGTCCCGTTGCACACAGGTCGGAGCCCTGACTATGTCCTCCTGTGTGCTGCACGTTACCACCAAGTCTGCCCCGCTTCCCACACGCTGAAGCTCCTTTAGTATAGCCGTGTCCCCTAACACTGGGTGCAAAGGTCAGTCCGGGGTTTTAAGCTTTCCCCCATGCAACTTGGGTGACAGCCCCGACAGTTCAGGATCCGCAACAGAAAAGGTACGCCCGTTCCAGTCCTTCTCCTTACATTAGTACCTGGGGAGTATGGATTTTGGCTGCATCTTTGCTCGAAAGGAGTAAACGCGTAAGGTGAAACAGAGTTTCTTAGCAATGAAGTAACAAAGTTTTTGAGTTGCAGATAAATATTTCTCTGAGTGGAGATGATATTTTTCTTGCAGGGTTGGAAACGGAATAATTCCATCAACATTAAAAAGATGGCGGACTTCTTCGACTATCCTGATACAGCCTTTGGGGAGGTAGAGCTTTCCTCTCGGACACCATCTCTGGTTACATGACTTTATTTTCTGGTCATATGTTCTATTTTCTTTGAATATTGGGATCTAGGTGGTGATGTGATTTCATTGTACAATTATCACCTAGCGGTTTCTTCTTTTTTTTTTTTCTTTATAGCTTGCACAATGTTTGCTCTTAATTTGTAAAATTCCTTTCCAGGGGTTACTATTAGTCAAGTTAATCTAATTTGATGTTCAGTAATTTGATGTGTATGTTGTTTTTCAGTTTGTTTGGGGTGGGTGGTGAGTTTAATTTCTTTGGGCACACTCTGTACTCCAGTCTTTTTGGTTATTTTTGGACTTGAGGTCCGCTCGCTGGGACAGATCTTTGCCCATATGTCGTTTTCTTACTACTTCTATTTTCTGGCCTCCATGTGGGATAGGATAATATGGCTGCATTTAATGATGTAGCTTCTCATATCAATATAGACTCTCTCAAACTTTTCTCCTTGAATGTAGCTGGTCAGAATTCGCCAGTTAAGCGTAAGAAGGTATTAGACCATATTAGGGTACGTGTCCACGATCAGGATGGCCGGCGGTATCGTCGGAGCGGCACACCCGCTCGGCGATAAGCCCCGCCCCCTTCTGGGACGCAATTATGCCGGATGTGTTCATTGCACACATGTTGTGAATTTGGATTCTGGGCTCCCCCGGTGGCTACTGGTGGAATTGAACTGGTGTCTTCATCTTCTCTGTTCACCTGTTCCCATCAAGATGTGGGAGTCGCTATATAACCTTGCTGCTCTGTTAGTTGCTTGCCGGTCAACAATGTTATCAGAAGCCTCTCTGTGCTTGTTCCTGCTCCTAGACAACTACTAGATAAGTTGGACTCTTGTCCATGTTTGTTTTTGCATTTTGTTCCAGTTCACAGCTGTAGTTTCGTTACTGTGTCTGGAAAGCTCTTGTGAACGGGAATTGCCACTCTGGTGTTATGAGTTAATGCCAGAGTTTTAAAGTAATTTCTGGATGGTGTTTTTTGATAGGGTTTTCAGCTGACCATGAAAGTGTCCTTTCTGTCTTCTGCTATGTAGTAAGTGGACCTCAAATTTGCTAAACCTATTTTCATACTACGTTTGTTATTTCATCTCAACTCACCGCCAATACATGTGGGGGGCCTCTGTCTCCTTTCGGGGTATTTCTCTAGAGGTGAGCTAGGACTAATATTTTCCTCTGCTAGCTTTATTTAGTCCTCCGGCTGGGCTGGGCATCTAGAATCAACGTAGGCATGCTACCCGGCCACTGCTAGTTGTGCGTTAGGTTTAGTTCATGGTCAGCTCAGTTCCCATCTTCCAAGAGCTAGTTCCTATATATGCTTATGCTATGTTCTCTTGCCATTGAGATCATGACAGTTTGACCGGCCCGCAAAGTGTTAATTGTTTGGGCTGAAGCAGGAGGAAAAGAAGTGTTGAAGGGAAATTTTTTTTTTTTTTTTTCCCCCTCAGAGTTTTGCTGCCTAGCCCTTAATTGCTGTCTAGCTGCTTCTTACCTCCTCTTAACCCTTGAATGGCTCTGTGTCCACCTGTTTGTAATGGATCTTCAGAGTGTAACTGCAGGTTTGAATAATCTCGCCACGAAGGTACAAAATTTGCAAGATTTTGTTTGTCATGCACCTGTATCTGAGCCGAGAATTCCTTTGCCGGAATTTTTCTCGGGGAATAGATCCGGGTTTCAGAATTTTCGAAATAATTGCAAATTATTTTTGTCTCTGAAATCTCGCTCTGCCGGAGACCCTGCACAGCAGGTCAGGATTGTGATTTCCTTGCTCCGGGGCGACCCTCAAGACTGGGCTTTTTCATTGACACCAGGGGATCCTGCGTTGCTCAATGTGGATGCATTTTTTCTGGCCTTGGGGTTGCTTTATGACGAACCTCATTTGGAGCTTCAGGCAGAAAAAACTTTGATGTCCCTATCTCAGGGGCAAGATGAAGCGGAAATTTACTGCCAAAGATTCCGTAAATGGTCTGTGCTTACTCAGTGGAATGAGTGCGCCCTGGCGGCGACTTTCAGAGAGGGTCTCTCTGATGCCATTAAGGATGTTATGGTGGGGTTCCCTGTGCCTGCGGGTCTGAATGAGTCCATGACAATGGCTATTCAGATCGATAGGCGTTTGCGGGAGCGCAAACCAGTGCACCATCTGGCGGTGTCCACTGAGAAGTCGCCAGAGAGTATGCAGTGTGATAGAATTCTGTCCCGAAGCGAGCGGCAGAATTTTAGACGGAAAAATGGGTTGTGTTTCTATTGTGGTGATTCTACTCATGTTATATCAGCATGCTCTAAGCGCACTAAAAAGCTTGGTAAATCTGTTTCCATTTGCACCTTACCGTCTAAATTTATTCTATCTGTGACCCTGATTTGCTCTTTGTCATCTATTACCACGGACGCCTATGTCGACTCTGGCGCCGCTTTGAGTCTTATGGACTGGTCCTTTGCCAAACGCTGTGGGTATGATTTAGAGCCTTTGGAGACTTCTATTCCTCTGAAGGGGATTGACTCCACCCCATTGGCTAATAATAAACCACAATACTGGACACAAGTAACTATGCGTATTAATCCGGATCACCAGGAGATTATTCGCTTTCTGGTGCTGTATAATCTACATGATGATTTGGTGCTAGGATTGCCTTGGCTGCAATCTCACAACCCAGTCCTCGACTGGAGAGCTATGTCTGTGTTGAGCTGGGGATGTAAGGGGGCTCATGGGGATGTACCTGTGGTTTCCATTTCATCATCCATTCCCTCTGAAATTCCTGAGTTCCTGTCTGACTATCGTGACGTCTTTGAAGAATCCAAGCTTGGTTCGTTACCTCCGCACCGAGAGTGCGATTGTGCCATAGATTTAATCCCGGGTAGTAAATACCCAAAGGGTCGTTTATTTAATCTGTCTGTGCCTGAACATGCTGCTATGCGAGAATATATAAAGGAGTCCTTGGAAAAGGGACATATTCGTCCATCGTCATCTCCCTTAGGAGCCGGTTTTTTCTTTGTGTCAAAAAAAGACGGCTCTTTGAGACCATGTATTGATTATCGGCTTTTGAATAAAATCACTGTTAAATATCAATACCCATTGCCGTTGCTGACTGATTTGTTTGCTCGCATAAAGGGGGCCAAGTGGTTCTCTAAGATTGACCTTCGTGGGGCGTATAATTTGGTGCGAATCAGGCAGGGGGATGAGTGGAAAACCGCATTTAATACGCCCGAGGGCCACTTTGAGTATTTAGTGATGCCTTTTGGTCTTTCTAATGCTCCGTCAGTTTTCCAGTCCTTTATGCATGATATTTTTCGCGATTATTTGGATAAATTTATGATTGTGTATCTGGATGATATTCTGATTTTTTCGGATGACTGGGACTCTCATGTCCAGCAAGTCAGGAGGGTTTTTCAGGTTTTGCGGTCTAATTCTTTGTGTGTGAAGGGTTCTAAGTGTGTTTTTGGGGTACAGAGGATTTCCTTTTTGGGATATATTTTTTCCCCCTCTTCCATTGAAATGGATCCTGTCAAGGTTCAAGCTATTTGTGATTGGACGCAGCCCTCTTCTCTTAAGAGTCTTCAGAAATTTTTGGGCTTTGCTAACTTTTATCGTCGATTTATTGCTGGTTTTTCGGATATTGCTAAGCCATTGACCGATTTGACTAAGAAGGGTGCTGATGTTGCTGATTGGTCCCCTGATGCTGTGGAGGCCTTTCGGGAGCTTAAGCGCCGTTTTTCCTCTGCCCCTGTGTTGCGTCAGCCTGATGTTGCTCTACCTTTTCAGGTTGAGGTCGACGCTTCTGAGATCGGAGCTGGGGCAGTGTTGTCGCAGAAAAGTTCTGACTGCTCCGTGATGAGGCCTTGTGCCTTCTTTTCCCGTAAATTTTCGCCCGCTGAGCGGAATTATGATGTTGGGAATCGGGAGCTTTTGGCCATGAAGTGGGCTTTTGAGGAGTGGCGCCATTGGCTTGAGGGGGCCAGACATCAGGTGGTGGTATTGACTGACCACAAAAATTTGATTTATCTTGAGACCGCCAGGCGCCTGAATCCTAGACAGGCGCGCTGGTCATTATTTTTCTCTCGGTTTAATTTTGTGGTGTCATACCTACCGGGTTCTAAGAATGTTAAGGCGGATGCCCTTTCTAGGAGTTTTGAGCCTGACTCGCCTGGTAACTCTGAGCCCACAGGTATCCTTAAGGATGGAGTGGTATTGTCAGCCGTTTCTCCAGACCTGCGGCGGGCCTTGCAGGAGTTTCAGGCGGAGAGACCTGATCGTTGCCCACCTGATAAACTGTTTGTTCCTGATGATTGGACCAGTAGAGTCATCTCTGAGGTTCATTCTTCTGCGTTGGCAGGTCATCCTGGCATTTTTGGTACCAGGGATTTGGTGGCAAGGTCCTTCTGGTGGCCTTCCCTGTCACGAGATGTGCGAGGCTTTGTGCAGTCTTGTGACGTTTGTGCTCGGGCCAAGCCTTGTTGTTCTCGGGCTAGTGGATTATTGTTGCCCTTGCCTATTCCTAAGAGGCCTTGGACGCACATCTCGATGGATTTTATTTCAGATCTGCCTGTTTCTCAGAAGATGTCTGTCATCTGGGTGGTGTGTGACCGTTTTTCTAAGATGGTCCATTTGGTTCCTCTGCCCAAGTTACCTTCTTCTTCCGAGTTGGTTCCTCTGTTTTTTCAAAATGTTGTTCGTTTGCATGGTATTCCTGAGAATATCGTTTCTGACAGAGGGACCCAATTCGTGTCTAGATTTTGGCGGGCATTCTGTGCTAGGATGGGCATAGATTTATCTTTTTCGTCCGCTTTCCATCCTCAGACGAATGGCCAGACCGAGCGGATTAATCAGACCCTGGAGACATATCTGAGGTGTTTTGTGTCTGCTGACCAGGATGATTGGGTTGCTTTTTTGCCATTGGCGGAGTTCGCTCTCAATAATCGGGCCAGCTCTGCCACTTTGGTGTCCCCGTTTTTCTGTAATTCGGGGTTTCATCCTCGATTTTCCTCTGGTCAGGTGGAATCTTCGGATTGTCCTGGAGTGGATGCTGTGGTGGAGAGATTGCATCAGATCTGGGGGCAGGTGGTGGACAATTTGAGGTTGTCCCAGGAGAAGACTCAGCTTTTTGCCAACTGCCACCGTCGTGTTGGTCCTCGGCTTTCTGTTGGGGATTTGGTGTGGTTGTCTTCTCGTTTTGTCCCTATGAGGGTCTCTTCTCCTAAGTTTAAGCCTCGGTTTATCGGCCCGTATAAGATATTGGAGATTCTTAACCCTGTTTCCTTCCGTTTGGACCTCCCTGCATCCTTTTCTATTCATAACGTTTTTCATCGGTCATTATTGCGCAGGTATGAGGTACCGGTTGTGCCTTCCGTTGAGCCTCCTGCTCCGGTGTTGGTTGAGGGTGAGTTGGAGTACGTTGTGGAGAAAATTTTGGACTCTCGTGTTTCCAGACGGAGACTCCAGTATCTGGTCAAGTGGAAGGGATACGGCCAGGAGGATAATTCTTGGGTGAATGCATCTGATGTTCATGCCTCCGATCTGGTTCGTGCCTTTCATAGGGCCCATCCTGATCGCCCTGGTGGTTCTGGTGAGGGTTCGGTGCCCCCTCCTTGAGGGGGGGGTACTGTTGTGAATTTGGATTCTGGGCTCCCCCGGTGGCTACTGGTGGAATTGAACTGGTGTCTTCATCTTCTCTGTTCACCTGTTCCCATCAAGATGTGGGAGTCGCTATATAACCTTGCTGCTCTGTTAGTTGCTTGCCGGTCAACAATGTTATCAGAAGCCTCTCTGTGCTTGTTCCTGCTCCTAGACAACTACTAGATAAGTTGGACTCTTGTCCATGTTTGTTTTTGCATTTTGTTCCAGTTCACAGCTGTAGTTTCGTTACTGTGTCTGGAAAGCTCTTGTGAACGGGAATTGCCACTCTGGTGTTATGAGTTAATGCCAGAGTTTTAAAGTAATTTCTGGATGGTGTTTTTTGATAGGGTTTTCAGCTGACCATGAAAGTGTCCTTTCTGTCTTCTGCTATGTAGTAAGTGGACCTCAAATTTGCTAAACCTATTTTCATACTACGTTTGTTATTTCATCTCAACTCACCGCCAATACATGTGGGGGGCCTCTGTCTCCTTTCGGGGTATTTCTCTAGAGGTGAGCTAGGACTAATATTTTCCTCTGCTAGCTTTATTTAGTCCTCCGGCTGGGCTGGGCATCTAGAATCAACGTAGGCATGCTACCCGGCCACTGCTAGTTGTGCGTTAGGTTTAGTTCATGGTCAGCTCAGTTCCCATCTTCCAAGAGCTAGTTCCTATATATGCTTATGCTATGTTCTCTTGCCATTGAGATCATGACAACACATCCGGCATCATCGCACCCCTCGCATAGGGCCCTGTGTTATTCCTTGCGGCGGCGCAGCATCGCCGCAAGGAACACGGACATGCTGCGATCTTAAAAGACGCACAGCATGTCCGGAGTCGCAGGGCCGACGGATGCGTGTTTCCACGCATAGTGGACACGGGATTTCAAAAAATCCCCTCCACTATGCTGGAACATCTGGACGCTGCGTGTTTGACGCTGCGGCCCCACGCAGCATCAAACACGCAGCGTTTCCTGAACGTGGACACGTACCCTAACCCGCCTCCACCCGCATATTGTCTTTTTACAAGAAACTCACTAGCTTTGCAGAGGTTACTCAGCGCTCCGTAATAGACATTATTTGGAGTGCTTAGAGGCTTCCTTTTCACAGAAGAAGCGTGGGGTGGCCATTTTGTTTCATAAAGATGTCGAATACTCTATACAAGATGTAGTGAGAGATAAGGCGGGACAATATTTACTAGTTAGAATCCTTATTGAACTGCGGGAATACTGCCTCATTAAAATTTATGTGCCCAACACTGCCAATCCTTTTTTCGCTAGACTTGTGGAAGTTGTTTATGGCTGGCATCCCACTAATATATTATTGGGTGAAGATTTAAATACCCTTCATGACGTCTTCCTTGATAGATCTACACCTATATCTGCATCTCATTCTCCTACTGGAGTGCTTTCTACTCTATTAGATAGGCTTGATCTAGTTGATGCTTGGAGATGCTGCCACTCTATGGAGAGAGAGAATATACATTTTATTCTAGAGTACATGACGTCCATACTTGCATTGATTACTGGTTATTCTCTGCCCCTCTTCTTTCCTTCTTGAAAACAGTTGATATACTCCCATCGGTTATCTCGGACCATTCTCCAGTTTTACTTACATTGGAACTCCCCACTAGTAGAACTGTTTCTTTTCGTTGGCGTTTTCCCTCATATCTTTACACTTCGGATGACTTCAAACGCTATATAATTGGTTTGTGGGAGACTTTCAAAGAGGATAACTTGAAACACTTGGACAATATTAAATTATTTTGGGCCACTACTAGACGGTGCTTAGGGGACATATTATCTTCTTTGTGTCTCAACAAAAAAAAGAAATTGTTGTCCTCCCTGCGGACTCTCTTAGACCGGCTTTCTCAAGCATATAGGGATTTTGAACTAGATAATACTTCCTCTTTCAGAGAGGCTTATCTTACAGCTAAACAAAAATTAAAGACTCTACTGCACGAACAGGCACACAATCAATTAGCTCATCAACATAACCGATATTTTCGGTGGTTTAACCCCTTCACCCCCGGAGCTTTTTTCGTTTTTCGCTCCCCTTATTTCTAGAGCCATTACTTTTTTATTTTTCTGTCAATATGGCCATGTGAGGGCTTATTTTCTGCGGGACAATTGTACTTTTGAACGATACCATTGGTTTTACCATGTCGTGTAACAGAAAGCGGGAAAAAAATTCCAAGTGCGATGAAATTGCAAAAAAAGTGCATTCTCACACTTGTTTTTTGTTTGGCTTTTTTGCTAGGTTCACTAAATGCTAAAACTAACCTGGCATTATGATTCTCCAGGTCATTACAAGTTCATAGACACCAAACATGTCTAGGTTCTCTTTTATCTAAGTGATAAAAAAAAATTCCAAAGTTTGCTAAAAAAAAAAAAAAAATTGCGCAATTTTCCGATAACGGTAGCGTCTTCAATTTTCGGGATCTGGGGTCGGGTGAGGGCTTAATTTTTGCGTGCTAAGCTGGCGTTTTTAATGATACCATTTTGGTGCAGATATGTTCTTATGATCGCCCATTATTGCATTTTAATGCAATGTTGCGGCGACCAAAAAAGCGTAATTTTAGCGTTTTGATTTTTTTTTCTCGCTACGCCATTTAGCGATCATGTTAATCCTTTGTTTTTATTGATAGATCGGGCGATTCTGAACGCGGCAATACCAAATATGTGTAGGTTTGATCTTTTTTTATTGCTTTATTTTGAGGGGGGTGATTTGAACTTTTATATATTTTTTATAAAAATTTTTTTTTTTATTTTAGCATGCTTCAATAGTCTCCATAGGAGGCTAGAAGCATGCACAACTCGATCGCCTCTGCTACATAGAGGTGAAGCACAGATCACCTCTTTGTAGCAGAAATGCAGGGTTGCTTTGAACGCCGACCACAGGGTGGCGCTCAAAGCAATCGGCCATCAACAACCATAGAGGTCTCAAAGAGACCTCTGGTTGTTATGACAATGCACCAATGACCCCCGATCATGTGACGGGGGCCAGCGGTGTGAGTACTTCCGGCCGCGCGGCCAGGAGCGCTAGTTAAATGCCGCTGTCAGCGTTTGACAGCGGCATTTAACTAGTTAATGGGCGTGGGCAGATCGCGATTTCGCTCGCGCTCATTGCACGCACATGTCAGCTGTACAAAACAGCTGACATGTCGTGGCTTTGAGGTGGGCTCACCGCCGGAGCCCACCTCAAAGAGGGGGGGTTCTGCCAGCTGACGTACTATTCCGTCAGCTGGCAGAAAGGGGTTAATCAACCAGGTTGTCTTTTGGCATCCTTGACGAAGCCATTCAAAGTGGCTACTAGAATCTCTAATATTACATTACCCAATGGCTCTATTACCCATGACCCAACTCAAATCTGTGCGGTTTTTAGAGATTTTTACGCAGATCTTTATGGCCCATCCCTAGACTCCCGGGAGGATGGATACAAACTTTTACAGAAGGTTGATCCGCCAAAACTTTCCTCTTCCCAAAGGGACACTTTAAATGAACCAATCTCTCCTGGAGAAATCATCAAGTCTTTAACCCTTAAGCCACGAGGGTGGTATGCACATTAATGACCGGGCCGATTTTTACAATTCTGACCACTGTCCCTTTATGAGGTTATAACTCTGGAACACTTCAACGGATCTTGGCGATTCTGACATTGTTTTCTCGTGACATATGGTACTTCATGATAGTGGTAAAATTTCTTCGATATAACTTGCGTTTATTTGTGAAAAAAAAAAACGGAAATCTGGCAAATTTTGAAAATTTTGCAATTTTCCAACTTTGAATTTTTATGCCCTTAAATCACAGAGATATGTCACACAAAATACTTAATAGGTAACATTTCCCACATGTCTACTTTACATCAGCACAATTTTGGAACCAAAATAAATATTTTAGCCCCCAGTTTTGTATTTTCACAAGGGTACCAGGATAAATTGGACCCCAAAAGTTGTCCAATTTGACCTGAGTACGCTGACACCCCATATGTGGGGGGGAACCACCATTTGGGCGCATGGCAGAGCTCGGAAGGGAAGGAGCGCCATTTGGAATGCAGACTTAGATGGATTGGTCTGCAGGCGTCACGTTGCATTTGCAGAGCCCCTGATGCACCTAAACAGTAAAAATCCCCCACAAGTGACCCCATATTGGAAACTAGACCCCCCAAGGAACATATCTAGATGTTTTGTGAGAACTTTGAACCCCCAAGTGTTTCACTACAGTTTATAACGCAGAGCCGTGAAAATAAAAAATATTTTTTTTTTCCACAAAAATTATTTTTTAGCCCCAAATTTTGTATTTTCCCAAGTGTAACAGGAGAAATTGGACCCCAAAAGTTGTCCAATTTGTCCTGAGTACGCTGATACCCCATAAGTTGGGGTAAACCCCTGTTTGTGCGCACGGGAGAGCTCGGAAGGGAAGGAGCACTATTTTACTTTTTCAACGCAGAATTGCCTGGAATTGAGATCGGACGCCATGTCGCGTTTGGAGAGCCCCTGATGTGCCTAAACAGTGGAAACTCCCCAATTCTAACTGAAACCCTAATCCAAACACACTCCTAACCCTAATCCCAATGGTAACCCTAACGACACCCTTAACCCTGACACACCCCTAACTCTAATCCCAACCCTAATCCCAACCGTAAATGTAATCCAAACCCTGACCCTAACTTTAGCCCCAACCCTAACCCTAACTTTAGCCCTAACCCTAACTTTAGCTCCAACCCTAGCCCCAACCCTAACCCTAGCCCTAACCCTAGCCCTAATCCTAAAGGGAAAATGGAATTAAATACATTCTTCTAATTTTATTATTTTTCCATAACTAAGGGGGTGATAAAGGGGGGTTTGATTTACTTTTATAGCATTTTTTATAGCGGATTTTTATGATCGGCAGCTGTCACACACTAAAAGACGCTTTTTATAGCAAAAAAGTTTTTGCTTTTCCATATTTTGGTCCACAGAGTCATGTGAAGTCTTGTTTCTTGCGGGACGAGTTGACGTTTTTATTGGTAACATTTTCGGGCAGGTGACATTTTTTGATCGCTTTTTATTCCGACTTTTGTGAGGCAGAATGACCAAAAACCAGCTATTCATGTATTTCTTTTTCTTTGGGGGGGGGGGCATTTATACCGTTCCGCGTTTGGTACAATGGATAAAGCAGTTTTATTCTTCGGGTCAGTACGATTACAGCGATACCTCATTTATATCTTTTTTTATGTTTTGGCGCTTTTATACGATAAAAACTATTTTAAAGAAAAAATAATTATTTTGGCATCGCTTTATTCTGAAAACTATAACTATTTTATTTTTTTGCTGATGATGCTGTATGGCGGCTCGTTTTTTTGCGGGACAAGATGACGTTTCAGCGGTACCATGGTTATTTATATTTGTCCTTTTGATCGCGTGCTATTCCACTTTTTGTTTGGCGGTATGATAATAAAGCGTTGTTTTCTGCCTCGTTTTTAAAAAATTTTTTTTACGGTGTTCACTGAAGGGGTTAACTAGTGGGACAGTTTTATAGGTTGGGTCGTTACGGACGCGGCGATACTAAATATGTGTACTTTTATAGTTTTTTTTTAAATTTAGATAAAGAAATGTATTTATGGGAATAATATATATTTTTTTTCTTTATTTAGGAATTTTTTTTTTTACACATGTGGAAATTTTTTTTTTTTTCACTCTGTCCCAGGGGGGGACATCACAGATCGCTGATCTGACAGTTTGCACAACACACTGTCAGATCGGCGATCTGACTTACAGCGCTCCTGGCTTACCAGCGCCTGCTCTGAGCATTCGCTTGGTAAGCCGCCTCCCTACAGGACCCGGATGCAGCCCCGCGGCCATTTTGGATCCGGGGACTGCAGGGAGAGGAGGTAAGAGATGCTCGGAGCAATGCGATCACATCGCGTTGCTCCGAGGGTCTCAGGGAAGCCCACAGGGAGCCCCCTCCCTGCACGATGCTTCCCTATACCGCCGGAACACTGCGATCATGCTTGATCGCAGTGTGCCGGGGGCGGTCCGTGACCGCTCCTGGCACATAGTGCCGGATGTCAGCTGACACCCGGCCCCGATCGGCCGCGCTCCACCCGTGAGCGCGGCCGATCGCATATGACGTACTATCCCGTCGGTGGGAATTAAGGCCCACCCCACCTCGACGGGATAGTACGTCATATGGGATTAAGGAGTTAAAGTTGATTAAAGCACTTAGCCCCAATGGGTTTTCGGGGGAATTTTATAAAATGCTACAACGTTTACTCAGTCCTCACCTAACTTCTCTTTTCAATCATATTATTGATTCGGGTTCTATGCCTGACCGATTCAACGAGGCTTGTATATCTTTGTTGCTAAAATCAGGCAAGGACCCGCTTCTAACTGCCTTGTACCGTTCGATCTCCCTCCTAAACGTTGATTTTAAATTGCTCACCAAAATATATATTTTTACCCCATCTCAAACTGGCTTTGTTCATGGTCGGTCTATCACTTATAGTGTTAGGACAGCATTAGCTGCCATTATACATAGTTACCAGGCCAAAGCCAAGCAACATATATTGGTCAGCCTTGATGCTGATAAAGCTTTTGATCGAGTATCCTGGTCTCACCTCATTCGAACATTTAAGTATAGCTTGTTTGGCTTTACTTTCTTTAACTTTGTAAGGACAATTTATACCAAATCCAAATCTTCGTTATGGCTTAGGCTACTTTCACACTAGCGTCATGCACTGCACGTCGCAATGCGACGCATCGACGCTAGCGTTGAAAGCGCCGCACAACGGGGGAAGCAGATGCAGTTTTTCAACGCATCCGCTGCCCCATTGTAAGGTCCGGGGAGGAGGGGGCGGAGTTCCGGCCGCGCATGCGCGGTCGGAAATGGCGGACACGTCGCACAAAAAAACGTTACATGTAGCTTTTTTTGTGCCGACGGTCCGCCAAAACACGACGCATCCGTCGCACGACGGATGCAACGTGTGGCAATCCGTCTCAATGCGTCGCTAATGCAAGTCAATGGAGTAAAAACGCATCCTGCAAGCACTTTTGCAGGATGCGTTTTTTCTCCAAAACGACGCATTGCGACGGAGGACAAAAGACGCTAGTATGAAAGTAGCCTTAATGGCAGTCAACTTCTTTTTCCATCTTCAGGGGTACGAGGCAGGGATATCCCTTGTCACCTTTGTTATTTAATATTGCCCTAGACCCTTTACTAAGATATCTGGAGATGATCCCTTCCTTTGGGGGTATTGAGATCGGCTACCATACAGTACGCTTAAAACAGTGGAATTTGCTGATGATATCTTACTCATGATAGCCAATCCTAAGGAATCCATTCCTTTTATAATGGATGCCTTTAATGAGCTTGGAGTAGTTTCAGGATTTCACATAAATTATGATAAATTTCATGCTTTGGCAAGCTTCAAAACTGCTCAGAAACGGTGGTCGTTTTCTTTGTCCTTTCAGTGGTAGAGAGATTCCTTGTGTTATCTTGGGGTATATTTACCCTCACATCCTCATAACATTTATAAACTAAATGTTCGACCCATCATTTCTTTGGTTATACAGGAAATACAATCCTGGAAATCTCTTAAATTATCCTTTGCGGGCAAGGCCCATCTGATTAAAATGATCTCTTTCCCTAAAATACTTTTTCCCTTAGAGACGCTATCAGTTTTACTATCTAAAACTGATGACAGGCTTCTAACAAAAGTCTTTCATCAATTTATTTAGGGCTCTAGAATTAGGGTATCGTTACACAAAACGATTTACCAACGATCACGACCAGCGATACAACCTGGCTGTGATCGTTGGTAAGTCGTTGTGTGGTCGCTGGGGAGCTGTCACACAGACAGCTCTCCAGCGACCAACGATGCCGAAGTCCCCGGGTAACCAGGGTAAACATTGGGTTACTAAGCGCAGGGCCGCGCTTAGTAACCCGATGTTTACCCTGGTTACCATCGTAAATGTAAAAAAAAAAAAACCGTACATACTCACATTCCGGTGTCCGTCAGGTCCCTAGCCGTCTGCTTCCCGCACTGACTGACTGCCGGCCGGAAAGTAAAAGCAGAGCACAGCGGTGACATCACCGCTGTGCTCTGCTTTCACTTTAAGGCCGGCACTCACAGTCAGTGCGGGAAGCAGACGGCGAGGGACCTGACGGACACCGGAATGTGAGTATGTACGTTTTTTTTTTTTTTACATTTACGATGGTAACCAGGGTAAACATCGGGTTACTAAGCGCGGCCCTGCGCTTAATAACCCGATGTTTACCCTGGTTACAAGCGAACGCATCGCTGGATCGGTGTCACACACCGATCCAGCGATGACAACGGGAGATCCAGCGACGAAATAAAGTTCCAAACGATCTGCTACGACGTACGATTCTCAGCAGGGTCCCTGATCGCTGCTGCGTGTCAGACACAGCGATATCGTATGGATATCGCTGGAACGTCACGGATCGTACCGTCGTAGCTACAAAAGTGCCACTGTGAGACGGTACCCTTAGTATTTTTAAGTTGCCACAAACTAAATCCCTAGGTGGCCTTAATCTCCCTAATCTACGCCTATATAGTATAGTATAGCTGCTGTTTTCCGCCACTCCCTGGACTGGAGTTCCCAGAGATGCTTAGCACTTGTTGGCCCTTTTGCCTTCACTCTGCGGTCCAGCTCCCCCCAGACCATCTCGATTGGGTTCAGGTCTGGTGACTGTGGAGGCCAGGTCATCTGGCGTCGCACCCCATCACTCTCCTTCTTGGTCAAATAGCCCTTACACAGTCTGGAGATGTGTTTGGGGTCATTGTCCTGTTGAAAAATAAATGATGGTCCAACTAAATGCAAACCAGATGGAACAGCTTGCCACTGCAAGATGCTGTGGTAGCCATGCTGGTTCAGTATGCCCTCAATTTTGAATAAACCTCCAACAGTGTCACCAGCAAAGCACCCCCACACCATCGCACCTCCTCCTCCATGCTTCACGGTGGGAACCTGGCATGTAGAGTCCATCCGTTCACCTTTTCTGCATCGCACAAAGACACGGTGGTTGGAACCAAAGATCTAAAATTTGGACTCATCAGATTTCCACTGGTCTAATGTCCATTCCTTGTGTTCTTTAGCGCAAACAAGTCTCTTCTGCTTGTTGCCTGTCCTTAGCAGTGGTTTCCTAGCAGCCGTTTTGCTATGAAGGCCTGCTGCACAAAGTCTCCTCTTAACAGTTGTTGTAGAGATGTGTCTGCTGCTAGAACTCTGTGTGGCTTTGACCTGGTCTCTAATCTGAGCTGTTGTTAACCTGCGATTTCTGAGGTTGGTGACTCAGATAAACTAATCCTCAGAAGCAGAGGTGACTCTTGGTCTTCCTTTCCTCATGTGAGCCAGTTTCTTTGTAGCGCTTGATGTTTTTTGCCACTTCACTTGGGGACACTTTCAAAGTTTTCCCAATTATTCAGACTGACTGACCTTCATTTCTTAAAGTAATGATGGCCACTCGTTTTACTTTACTTAGCTGCTTTTTTCTTGCCATAATACAAATTCTATACAAGTCTTTTCAGTATGACTATCAGCTGTGTATCCACCAGACTTTTGCACAACACAACTGATGGTCCCAACCCCATTTATAAGGCAAGAAAATCCCACTTATTAAAACTGACAGGGCACACCTGTGAAGTGAAAACAATTCCCGGTGACTACCTCTTGTAGCTCATCAATAGAATGCCAAGAGTGTGCAAAGCAGTCATCAAAGCAAAAGGTGGCTACTTTGAAGAACCTAGAATATAAGACATAATTTCAGTTGTTTCACACTTTTTTGTTAAGTATATAATTCTACATGTGTTAATTCATAGTTTTTATGCCTTCAGTGTGAATGTACAATTTTCATAGTCATGAAAATACAGAAAAATCTTTAAATGAAAAGGTGTGTCCAACCTTTTGATCTGTACTGTATATATATATATATATATATATATATATATATATATATATATATATATATATACACATATATATATATATATATCACCATCCTGTATTATATAGAGTCCTCTTGTTATATATAGCGCTGTCCCGTATTATGCAGCATCCTCTTGTTATATATAGTGCCGTTCCGTATTATATAGCGTCCTCTTGCTTTATACACTCACCGGCCACTTTATTAGGTACACCATGCTAGTAACGGGTTGGACCCCCTTTTGCCTTCAGAACTGCCTCAATTCTTCGTGGCATAGATTCAACAAGGTGCTGGAAGCATTCCTCAGAGATTTTGGTCCATATTGACATGATGGCATCACACAGTTGCCGCAGATTTGTCGGCTGCACATCCCAAAGATGCTCCATACAAGGCAGGATGGATCCATGCTTTCATATTGTTTACGCCAAATTCTGACCCTACCATCCGAATGTCGCAGCAGAAATCGAGACTCATCAGACCAAGCAACGTTTTTCCAATCTTCTACTGTCCAATTTCGATGAGCTTGTACAAATTGTAGCCTCAGTTTCCTGTTCTTAGCTGAAAGGAGTGGTACCCGGTGTGGTCTTCTGCTGCTGTAGCCCATCTGCCTCAAAGTTCGACGCACTGTGCGTTCAGAGATGCTCTTAGGCCTACCTTGGTTGTAACGGGTGGCGATTTGAGTCACTGTTGCCTTTCTATCAGCTCGAACCAGTCTGCCCATTCTCCTCTGACCTCTGGCATCAACAAGGCATTTCCGCCCACAGAACTGCCACTCACTGGATTTTTTTTCTTTTTCGGACCATTCTCTGTAAACCCTAGAGATGGTTGTGCGTGAAAATCCCAGTAGATCAGCAGTTTCTGAAATACTCAGACCAGCCCTTCTGGCACCAACAACCATGCCACGTTCAAAGGCACTCAAATCACCTTTCTTCCCCATACTGATGCTCGGTTTGAACTGCAGGAGATTGTCTTGACCATGTCTACATGCCTAAATGCACTGAGTTGCCGCCATGTGATTGGCTGATTAGAAATTAAGTGTTAACAAGAAGTTGGACAGGTGTACCTAATAAAGTGGCCAGTGAGTGTATAGTGCTGTTCCGTATTATATAGCGTCATCTTGTTATATATAGTGCCGTTACTTTTTTACTTAGTATCCTCTATTATGTATAGTGCGATGTTATTTATAGCACTGTACATAAGGGGGAAAAATGTGCGTGGCACGTTGAATGCTGCTGTCTCTGTCGTCTTACATTTGCACATGTGCACCTGTGTGTTAATTACATGACCTATCACATGATTTCTCAAAGGGGATCATGTGACATGTCATGTGATACATCGGGTGCTGGGGGCCTCACACCTTCTAAACTGCCCGGGGCCCTGACTACTCTTCATCCACCCCTGAATGACCACTGAAAGATTCGGCAGATCAGAGCTTTCATGTGTATGGAGAAGTCAGAAGAGGTCTCTGTTGGCCTACAGTATCTAAATAATCTATGGACAACCTTCAACCCTGGGCCATTTTCTGTTTTTTGCTCCCTTTCTTCGTAGAGCCATATCTTTTTTATTTTTATGTCAATATGGCCATGTGAGGGCTTGTTTTTTGTGGGACAAGTTGTGCTATTGAATGACACCATTGATTTTACCATACAATATACTGGAAAACAGGAATAAAAAATCCTAGTGCAGTTAAATTTTAAAAAAAGTGCAATTCTCAGTTGTTTTTCAGTTGTTGTTTTTTTTGTTTTTTTTTTACCATGTTCACCAACAAAAACTAAAACGGACCTGCCGTTATGAATCATGAGTTCATATGATTTATGAGTTCTTGTATAGGTTATTTTTTATTTAAGTGGTGAAAAAAAATCCAAAGTTTGTTTAAAAAAAAAAATTGTGTCATTTTCGGAGACCCCTAGAGACTCAATTTTATGGGATCTGGGATTGGATGAGGGCTTATTTTTTATGTGCTGAGCTGTCTTTTTTATTGATACCATTTTAGTGTAGATATGATCTTTTGATCGCCCATTATTGCATTTTAATGCAATGTTGCTGCGACTAGAAAACTGTATTTCTGCCATTTTGATTTTTTTCTCGTTACGCCGTTTAAAAATCAGAATAATTCTTTTTATATATTGAAAGATCGGGCGATTTCTGAACACGGTCATACCAAATATATATTTTTTTATATATTTTTAATTGTTTTATTTTGAATTGGGCGAATGGGGGGTTATTTAAACTTTTATATTTTGGTTTTTTTGTAAACTTTTTTTTCTTACTTTTCACTGGCTTCAATAGTGTCCATGGGAGACTAGAAGCTGCAATCATCCGATCGTTTGGGCTACACACATCAGGGCTTCAACCCTGCTCTATGTAGCTAAAATGATCACTTGCTATGAGCGCCGATGGCGGGGCGACCACAGTAGTCTCCTGCAGACCACGTGTTGTCATGCCAACCCATCAGCAACCTGCGGTCATGTTACATGGGCGGGGTTTGTGAGGCGCCCCCGGCACGTGCATGTTAAATGCCTCTGTCGGAGCTTGACAGCGGCATTTAGCATATTAATGGCCATGGGTGGACCGGGGCTGTTAGGGGCATATGTCAGCTGATCAGATCAGATATCATGTTCCGGAAAAGGTGCGGGCTCAGCGTCAAAGCCCGTATAAAAGCGAAGGAGGGGACATCTGACGTACGTCAGATGTCGGGATGGGGTTAAAGGGAACCTGTCAGCAAGCTTGTGCTCCGTAACCTGCAGACAGGGTCAGGTCAGCGCCGTTACACTGATTAAAATGATACCTTGGTCGATGAAATCTGTCTTGTGGTTATTGTTTAACTGAACACTGAAAATAAAGATTAATGAGATTCTCATACTCTGGAGAGGCCTGTGGCGGGGTCTTTATGTGGTGCTCTGCTTAGGTATTCATACTGATGGCTTATGACAGGTCATTGATCCCTCAGTGACCTGCCCACTATTTTACATGCTGATTATTATATGTACTGAAAAAAAACAAAACAAAACACATTCAGCAGGCAGGTGGCAGCGCCTGCGCTGCAGCATGATCGCATGTATAATGTGCAGTAAATTGTTTTGTTTAGTCTTTTATACATTGATTCTAAAAAAAAAATCTCTCAAAATGGCTAGAGGAAAAAAAATGTCTCCATGTCATAAAAAAAACCAAACAATAAATGTGTATTAATACACCGTTGTGCTTTAATGATATGAAAAAAGTCTCCATAAAACACCCCGTTAATAATATTGTTACTCCAGCATATTGCTAGCAGTATGAATAAAAATATAAATTAAGTTGTAACTGCAACCATAAACTACCAATCCCAATAAAATAATTATGATTGTAATGTATAGCTGCCTTTATTTGGTAAGTGACTGTATTGATGTAGTGAAAGGTTTCTTTGCTTCATAGGCTAGGTCTTCAGAGAGAATGCTCCAGCCAGTTTCGTATTCCAAATGTTCACAGTAAACATATTCTGTGGCGCACATTAACATCACCCACTCCTACAGAAGCTCCAGAGGATCACAAAAAAACCTACGAATTTCAGAACACACCATTTCCCTTGGGATCCATATTCATGTTAAAAATAAAGAATAAAAATAAAAAATATGTATATACTCACCCCTCCGAGAAGCCTGGCTGTCACTGCTGCAAGCATCTGCCTCCGTTCCTAAGAATTGAAGAGCATGAAGGACCCTCGATGACGTCGCAGTCCTGTGATTGGTCCGTGACCGCTCATGTGACCGGTCACCTGACCGTGACGTCATCGAAGGTCCTTCACGCTCTGCAATTCTTAGGAACGGAGGCAGACGCTTGCAGCGGTGACAGCCAGGCTTCTCGGAGGGGTGAGTATATACATATTTTTTATTTTTATTCTTTATTTTTTTACATGAATATGGATCCCAGGGCCTGAAGGAGAGTTTCCTCTCCTTCAGACCCTGGGAACATCCAGGATCGCTCCCTGCACATGCCGTACCTGGCGTATAAGACGACCCCCGACTTTTGGGACAATTTTTAGGGGTTAAAAAGTCGTCTTATACGCCAGAAAATACGGTAAGTATATTGTCAGGGGCTTACCGCAACATAAAGGTGCCAGAAGACTGAAGCATCTGATTTCCCGCACTGACAAGTAGCACCTCACCATCTGGTTGATGTATTTACATACACTACTACTCTGCACTTCCCTGGGTGGGGGATGGATATGATTAAGGGGTGATTCAGGAGCTCAGCAAGGTACGTGGCCCTGGCATCTTCACCCTTAGAAGTAATCCAGGGAGCAAGCATAGCTACGGTGCCCGTAGCGCTAGGGACAGGGAAGGAGCCCCTGGCATATCGGACAACAAAGTCATAACACATATGTATTTATTGGTTTAATATTTTTTCAACTATTTTTTTTTTTATTTTGTAGTTTTTTTATTAAATAGTTTTAAAAACAATGTTGATTTTACTTAGTCCCTGTATGGGACTTGCAACTTTATTTCTCTGATCGCTGTTCTCAAGCATTGCAAATCATATTGTGAGAAAGTCACTGAAAATACTGGAAGGAAGAAATTTGTCAATCAGGATGTTAGTCTCAGTGATATGAACCTGGAAAAATGCTCCAGCATACTAACTTTAAAGATGAATTAATTGACCATATTAAGGGATAGGCTTTCGTGAACAGCTGAAAAGTGGATGGGAGGTCTGTTCACCATATCCTCCACCCCAGAGTGTGGTCCAAAAGGTAAATGTTGAGCCTTTGGATTAATTCAATGTTCAGTGTGTCAGGAGATGAGATGGTTAGAGCTGTGCTCGTGTTAAAGAGAACTGAACCTTGTTTTTGTTCCCCTGAGTGGGCATATCCTCGCAGGCACACAGACCTCTACTGTATGCTATTTAGTTTTTCCCGTTATGTCAGAAGTAATCTGTTTGTTTACCTACTTTTGGACTGGTTTATGCAGTATGGTTTTAATAAACCAGTTGAAAACTTTCTTTGATTACCTCTTTAAGAAGCCGAGTGAATCGATCTACAACAATATGTAACTCAATGCATGAGAACTATCAGTTGTAGGCTACATTTACATGCTTAGTATTTGGTCAATATATTACATTAGTATTTGTATACCAAAATCAGGAGTGGGTGAAAAATGAAGAAGTGGTGATGATGCAATTCTATGATACTTTTTGAGAAGACACAAAATTGTATCTTAACCAGACAACTATTTTTAGCAAACTAAGGCCTCTTTCACCCTTCAGTTGTTTGGCGTCAGTCTAAAACCGCCAGTTTCCTCAAATAACGGATCCGTCATTTTTTTGGGGCGGATCCGTTATTTTCCCATAGACTTGCATTGGCGACGGATTGTGACGGATGGTCGTCCGTTCCATCCGTCATGTGACGGATCCGTCGAAATTTGGCGGACGTTGTCTAGACATAGACGGACATTGAAACGTTTTTTGTCAACGCCGAAATGACGGTTCGCGGCGGATCCGTCGCGTCCGTAATTCCATAGAATGGCCGCCTATGGGCGACGGATCCGTCGCGACCGTCATTTCGGCGGATCAGTCGCCCCAATCCGCTTTTTCAATTGCGCATGCTCCAAAAAGTAGATACTTTTCCCAGACAACCCCCAAGTAACGGATTCGTCAAAAAAATGGATCCGTTGGAACCGTTTTCTCAACAATTGTGACGGATCAGTCGATCCGTCACTATGTCGGAAGTGACTGCCGCCAAACAACTTAAGTGTGAAAGAAGTCTAAGAAAAATAGGCTGTTATCTATATGTTGACTTTTGAATTTAAGCATTTCTTTCAGGCTGGTCATGATAACAGACATTTGTTTGAGTTAGGCTGCTTTCACACTAGCGTCGGCCAGACGCGCGTTGTGAAAGTGATGCCCAACGTGGGCAGCGGAAGCAGTCTTATGACGCTTCCGCTGCCCCATTGTAAGGTCCGGGGAGGAGGGGGCGGAGTTATGGCCGCGCATACGCGGTCGAAAATGGCAGACACGACATGCAAAAAAAGTTACATGTAATGTTTTTTTGTGCCGACGGTCCGCCAAAACATGACGCAACCAACCGTCGCACGACGGTTGCGACATGTGTGCATACTTTGCAATGCGTCGCTAATGTAAATCTATGGGGAAAAAACGCATCCTGCAGACAACTTTGCAGGATGCGTTTTTTCTCCTAAACTACGCATTGCGACGTATGCAAAACAACGCTAGTGTGAAAGTAGCCTTAGGCTACTTTCACATTAGCGTCGTGTGACGCACGTCTCAATGCGTCGTTTTGGAGAAAAAAAACCATCGTGCAAAGTTGCCTGCAGGATGCGTTTTTTTTTTCCATAGACTTTCATTAGCGACGCATTGTGACGGATTGCCACACGTCGCATTCGTCGTGCGACGGATGCGTCGTGTTTTGGCGGACCGTTGGCACAAAAAAAGTTCCATGTAACTTTTTTTGTGCATCGAGTCGGCCATTTTCGACCACGCATGCGTGGCCGAAACTCCGCCCCCTCCGCCCCTGAACTCACAATGGGCAGCGGATGCGTTGTAAAACTGCATCCGCTGCCCACGTTGTGCTACATTAACACACTGTCCGTCGGTACATCGGGCCGACGGTTTGCGACGGCCCGTACCGACGGACTAGTGTGAAAGTAGCCTAAGCCTGTAATATTGCTTGTAAGCTTACATTTCATATACCATATTGTGCTCTTATACTTGATGATTAATGATGAATACTGATATGCTAATTATGCATTGTCAATATACATAAACCCAGACTCATATTGCAAACTGTCCAGGAACCATATCCTGGCAATTATATATATTACTCCAAACTAGTACTTACAAAATAAGGAGAGAACCATATCCTGGCAATTATATATATTACTCCAAACTAGTACTTACAAAATAAGGAGAAAGACTGGAGCATTAAATATTTATATAAAAATATACAAAAGTTTATTAGAAAAATAAAGCATAAAACACATATACACATACATAAATCCGGACACCAAAAGCTAGTCTCCCGTGAAACACACAATACAATGAGCAATGACCAAACCATGCAAAATTACACATCAAATAGGAGGATATACCACATCCGTAACCCACATGAGGATCAATTTAAGGTGCTATTAGTAATCAATACATTTGGTCCACAAAGAATCAATAGATCCAGGGCTCAGAGCGCACTATGGCAAGAAACCCCCATAACACCGTATTCATAGCATGCCAACTGGCGTAAAACATAGTAATGGGGATACCATATTGGTCCTCTTACCGAAAGTGGGAGACAGGCTCGATTGGGTGACACCCCGACGCGCGTTTCGCTTTACCGTTTGCTCGCTTTTTCCCCTTGAAAAAGTCTTCCCCTGACGAAGTGGCCCTCGTAGCCGCGACACGCGTTGGGATCTCCTGCCTGACGGTCCCGTTCCTCGTTTGGCTGCTTATTCACTATCCTCAGTCTAGGTGACTATTGGGTTATTGGGTATACATCAGTCTTCTTTAGCTGCTGACTCATATTGATATTCCTGTTCTTATTATCTTCATTTAAGGGCAGCATGACTTATGCCACTTTACCATGTGCTGTTGCCAGGCAACTCGCTGCTTTTCTATAGTTGCTGATTTATACAGGATTTTCCCGTTTCTATTATCTTTATCCATGTGCAGCATATGCTATTTTGCTTTTGTCTAAATGGTTGTATATCAGCATGTGTGCTTATATCCTGTGGGTTTGTTACTGTGCATCATGTTGGCATTTCTCCCTATATAGTATGCATAGCAATTCTCTATGTCATGTTTGCAGCTATCATTTTTGAACGGGCCTGATGGGGGAGTTATTTGGTGTTTGTTCTT
The DNA here is from genome assembly GCF_051348905.1 of Ranitomeya variabilis. Taxonomy (NCBI): domain Eukaryota; kingdom Metazoa; phylum Chordata; class Amphibia; order Anura; family Dendrobatidae; genus Ranitomeya; species Ranitomeya variabilis. The sequence goes on along the minus strand of NC_135237.1, from coordinate 354,722,894 downwards.
AATTGTTTTTAATTTTGTCTTACCATTAAAGTTGTTCCTTTTTGATAATTACCATTGGTGGTGTGCATTAAATTCTTGAGTGGCTTCTTTTTCTTTTGTTTTAATGCCAGGATTGGGACACGCTGGTTGCCTGGTTTCATGGAGATGTTAGGAGAAGCCAGGTTGTGACCCTTGGGTCAACTGGCCTTGTACCTCAATGGACTGTCATCTTCCAAAGCTTGTCGTTACCTCCTCTGTGTGTGTGCCACAGGTGAGGTAGTCGATCCTGGGAGCTCTGACGTAACAGCTGCCATTATCCCGGCGAGTCAGCGGAAGGATGACACTCTGTAATGTGCACCATCTTTGGGTATTTTGCTGGGACTGTTTTATGTTATTTGTCTATTTTGTGGTTCAATAAAGCATTGCCACACTGTATTACCCTCACCCTTTGTCTGAGTAGTGTTATCCCAACATTTAAAAGGAGAGTGTGTGTTCAGTGGGACAATCCCTGGTCCATGCGGTTTCGTCTGGTGGACATGGGCGCCCGTCGACCCCCCCCCCCCCCATGTCTCCACACTTTTCCTTTGAGTTTTCCACTCCTAATTTTCGCTTACAAATGTATTATACTGATCAAATACTGAACTTGTGAACGTGGCCTTACACTGTCAGAACATCTGTTAAATCTTGCTGCTGAGTCTAACAGGCCACTGTAACTAGCAGACCCGGAGGTCATCATTTGACCTCCAGCTGCCATGAAAATCCTCAGTTGCCCCGTGGTGACGTCGTCTCGGGGGTGCCGGAGGGGTGAGAGTAGTCCCCTCTCTCTCACAAACTTCTAAATGCTGCAAAGCTCTATTGATTCCAGCATCTAGAAGATAGCACAGAGTTAACATCATCGGGATCTCAGCCAATCAGGTTCCGATGATGTTGCCAGTCAGAGCTATAACTCTGCACTGAAATCCCGTGCTTGAAGGACTCTTGGGGTCCTGAGCCCCACTAGACCACCAACTGTAGAGAAGTTGGCGCGCTGCACAAAGCACCGATGTTTATTTTGTCGGCGGTCGTGAAGGAGTTAAAGGGACTATGTCGGCACAGAATGACTGTTCAAACCAAGTACAGGTGCTCGGTGCAGCGCAGCATAGTGGGGCAAATCATGTAAGTGCATGTTCCTACCTGTTTTCCATCTCTCTGTGCCCTTCTCCAGCTCTTTGAAGCCAGAGCTGTCAAAGAGTGGGGTGTGAAGATTGAGGGAAAACAAGCAGGTAGAAAGGTGAACTTAAAGGGACTGTCCAAACTAATTCCTGCCGTTCGGTACACCATGGCAGGGCCAATCAATTAAATACTGGCTGCGGTTCTCCCAACTGGAGCATGACAGCTTTATATATTTCTATGAGGCCATCACACTCGAGTTGGGGCGCTGTGGGCCAGTCCGTGCATTGTGGTCCATGATCGGATCGAAGTGAAGGAGCACTGTTTTACTTTTTCAACAAAGAATTGGCTGGAATTGAGATCGGATGCCATGTCGCGTTTGGAGAGCCCCTGATGTGCTTAAACAGTGGAAACCCCCCCAATTCTAACTCCAATCCTAGCCCCAACACACCCCTAACCACACCCCTAACCATAACTCTAACCACTAATCTAGTTCCAACTGTAAACATAATCCAAACTCTAGCCCCAACCCTAACACACCCCCTAATGTAATCCCAACCCTAACCGTAACAATAGTTGTAACCCTAAGCCTAACTTTAGCCCAACTTTAACCCTAATGGAAAAATGTAATTTTTTTTAATTTCATTATTGTTCCCTAACTAAGGGGCGTTTTATTTACTATTTTTTTTATTTTGATCACTGTGAGACCCTATCACAGTGATCAGAATGAACCAATAGGAAAAATCTATTGTTGCCAGGTGCCGGCTGGCAGATCTCTTAAGGCTGGAAGAAGACGATGGCAGTTGTGGGGGGAAGCAGGCAGGAGGACACAGGGACACCGGGAGGTACTGGGGGGGGGGGGAGGATCAGTGATCCTATTTCTCGCTTCTCTTATGTGTGAAGTTAAATGGCATATCGGCCTTTTTTTTTTTTTTTTACGGTTGCAGTTATACGGTTAATAACGGCGATCGCAACCCCGGGGTCGGTAAAAACCGACCTGAATCATGTTCTCTGGGGTTTCAGCTACCCCCGGCAGCCGAGACCCCGGAGAAATTCCGACTCTGGGGGGCGCTATACACTTTTTCCACAGTGCCGTTAAAAAGCGGCACTGTGGTTTAAGTACCCTTAATTGCCACAGTGAAAAGGCGTATCAGCGGTCGTTAAGGGGTTAATAGGCAACTTGAAAAACTGCGGCTCTGTGTGATGTGGATCCTGCATCTACTGTGAGGCCGGTGTCACACTACTGTAGAATACGGGCAAGTGCTGTGTGAGAAAACATTGCATAGCACTTGGACCAGGGTTAATCTATGGGGCAGCTCACATCCCCTTATTTTTTCTCAGGCGTATTCGACATGCGTGTAAAATCGCAGCATGCTGCTATTGTACGTGTATGTAACGAATGGAAACGGAGGCACAGATGGTAAAGTGCACATTCATTTATTGAACTAATTGTGAGACCACTGAGCCACTACCCAGGGGGCTCCGAAGGGGGAGTGACTAAGCGAGCCCCGGACTCCCATAGTAAGACGGGCCTGAATAGAAAGCCCAGGAGACGCAAGGTGATACCTCCAGTTAGACCCCGGGTACATGGTAGCTGACTCGGCCAGACTTGCGGGCAGGCGAGTGCAACAAGTAGCAAAGAACTAGGCAGGAGACAAGCGACTCAAGCGGGTAGCAGGCGAAGTGCCAGGTGGCATGGAGACACGGAGGACACACTGAGGAAACAGTGTTAGCGAGACGCAAGCAGAGCAAACACGCAGGCAACCTGAAAACTAGTAACAGGAAACACTTGTTGCTCAGGCACCTCCCCAAGGGCTGAGGTGCCTGAAGTAGTACGAGACACTCAGCCATTGGCTGACACATAATTAGGAAATGTATACAATAAACTTGGCACTCAAATCGGTTGTAAGGTGAAGTTAATTGACTTTATTGCACGTCCCAGATACAGTTTCAACAGTTAAACGTTTTCGGTCCCACTGGACCTTCTTCAGAACAATTTCCAATTTATCCGGTTAAGCTGGTTACAACATGTTGAAGGAAAAGTCACCTTATAACGAGAAACTGTGGAGCAATGCAATAAATGAGAAAACAAAGGGGCTCTAGGCGAACTAAGCCGCTAATGGAGTCTGTGGCCCATGATCAGGATGAGGAGCTCAGATCTGCGTGGCGCTGGATCACCAGAGAGGGACGTACATCCCTCTCTGGTGATCCAGCGCCACGCAGATCTGAGCTCCTCATCCTGATCATGGGCCACAGACTCCATTAGCGGCTTAGTTCGCCTAGAGCCCATTCGTTTTCTCATTTATTGCATTGCTCCACAGTTTCTTGTTATAAGGTGACTTTTCCTTCAACATGTTGTAACCAGCTTAACCAGATAAATTGGAAATTGTTCTGAAGAAGGTCCAGTGGGACCGAAAACGTTTAACTGTTGAAACTGTATCTGGGACGTGCAATAAAGTCAATTAACTTCACCTTACAACCGATTTGAGTGCCAAGTTTATTGTATACATTGATTGACGGGTTGGAGACCCTACTTGAGCACCATATCTCACCATCCAGCAGAGTGCCGTGTTTTGTACATTACATAATTAGGAAATATCACGCTGTCCCATTAAGAGACCGGGAGTGCAAGCGCGTATGCCCTTATTGGTGTGCTAAGAGGCCTGCGTCCAGGCAGCGTGAGTAGACCGGGATGGAGGCACTACAGCGTATATCATCCGAGACTTGCCAATGGAAGCCTAAGGGTGCGAGAAAAACTCAGACACCACATGGAGCATATGTCTAGCTTGCAATAAAATACACGCACATTTTCCTCATTTCAGCCCATTGAGCAATTTAATTCAATGGGGAAAATCAGTGAGAAATGTAAAGCCATACGGATGTCTTATGGATACACGGGTTGGAGAAAAATCGCATTGCAAACACATTACACACGGATGACCATACGGAGAACACTCGTGCAACTCTCGGACCAATTTTCCATACGTTTAGTATGACGCCAGCCTTATCCTGAGACTAAATGGCGACTAATCACATTTAATGTGAACAAGGATGACGTGATGCTGTAAGGCACTACAATATCGCAAATAAAAAATATAAAAAAAAAAATGTAATCAAACATTCCTTTATATTTATACCAAAACACATAATAAAAACGGGAAGGGAAGCGGGTAACCCCCTTGTAAGGCCGGCGTCAGACTCAGCGTATGAAATTACGGTCCGTTTTTTACGGCCGTAATACGCAGAAATGTTCCCAAAATAGTGATCCGTATGTCATCCGTAGGCAGGGTGTGGCAGCGTATTTTGCGCATGTCATCCTCCGTATGTAATCCGTATGGCATCCGTACTGCGATATTTTCTCGCAGGCTTGCAAAACCGACATCTAATGGATTTATGTGCTCAAATGTTCGTTAAAACATATACACAGTATATATACAGGTCCTTCTCAAAAAATTAGCATATAGTGTTAAATTTCATTATTTACCATAATGTAATGATTACAATTAAACTTTCATATATTATAGATTCCTTATCCACCAACTGAAATTTGTCAGGTCTTTTATTGTTTTAATACTGATGATTTTGGCCTACAACTCCTGATAACCCAAAAAACCTGTCTCAATAAATTAGCATATTTCACCCGACCAATCAAATAAAAGTGTTTTTTAATACCAAACAAAAAAACCATCAAATAATAATGTTCAGTTATGCACTCAATACTTGGTCGGGAATCCTTTGGCAGAAATGACTGCTTCAATGCGGCGTGGCATGGAGGCAATCAGCCTGTGACACTGCTGAGATGTTATGGAGGCCCAGGATGCTTCAATAGCGGCCTTAAGCTCATCCAGAGTGTTGGGTCTTGCGTCTCTCAACTTTCTCTTCACAATATCCCACAGATTCTCTATGGGGTTCAGGTCAGGAGAGTTGGCAGGCCAATTGAGCACAGTAATACCATGGTCAGTAAACCATTTACCAGTGGTTTTGGCACTGTGAGCAGGTGCCAGGTCGTGCTGAAAAATGAAAACTTCATCTCCATAAAGCATTTCAGCCGATGGAAGCATGAAGTGCTCCAAAATCTCCTGATAGCTAGCTGCATTGACCCTGCCCTTGATGAAACACAGTGGACCAACACCAGCAGCTGACATGGCACCCCACACCATCACTGACTGTGGGTACTTGACACTGGACTTCAGGCATTTTGGCATTTCCTTCTCCCCAGTCTTCCTCCAGACTCTGGCACCTTGATTTCCGAATGACATGCAAAATTTGCTTTCATCAGAAAAAAGTACTTGGGACCACTTAGCAACAGTCCAGTGCTGCTTCTCTGTAGCCCAGGTCAGGCGCTTCTGCCGCTGTTTATGGTTCAAAAGTGGCTTTACCTGGGGAATGCGGCACCTGTAGCCCATTTCCTGCACACGCCTGTGCACGGTGGCTCTGGATGTTTCCACACCAGACTCAGTCCACTGCTTCCTCAGGTTCCCCAAGGTCTGGAATCGGTCCTTCTCCACAATCTTCCTCAGGGTCCGGTCACCTCTTCTCGTTGTACAGCGTTTTCTGCCACATTGTTTCCCTTCCAACAGACTTACCATTGAGGTGCCTTGATACAGCACTCTGGGAACAGCCTATTTGTTGAGAAATTTCTTTCTTGGTCTTACCCTCTTGCTTGAGGATGTCAATGATGGCCTTCTTGACATCTGTCAGGTCGCTAGTCTTACCCATGATGGGGGTTTTGAGTAATGAACCAGGCAGGGAGTTTTTAAAAGCCTCAGGTATCTTTTGCATGTGTTTAGAGTTAATTAGTTGATTCAGAAGATTAGGGTAATAGGTCGTTTAGAGAACCTTTTCTTGATATGCTAATTTATTGAGACAGGTTTTTTGGGTTATCAGGAGTTGTAGGCCAAAATCATCAGTATTAAAACAATAAAAGACCTGACAAATTTCAGTTGGTGGATAAGGAATCTATAATATATGAAAGTTTAATTGTAATCATTACATTATGGTAAATAATGAAATTTAACACTATATGCTAATTTTTTGAGAAGGACCTGTATGTCATTGAGACACACACACATAATAAATATATATATATATATATATATATATATATATATATATATATATATATATATATATATATATATATATATATATATATATACATATACATATATACATATACACACATACATACATATACACACACCGTATTTTCTGGTGTATAAGACGACTGGGCGTATAAGACGACCCCCAACTCTTCCATATAAAATATGGAATTTGGGATATGCCCGCTGTATAAGACGGGGGTCATCTTATACGCCCAGTCATCTTATACGGCGTGTGGTTCCCAGGGTCTGAAGGAGAGGAGACTCTCCTTCAGGCCCTGGGATCCATATTCATGTAAAAAATAAAGAATAAAAATAAAAAATATGGATATACTCACCCCTCTGAGAAGCCTGGCTGTCACCACTGCAAGCATCTGCCTCCGTTCCTAAGAATTGCAGAGCGTGAAGGACCTTCGATGACGTCGCGGTCTTGTGATTGGTCCGTGACCGCTCATGTGACCGGTCACCTGACTGCGACGTCATCGAAGGTCCTTCAAGCTCTGCAATTCTTAGGAACGGAGGCAGACGCTTGCAGCGGTGACAGCCAGGCTTCTCGGAGGGGTGAGTATATCCATATTTTTTATTTTTATTCTTTATTTTTTACATGAATATGGATCCCAGGGCCTGAAGGAGAGTCTCCTCTCCTTCAGACCCTGGGAACATCCAGGATCGCTCCCTGCACACGCCGTACCCGGCGTATAAGACGACCCCCGACTTTTGGGACAATTTTTAGGAGTTAAAAAGTCGTCTTATACGCCGGAAAATACGGTAATAGAAAAAAAGAGGGCAGCACTCCAAGTCCTTTTCAGGGTGAAAAACGTGTGTAGTTTATTCAGCCCACATCTCTGTGCGACGTTCCGGCTCACACTGAGCCTTTCTCAAGCAGAGAGCGCTGTATAAAATAGAATATCTATATATATAATTGTCTAAGGGTTTTTCTGTCTGTCTGTCTGTCTGTCTGTCTGTCTGTCTGTCTGTCTGTCTGTCTGTCTGTCTGTCCTGGAAATCCCGCGTCTCTGATTGGTCGAGGCCGCCAGGGCACAGCATGGCGACGATGATGTCATAATGGAAATCCCGCGTCTCTGATTCCAATCAGCGACGGGCACAGTATCGACGTAGATGTCATAATGGTTGCCATGGCGATGATGATGTCATAAAGGTTGCCTCGACCAATCAGCGACGGGCACAGTCTGCCGCGAATTCTGGAATCATCATTGTCCATATACTACGGGGACATGCATATTCTAGAATACCCGATGCATTAGAATCGGGCCACAATCTAGTATATATATATATATATATATATATATGTGTGTAGACATTTATTCTACCTATTCTATTCTGTCAGTGTGATTTTACTGTACACCGCACTGAATTGCCGGCTATTCTCTATAACACCGGTGCGTATTTCTCGCAAGTCACACGCATGGTCCGTGTGTAATCCGCATTTTTCTTGCCTCCATAGATTTTCATTGGTGATTTTTTTGCGCAATACGGTGACAAACGCAGCATGCTGCGATTTTCTACGGCCGTACAAGACCATATAATACGGATCAGTAAAATATGGCAGATAGGAGCTGGGCCATAGAGAATCATTGTACCGTATGCAATCCGTATTTTCTGCACCTCTCATACGTCTGTAAAACTTGCTAGTGTGACGCCGGCCTAATAATTACACATAAATAATAATAATAATAATAATAATAATAATAATCTTTATTTATATAGCGCCAACATATTCCGCAGCGCTTTACAGTTTAACAGTTTCAAACACAACAGTCATAGGTAACAATGTTAACAATACAGCAATAAAGCAAAATAAGACGACCCTGCTCGTGAGAGCTTACAATCTACAATGAGGTGGGGAGATACAAAGTACAGGTGTGTATTTACAATGATGTATTTACAATGATGGTCCAGCCATCTTCAGGGGGTGGGGGGTAGGTGAGATAGTGAATGGGCTACACACACACACAAACATAAAATGACTGATTAGGGAACGCGATAGGCCGCTCTGAACAAATGAGTTTTGAGTGAGCGCCTAAAGCTATGCAAGTTGTGGATGGTCCTAATATCTTGGGGTAGAGCATTCCAGAGGATTGGCGCAGCACGGGAGAAGTCTTGGAGTCGGGAGTGGGAGGTACGGATTAGTGCAGAGGTTAGTCGAAAGTCGTTTGCAGAGCGCAGAGGTCGGTTAGGCCGATAGACAGAAATGAGGGAGGAGATGTAAGGGGGTGCAGCACTGTGGAGAGCTTTGTGGGTGAGAACAAGTACTTTGAATTGTATCCTGTAATGAATGGGCAGCCAGTGTAATGACTGGCGAAGAGCGGACACGTCCGAGTAACGATTAGCCAGATGGACGACCCTGGCTGCTGCATTAAGGATAGACTGGAGAGGGGAAAGTCGCGTGAGGGGGAGGCCAATTAAAAGAGAGTTACAGTAGTCCAGACGGGAGTGGATTAGGGCGACAGTGAGAGTTTTTGTTGTCTCCATGGTGAGAAAAGGGCGGATTCTAGAGATGTTCTTTAGGTGTAAGCGGCACGAGCGGGCAAGAGATTGTATGTGGGAGGTGAAGGAGAGATCGGAGTCAAACATGACACCCAGACAGCGTGCCTGCTGCCGGGGTGTTATTATGGTGCCACCCACGGAGAGGGAAATGTCAGATTTAGGGAGGTTAGTAGAAGGCGGGAGCAGAAGAAGTTCAGTTTTGGAGAGGTTGAGCTTCAGATAGAGAGCGGACATGATGTTAGAGACTGCAGACAGACAGTCACTGGTGTTCTGTAGTACAGCGGGGGTAAGGTCAGGGGCTGATGTGTATAGTTGTGTGTCATCAGCATAAAGATGGTACTGAAAGCCAAATCTGCTGATGGTCTGTCCAATTGGGGCCGTGTAGAGGGAGAAGAGAAGGGGGCCAAGGACTGAGCCCTGAGGTACCCCGACAGTGAGAGGAAGAGGAGATGAAGTGGAGCCGGAGAACAGAACACTGAAGGAGCGTTCAGAAAGATAGGAAGAGAACCAGGAGAGAGCAGTGTTCTTAATGCCTAGTGACTGGAGCCTAGAGAGTAGGAGAGGGTGGTCAACAGTGTCGAAAGCTGCAGAAAGGTCGAGGAGAATGAGCAGAGAGTGGTCACCGTTACATTTTGCTGTCAGAAGGTCATTGGTCACCTTGATGAGTGCAGTTTCTGTTGAATGTAGGGGGCGGAACCCGGACTGTGAAGGGTCTAGGAGGGAATGAGTGGAGAGGTAACGGGTAAGGCGGGAGTAGACTAGGCGCTCCAGGAGTTTTGAGATGAAGGGTAGATTGGAGACCGGTCTGTAGTTGTTTGCACATGATGGGTCAAGGGTGGGTTTTTTTAGTAATGGAGTAATGATAGAGTGTTTGAAGGAGGAGGGGAAAATGCCAGAGGAGAGGGAGAGATTAAAGATTGCAGTTAGGTGAGTTGTGACAACTGGAGAGAGAGACTGGAGGAGGTGTGAGGGAATGGGGTTGGTGGTGCATGTAGTCGGACGAGAAGAGGAGAGGAGCTTGGAGACTTCTTCTTCTGTGATGGGATCGAATGTGGAGAGTGAGCCAGGGGAGATGCAGGGAGGGATGGGAGTCATTGCACTTGGTGTCTGGGAGCGGATTTCCTGACGGATGTTATCTATTTTCTCTATAAAGTGGGAGGCCAGGTCATCAGCACAAATGTCTGTGATATGGTCTTGTGCTTTTGGCCTGAGGAGGGAGTGAAATGTGTCAAAAAGTTTCTTGGGGTTGTTGGATAGTGAGGAGATCAGGGTGGTGAAGTAGGTCTGTTTGGCAAGGTGAAGGGCAGAGTTATAGGTCCTTAACATAAATTTGAAGTGCAAGAAGTCTTCTGGGGTGCGAGTTTTCCTCCATAAGCGTTCAGCACACCTGGAGCATCGCTGGAGGAATCGGGTTTGCGATGTGAGCCAGGGCTGTTTCACTCTGTGTTTGGAGGTTCTGAAGGTGAGGGGAGCTACTTGGTCTAGGGTGCTTCTAAGAGTGTCATTGAAGTAATGTACAGCCAGATCAGGACAGGGACAAGAGGAGACTGGGGACAGTGATGAGTGTAAGGAGTCTGAAAGTGTGTGAGGATTAATAGCATGTAGATTTCTGAATGTGTGGTAGGTAGGAGAGTGCTGGGGTGGGCGAGGAATTGTGAGTGTGAAGGAGAGAATGTTGTGGTCAGAGAGGGGAAGTGGTGAGTTATCGAGGTGGGGAATTGAACAGAGCCGGACAAAGACCAGGTCCAGGGTGTTACCGTCTTTGTGTGTTTCAGAGGTTGAGAGCTGTGAGAGGCCGAGAGAAGTGGTTAGTGATAGAAGCTGGGATGCAGATGTGGACGTGGGGCTGTTAATGGGAATGTTGAAGTCTCCCAGGATAAGGGTTGGAAGTTCTGAGGACATGAAGTGCGGCAGCCAGGCTGAGAAGTCGTCCAGGAAGTGGGTAGGTGAGCCTGGGGGCCGGTATATGACCGCTACTCTGAGGGAGAGGGGACGGAAGAGCCTGACGGTGTGGACCTCAAAAGAAGGGAATGAAAGTGAAACAACTGGGGGTATAACCTGGAACGTGCATTGGGGGGACAAGAGTATGCCGACTCCACCACCAGGTCTGTTAGTGGGTCTTGGGGAATGGGAGAATTGTAAGCCACCATGAGAAATGGCAGCGGGGGAGACAGTGTCAGAGTCCTGGATCCAGGTTTCAGTGAGGGCCAACAGATTTAGAGAGTTGTTCAGAAAGTAGTTGTGCAGGAAAGGAAGCTTGTTACATACAGATCGTGGATTCCAAAGGGCACAATTAAAAGAGAGAGGTGAGGGAGTGCAAGTAATATTAATAAGGTTAGTATGGTTTTGATATGAGGTAGGGTAGCGGTTGAAGTTGGGGGATGGGGCACCGGGGTTGGGGGAGATGTCCCCCGAAATCAGTAGGAGTAGGAAGATATAAAGCAAGTAGTTTATGGAAGTGTATGAAGTTTTTTTGTGCGGTGTGTTTGGGCAAGATGGGCTGAGGTTTTCCAGGAAGGTGAGAAGTGCATGGGAGCTGTACATGGGAGAGGGAAGGAGAGAGGAGCTGATGTGTATGAGTCGTGGTGGAGGGGGGATTGGGCGGTGAATGTGGATTGCAAGGGAGCATAGGAGGATAGGAATAAAGCACATGGTGAGAAGGGAAAACAGAGTGTGGGTTACCTGACTCCTGCCCTGACTAACTGCCATGGAATAACTGCGGTATCACAACGCTTATCTTCCGTGACGCTTTGCTTATGTGACGCGTGCACCCCCACTAGCGTGCCCCCCTAAGGATGGTTCTACATTTAGGGTATGTGCACACGTTGCGGATTTCTTGCAGAAAATTCCTGAAGAAAACCGGAAATTTTCTGCAAGAAATCCGCATTTTTTTTTTTGCGTTTTTTTTCCGTTTTTTTCGCGTTTTTTTAGCATTCTGCAAGCGTAATTAGCTTGCAGAATGCTAAAGTTTTCCCTGCGATCTGTAGCATCGCTTGGAAAACTGACTGACAGGTTGGTCACACTTGTCAAACATAGCGTTTGACAAGTGTGACCAACTTTTTACTATAGATGCTGCCTATGCAGCATCTATAGTAAAAGATAGAATGTTTAAAAATAATAAAAAAAATAAAAAAATGCTTATACTCACCCAGACATCTCACCGGCGTCCGTTCCGTATAGCTGGTCTGTGCGCACAGGACCTCCCGTGACGTCACGGTCACGTGAGCGGTCACATGACCGCTCACGACCAATCACAGGACAGTGACGTCATTCGGCGAGGTCCTTCAGCGCACACCAGGTACAGAAACCGAACGGCAGCGTGCGAGGAGGCGGCAAGACATCGAGGGTGAGTATAGGACTGTTTATTATTTTATTTCTTATTTTTTGACCACTTATATGGTGCCCAGTGCGTGGAGGAGAGTCTCCTCTCCTCCACCCTGGGTACCAACCGCATATAATCTGCTTACTTCCCGCATGGTGTGCACAGCCCCGTGCGGGAAGTAAGCAGATCAATGGACCCCTAGGTGTGCGGAATCCCTGCAATTCCGCATTTTTAATGAACATGTTGCTTTTTTTTCCGCTATGCGATTTTTTCGCGGAAAAAATCGCAACATTTGCACCAAAAATGCGGAATACCCTGTAAATAATAGGAGGCTTATGTAAGCGTTTTTTTTCGCGTTTTTATCACGTTTTTATAGCGAAAAAACGCGAAAAAAACGCTAACAATCCTGAACGTGTGCACATGGCCTTATAGTCCAGTGATGGGTCAGAAGAGATGGATTATGGGACCAGGGTGGGGATAATTTGGCAGCTGGGGCCAGCACACCAGGGGGTGGTTAAATGATCAAAGGCATTGTGGCTGGCAACATGCTATAACACCTTCACCTGATTGTATCTAGAGTGGCCACAGTAATTGATATACATCAAACAGTGAGTACATCCTACAATACAACCAATGAATTATACCAAACATTACGCAGGCACATTAAAATAAGTTGCTAGATGGTATAGTGGTATAAACCCCATAAACATACACAGTGAGAAGAAAAATAAAAGACAATAGCAGATATTTGGTTCTGGTTCGTTCTATAAGATGTAACAATTCTGGCGCTTGGCCTCGGCTCTTCACGATTGCCCTGATGCGATTTTACGTGGGGTAATATTTGCCCCCATTACTAACCTCATAGGCTTTTTTTTTTTTTTTTTTTTAGAAAAAGCCAGAATGAAGTTTTTTATTTTAAATAAAAGTTCACACCCTCTTTACCCATTTATGAATTAAAAAACAAAAACATATTCCTCACCTGTCTGATGATAATCCAAATGTCCCATAACGCGCTCCAACTCTGCTACATCTGGATTGCATGGCTGAGCGGTGGCATGATGCAACTGCTCAGTCGTGAATGCAGGTGACACTGAGTGTGAGCCTGGCAGTGACATCATTGAGGTCATCGAAATTCATAGTCAATGAACTACAGTAAACTCACTGACATCGGCGCTAGTGAGAAAGTTCTCACGCAGCCAGTGCTGACGTCAGGGAGGTCAACGGAATTCATAGACTATGAACTCTGCTCACTTTATTGATGTCACCGATCTGCGCTGCAGCTGAGTTCTTACCCTCAGCTCAGTATCTTCTGGATTCATGGCTGAGCGGTTGCATCATGCCACCACTCAGCCGTGCAATCCAGATATAGCAAAGTTGGAGTGCTTCATGTGACACATTTGGATTATCATCGGACAGGTGAGAAATATGGTGTTTTTGTTTTTAATTTTTGTAAATAAATGGGTAAAAGAGGGTGGGAAGTTTTTATTTTAAAATATAGGACTTTATTCTTACTGTCTTTATTACAATATTAAATCACTATGGGCAACGGGGGCGTCATATAGATGCCTCTCCATTACTAACCCATGGGCTTGATGTCAGCTGACAATACAAGGGTAACATCAACTCCAACCTTATTACCCCACTTGCCACAGTGCAAGTGGGAAAAGACGGGCAACGCACCAGAATTGGCGCATCTAATACATGTGGCTTTTCTGGGGTGGCTGGGGGCTGCCATTTTTTTGGCTGGGGAGAATCAGTATCCATGCCCCCTTCTCAGACTGAGAATACCAGCCCCCAGCTGACTGCTTTAGCTTAGCTGGTTGTCAAAAATGGTGAGACCCCATGCCATTTTTTTTTTTATTTTCGATACCCAGCCAAGCCAAAGCTCACAGCTGGGGCTGGATTAATAATGGATAGGTGTCATAATTGACGCCTCTCCATTATTAATCTGGCTTAATGTCATCTTACAATAGCAAGGTGGCATTAACCCTTTATTACCCCATATCCCACCACTACAGGGGAGTGGGAAGAGAGTTGCTAAGTGCCAGAATAGGCGTATCTTCCAGATGTGCCTTTTCTGGGGTGGCTGGGGGCAGATGTTTGTATCCAGGGGGGGCCAATAACCATGGTCCCCCTCTAGGCTATTAATATCTGCCCTCAGTCACTGGCTTTCCCACTCTGGCGGAGAAAATTGCGCGGGAGCCCACGCCAATTTTTTCCGCGATTTAACCCTTTATTTTATAAGCTACAGCGCCCAAATTTTGCACATACACACTACTAACATTAGTAGTGTGGAATATGCAAAAAAAAAAAAAGGGATATGAGATGGTCAACTGTATGTAAACCATGTCTCATATCATGTCGGGTTTGTGAAGGAGAAATGAAAAGCCGGCAATTGAATTACCGGCTTTTCACTAACACCGCTGCGTATTTCTCGCAAGTCACACTGCTGGTCCATGTGGAATCAGTATTTTTCTCGCCCCCATAGACTTTCATTGGCGATTTTTTTTGCGCAATACGGTGACAAACGCAGCATGCTGCGATTTTCTACGGCCGTACCAGACCGTATATTACAGATGCGTAATATACGGCAGATAGGAGCTGGGACATAGAGATTCATTGGGCCGTGTGTAATGCGTATTTTACGGACGTAGTTTACGCGCTCATACGTCCGCAAAACTCGCTAGTGTGATGGCAGCCTTAAGCTACAAAACACAAAGTATTCTCTAACTGCAGGGAACTATTCGTATAAAAGTTCTAACATGTTTCCATGAACCCTTAATAGTTGGTGAATTACATTTTTATGTCACTGGAGATGACTAGAGATGAGCTCCAGTGCTCGTTACTCAGATGTGCCTAGGGTGCTGACCTTTATACAATTACACTGTATACTGTAATATACTAATATTGCAGAGTGTAGATGATAAGAAACAGGAAGTCACCACTCTGAGGCCATGTGCATACGCTGCGGATTCCATTGCGGAATTTCCTGCAGCGGATTTCATAAATCCGCAGGGCAAAACCGCTGCGGTTTTTCCTGCAGATTTATCGCGGTTTCTATTGCGGATTTACACCTGCAGTTTTCTATTGGAGCAGGTGTAAACCTGCAGCGGAATCCGCACAAAGAATTGACATGCTGCGGAATGTAAACCGCTGCGTTTTCGCAGCATGTGCACTGCGGATTTCATTTCCCATAGGTTTACATTATACTGTAAACGCATGGGAAACTGCTGCGGACCCGCAGCAAAATCCACAGCGTGTGCACATACCCTTAGGCTGCCGTCACACTAGCAGTATTTGGTCAGTATTTTACCTCAGTATTTGTAAGCCAAAACCAGGAGTGGGTGATAAATGCAGAAGTGGTGCATATGTTTCTGTTATACTTTTCCTTCTAATTGTCCCACTCCTGGTTTTGGCTACAAATACTGATGTAAAATACTGACCAAATACTGATAGTGTGACGGCAGCCCTAAATTCTGACGTTTCCAAGAAGACTCCCCGAGCCTGCACCGATGCTCACACGTCACACCTGCGATCACAGCCATAAAACACGCTGAGCATTTCCCGCCATGAAGGCGGCTCCTCCAGCACCACAGCTGTCCCGGCCGGAGGAGAGCTGCACGAGCCTCTCCTCTTCCGGGGCTGCCGCCCCTCCGTCCTGTCAGCTCTGCTGTCTCCTGTTCCCGCCCTAACAGGACGCTGCTCCTCCTCTCCGCCTGTGGTTGGTCGCTGTTTTCCCGCTTTGGTCTTCCACCGCCATTTTAAATAAAAAATAAGTAAATATTATCTCCTCCCGTGTATGAGCTGCTCTGCTGGCGGGAACAGTGTCTAGAGTCGGTGTACCGGAGCCGCAAGCTGCACGTAGCTCGGGAGTCGCCGCAGGGCTGGCGGAAGCTTCCAGTCGGTTCTAATTGTAAATCTCTCATCTTCCCGCTGCGCCATCTGCTCTCTCCGGCCTGAGCCCACGGTGAGTGTCCGGGACGTGTCTGTGTGAGGTAGCTGTGTGCTCGGCGGTAGCTGCTGCTTATTTCCAGTGCGGGGGCACAGGCTGACGGGCGGGTGATCCCACTCAGGGACCCCCGCGCTGTAATGTCCCCGTGTGCGCTGCTCACACCTGATGATGCCCGTCACGGCCCCTTATACATGGATGCCCCGCACTTGCCAGGGCTGTGCCCCTTGGTCTCTGCACAGAGCTCAGGTGCAGCTGGAGGAGCAGCTTGTGCTTCCTGCCTCCTGGGGAGCTGCCATCATGTCTGCAGGGAGCAGCTCTCACCACATAATTTCATTATGATGACCTGGATCCTTCAGGGAAACGTTACTAATTGTGATCTGTAGTAAGGAGACGCCACATGGCTCCGAGATCAGGGCTGTACACGAATCCGTTACCGCGCTGACACCGAGCCATCAATGCTTCCATGTCCGACACTGATGCCTTCTACATAGAAATTGTTAGTGAGAAAAAAGTAACCTGACCCTGTGTAACGTTCTCAGCAATTTGGCTTTTATTTTATTTGTATTTGAGGGTTAAAAAAAAGTGTTCACTTACCAGACCTTTTTTTATATGCAAAATTAAAAACAAGTAGCCATTTTACAGGCTTGTGGACTACAGTTGGTGATTTTCAGGCTGTGTACTTGCAGCTTCTATTTCAGGTGGCAGAAAGCACCTGTAAAATGAACAATGCACAGCAATGTCAAAACAACATTGCTGTGCACGTTTTCTGTGCTATGTCACGCCTGTAAGCACAGCCTGGCTGTCAGTGTCACTGAGGACTGAGCGACTGTAGCAGCGCCAGCGTGACTAAATGCCGGCAGCTCCCAGGAGGAATAAAGTTAATTTTCTCCCAGTAGCTGCACTTTCAATATGTCCTCCAGGCACCTTTCTAAGGCTAGGTTCACTTTTGCGTTAGGAGGGCTGCGTACTTCTTCCTCCCTGAAGCTCTGCCTACTTCTGTATGCGTACCTATCTTTAACATTGGGTACGCAGGGATTTGCGTTGTATGCCGATGCGTCCGCATGCAGCGATTTGACGTGTGCGGCGACTGCATGAAAACGCAAAATTTTGCATCGGCATACGAAGCATGTCCCTGCGTACCCAATGTTAAAGATAGGTGATCAGGACGCATACAGAAGTAGGCAGATCATAGGCGGAGCTTCAAGGAGGAAGTACGCAGCCCTCCTGAACGCAAATGTGAACCTAGGCTAACAGCGTTATCTGACGTGACATGTTTCCTTTCAATCATGAGCCTTATAATTTGGGAGAGCATATGGCACTCGGTGTATTAGCATGGCCGTGGGTGCCAGATTTATCGTTATCGGTGCTCCCCTCAACGTCATCATGAGAGCCCAAGCAATCGTTTCCATGGTAACCCAATGTCATGACAACATCTGGGTCACCAGGCTCTAGCAAACCGTTAGATCATGCTTAGTGCATGATCTAACAAGTTTGTAACTGTCAGCCAGTTTTCACACAATGTATTGCAATGCGTTAGAACTATGATCAGACTGCAGAAAGTGAAAGTCCCATAGAGGGACTAAATAAAAAAAAAAAAAAAAAAAAAAAAATTAAAAAAATATTGTACCCATAAATGTGTTTTTTTTTTTAAAAAACGAAGTACACATTTGGTATCACCACGTCTGGGGTGACCTGACCTATACAACTGTCCCACCAGTTAACCCCTTCAGTGAGCACCGTAAAAAAAAATACAAGTTTTTTTTCATCATACCGCCAAACAAAAAGTGTAATAAAACGCAATCAAAAAGACATGTGAATAAAAATGGTATAGCTGAAAATGTCATTTTGTCCCGCAAAAAAACAGCTGTACAGCGTCTTATTAGTAGAAAAATAAAGTGTTAGCTCTCAGAATTGAGCAATACAAAAATAATTATTTTCTCTATAAAAATGTTTTTTACTGCTTTAAAGCCAGGGCTGTGGAGTCTGAGTTGATATAAAATGAACCTACTCCTAAAACATATAATAAATTGGGTACAGTAGTAGAATGCAGGATGTGCTGTAAATGTTTTCATAAGAATTTTGGAAAGTTATATAATGTCCTATAAATGTCTGTTCTGTTCCTGATCTAAGGGTTTCGGCTTTTAGTTGAGATGAATCTGTGCTGCACTTTATGTCCGTGCTCCGTAGTGACCAGTGCTGTGGAGTCAAGAAAATTGAGGAGTCTGAGCTGATACCGCATCCACAGCCCTGGTAAAAGAACCAAAACACAAAAAGCTGTATACCGTGTTTTTCGGATTATAAGACGCACTCCCCCCCCCCCCCCCCCCCCCCCCCCAAAACTTGGGGGGGGGGGGGGATGGGGATGCGTCTTATAATGCAGATATACCTTACCCAGTAGCATTGCTGCAGGCTGGATGAGGGAGTGTTCAGCGCAGCTGGTGGTGCTGTGGGGGTGTTGGGCGGTGCTGCCTGGTGGTGCTCATGCTGGTCTCCTTTCGAGCCCCCGGCAGTTCCATGGGTTTCCTCCTGTGCGGTGGACTCCAGGAAAATGGCCGCCGAGATCTCCGGAGATGAGATTTCAGTGCTGAGATCTCATCTCCCGAGATCTCGGTGCCGAGATCTCCATCTGCGCATGCGCTGCCCCCGGTGGCCATTTTCCCGGAGTCCACCACACAGGTGGAAACCCATGGAACTGCCGGGGGCTCCACCGGAGACCAGCATGAGCATCACCGGGCAGCACTGCGCAACACCCCCCGCAGCGCCGGACACCCCGTGGCACTGCCATCAGCGCCTAACACCCCCCTAGCACCGGAGACACCCGCAGCTAATGCCACAGCAGGTACCTGGATCAAAGTGCATCTTTCTACTTGGAGGATCCTGTAGTTTTTTTTTTTTTTTACTATTTGACATGGACAGGTTACCAATTTCAGTGAGAACTGTTGTGACTCTTTAGAGCAATAAACAGTTGTCTGGATTCCATCACAGACTGCAGCTGACAACAGGGGGCAGCCTTTGGGCATATGTATCACTGTAAATAAGTTTTAGACAGGTGTTGAAAAAAGATGAAACGTAGCAGTGTTTGTTACTGGGAAGCCGCAGTGGCCCGCCACACATTGGAACACCCCTCATCCCATCCTGCGCCTCCACCTGGGACCCCGCTTCACCGCAGCCACCACCCCCAGTAAGCAATGGATTATAAGAAGCACCACAATTTTATTTAAAAAGAAAAGAAAAAAAAAAAAAAAACTATTCCCCCCCCCCTCAAAATTTGGGGTGCGTTTTATAATCTGGAGCATCTTACAATCCGAAAAATACAGTAAATATGGTATAACAGTAAGGCTTTGTGCACATGCTGCGGATCCGCAAGTGATATACAGTATAATGTAAATCAGTGGGGGGGAAAAAATGCTGCGCTAATGGTGCGGAAAATTTTGCAGCGGATTAAAATAAGGACCATGTCAATTCTTTCTGCACCCATTCCATTATAGGAAAACGCACGGGTAAAAACGCTTCAAATCTGCGCAAAATCCGCATACAAAAAGTGCAGATTTTGACCTGCGTTTTCTGCCAAGAGATGCAGAATCCACACAGAAAATTCCACAGGCAAATCCGCGACCTGAAGAAGAAAGCTGCCCTATAAATTTTACTACATGTATGGCATAAAAAATCCTCAAAAAAAAACAATTTGTAAATTGTTGGTTTTACCCTTCGCCACGACAGCACCCCACATGAGAGAGAGAGAGGGATCCGCCCCATAGGAACAGGAAGCTTACAGAATAAAAGGAGGCGGTCCCCTCTCCTCCTCAGTTTAGGTTTCCTGTTCCTATAGGGACCCGGCTTACCTACAGATGAAGAGGATCCCTGGGCCATGCACCCGCCTGCGCCGGTGTCCGAGGGAACGGCAGGGGCTGCGGTTCCAGAAGCAGCGGCGGGGGAGCCCCTGCTTGCAGCCTCCCCCCTCGTCTGGCCGAACATCCATGGTCCGGGTCCGGTCACCGTGCGTCCGCCCGGCACCATGAGGACGCGCGCGCTGCGGCGGCCGGCTTAATACCTCTGGCCGCTGCTGCATGGTGAGTGAGAGCGGCGCGTCTAACCCGGAAGTCGCTGGAGCACTTCCGGGTTGGTCCGGGGAGGCCGGAGATTCGGCGGCAGATTTAAAAAAGCAGCGCTAGCGTCGGACCGGTGTGTGTGAGATGGCTTCACCGGCCGACGAAGCGCACCTGCCCGCAGCAGAACAGCGTTCTCCCAGCAAGGAGAGAAGCGCTAGGAGCAGCACAAAAAGTGGTGGTCGACCTCCAGAGAAGGGATCTACCACCAAACGAAATCCGCCTCCAGAACTGGTACCTGTCAGCTTCACTGGGTGAGTTTTTGAAAGAATCTCTTCCTATATGCTGATATATATTCCTCCTGTATCCCTTCCTCTAGACTAAGAAAAGGACACACAAGTCCAAGCACAAGGACTGTGCTTTATGTACGCAGCCCCTCCCGGATGATTATGCTAAAAAACTGTGTTCAGAATGTATCATACAGACCTTGCGGCAGGAAAATATAATGACTCCATCAGATGTCAGAGCCATAATCCAGGAAGAAATGCAAGGTTTGGCGCAGACAAGTAGCATCAGTACCCGTCAGCCTAGCAGGTCCTGATCTCCAGTTAGTTCTGAGTCAGAGGATGTACATATATCCTCGGGCGAATCGGGATCTCAGCCGAGCTCATCCGAAACTGAAGGGGGGCTTTGTCTACCCAATAGCAGTGTGGATAACTTGGTGAAATCTGTCAGGAGCACGATGGGGTGCTCAGACGAGAAGGAAAAGAAATCAGCTCAGGACATAATGTTTGCGGGGTTAGGACAGAAAAAACGTAGATCCTTCCCCGTCATACCAACTATTAAAGAAATTATTAAAAAAGAATGGGATAAGCAAAACACAAGTTTTTTTTGCCATCATCCTCTAAAAGACGCTATCCCTTCAGCGACGAGGAGCTGAATTCCTGGTCAAAGGTGCCGAAGGTTGATGCCGCAGTAGCCTCCACAACCAAGCAGTCGGTCTTACCAGTGGAGGATTCAGGAGTCCTGACAGACCCGCTGGATCGTAAAGCAGAAGCTTTACTAAAAAGATCGTGGGAAGCTAACACGGGGGCGTTCAGGCCCGCCATATCTAGTACCTGCACTGCAAGGTCGTTACTAGTGTGGATGGAGGAACAGATTAGAGGTAGAACTTCGAGAGAGTCAATCCTGCCGAAATTCCCTCTAATTTAAAGAAGCAGTAGCATTCCTGGCTGATGCCTCCGTGGATTCACTACGCCTAGCAGCCAGGTCAGCCGGCCTAGTGAACACAGCCCGGCGAGCACTCTGGTTAAAAAACTGGAAAGGGGACGCACAGGCCAAAGCAAAACTTTGTGCGATCCCCTGCCAGGGTGAGTTCCTTTTTGGAAAGACGCTGGATGAACTCCTGAATAAAGCAGGAGAAAGGAAGAAAGGATTCCCTAACCAATATCTTCCGTCTTACAGGAGAGCCTTCAGAAGACGCCCCTTTACCAGGAACAAACCGTTCGAACAAAGGGAGCGATGGGAGTCGAAGGACCCGAAGCAAAAAAGGTGCCTTTTTTTTAGCGGGTCCCATAATCCAAAACGCAAATACCGCTAACCAGAAAGTGGGCGGCAGATTAAAATTCTTCCTTCCCAAATGGGAACAAATAACATCTAGCCAATGGATTCTGGACATTGTGCAATATGGCCTAAAATGGGAGTTTGATCGAATCCCTTGGGATTCCTTTATAGTAACATCACCAAAAGGACGAGATCAACAAAGGGCTCTGGAATCAGAGATCTTATCTCTTCTATCTAAAGTCCTGATAGAAGTTCCCCAGGATCAAGAAGGGAAGGGGTTCTATTCCCCTTTATTCTTGATCAATAAGCCAGACGGTTCGTTCAGAACCATCAGAAATCTCAAAAGATTAAATTCCTTCCTGCGTAATCATACCTTCAAAATGGCATCCATTAGTTCTACCATAAAACTTTTATTTCCTAGGTATCATGGCGGGAATAGACTTAAAAGATGCCTATTATCATCTTCCCATACATGCCGAACATCAGCAGTACCTAAGGGTAGCAGTCATTCTGGAGGGACAGGTTCGTCACTTTCAGTATGTAGCAATGCCATTTGGGCTTTCTATGGCTCCCCGCATCTTCACTAAGATGATATTAGAAGTGATGGCTTATCTACGCCAACGGGACACTTTGATAATGCCCTACCTAGATGATTTTCTAGTAGTAGGAAACTCTATACTAAAGTGTAAAGCTCGTTTATCTAATACGATCTCGTCCCTACAGGAGTTAGGTTGGATCGTCAACTTCGAAAAATCCCGGCTGAATCCAGAGACCGTTCAAACATTTCTAGGAATCCAGCTAGACTCTGTAAGTCTGAGATGCTTCCTTCCTCAGTCAAAAAGACTGCCTCTGATACCCTTGATTGTATAGTCAATGAGCAACCCCTACATGACACTAAGAAAAGCCATGTCTTTACTGGGATCATTATCATCATGTATCCCAGCTGTACCGTGGGCACAATTTCATACTCGTCAATTACAGTAAGAAGTATTGTCAGCTCAGGGAAAACATGGACATCTGGAAAGTAAAATAACCCTTTCCAAAGATGTCTTAGAATCTCTATCCTGGTGGCTAGACATGGAACACCTTTCAAAGGGTGTACCATGGATAATAGACCCTTCTAAGATAATTACCACCGACGCCAGCCCTATTGGGTGGGGTGCACATATGGAAGATAGTCTGGCCCAAGATACTTGGGACCAAGCAGAATTGACGTGTTACTCCAATTGGAAAGAATTAAAAGCGGTAGAATATGCCTTAAATTTTCTTCCGCAGATTCAAGGAGCAAATGTAAGAATTTACTCGGACAATTCCACCACAGTGGCATATGTGAACCGTCAGGGTGGTACAAGGTCAGGAAGTCTAATGACCATAGCAGCAGACATCTTCCAGCTGGCAGAGACTCGTCTCGCATCCCTAACAGCCCTGCACGTCAGGTGTAGAGAACATCAGGGCAGGCTACCTCAGCCGAAAGGAGTTACGTCAAGGGGAATGGACCTTAAACAAATCCATATTCAGAATGATAACCGAATCATGGGGTATACCACAAATAGACCTATTTGCCACAAGAGACAACCGGCAAGTAAAAAGGTTCGCTTCCTGAACTTCATGGATCACCCAGATATGTTGGAGACTCTCCACCATCCTTGGAGGTTCAAACTGGCATACGCCTTTCCTCCGATGTCTCTGATTCCACTAGTGATCAGAAAAATCAGGAGGGAACAAGCAAGAGTAATCCTCATTGCACTGTTCTGGCCGAAAAGACCATGGTTCTCTTGTCTCCAGACCATGTGCCTATGCGACCCATGGATTCTCCCATCAGACAAGGAGCTGCTGTCCCAAGGCCCCTTTTTCCACCCGCAAGTGAAAGGTCTTCACTTGATGGCGTGGAATTTGAGAGGCAACTATTAAATTCAAGAGGGTTCTCAGTAGAACTAGTAAACACCCTCTTATTGAGCAGAAAAAGATCTACCACCCTAATATATAGTAGGGTATGGAATACATTTTTGGATTTTTACACAGTACCGTTCACTAAGCAAGTTCCGATCACACCTATTCTAGAGTTCTTGCAAAAAGGCCAAGAATTAGGATTATCTGTAAATACCTTGAGAGTTCAGGTCTCGGCCTTAGGAGCCCTATATGGATGCAATATAGCAGCTAATAGGTGGATCTCCAGATTCATAAAATCTTGTGAACGTAGTAAACCGGTTCATATTCCCCGTCTACCTCCGTGGGATTTAAATCTAGTACTAGAGGCCTTAACCAGCTCCCTATTTGAGCCACTATATTCCATACCTTTAAATGTCCTGAAATATAAAGTAGCCCTATTGGTAGCCCTAACCTCAGCTAGACGGGTTAGCGACATCCAGGCCCTATTAGTAGACCCACCCTTCTTACTGATATTTCATGATCGGATAGTCCTAAAACCAGACCCCTCATACCTCCCTAAGGTAGCATCCACCTACCACAGATCTCAAGAGATATTTCTCCCTTCCTTTTTTGATTCACCTATAACTCCAGAACAACATAAGTTCCTCACCTTAGATGTCAGAAAAGCCATCCTGACTTATATAGAAAGGTCTCAGACATGGAGGGAGAGTAGGGCTCTGTTTATCTCCTTTCAGGGCCACAAGAAAGGACATGGGGTCACAAGAGCTACCATATCTCGATGGATCACAGATGCTATCTGCTTGGCCTATACGTCAAAAGGCGAGATTCCTCCAGTGGGTATAAAAGCGCACTCAACACGAGCCATGGCTTCCTCCTGGGCGGAACAAGCAGATGTACCGATCCATTTAATATGTAAGGCCGCAACTTGGTCTACACCTTCTACCTTTTACAACCATTATAGACTCAATCTATCTACATCTTCTGATCTGAACTTTGGTAGAGCTGTTCTTAGTACAGTAATCCCACCCAAATAATGACTCTCTGAAAATCTCTCATGTGGGGTGCTGTCGTGGCGAAGGGTAAAAAGCCGGATTACTTACCGGTAATACTCTTTTTTAATGAGTCCACGACAGCACCCATTTATTACCCTCCCTAAATTATGCACAGCTCTTTCTTTTAAGTTCACAAATAATGGTTGTATAGAGTTTAAGATATTTTTGTTGCTGAATAAGAATTAATACTAAAGCTTTTGCGGTTCCCTTTTTGTACTCTGTAAACTAAACTGAGGAGGAGAGGGGACCGCCTCCTTTTATTCTGTAGGTTTCCTGTTCCTATGGGGCAGATCCCTCTCTCATGTGGGGTGCTGTCGTGGACTCATTAAAAGAGTATTACCGGTAAGTAATCCGGCTTTTTTGTTCATTCTACCTCCCAAAAATCAGAATAAAAGCAATCAAAAAAAGTCATGTGCCCAAAAATGGTTCCAATAAAAACATGAACTTGTCCCGCCAAAAAAACGACAAAAAACGGTCACATGACTCCGCAGAAATATGGAAAAAATTATAGCTCTCAAAAAGTCGTGTGTGTGTGACAGCAGCCAAACATGAAAATAAAAGCTATACTTTTGGTATCGCTGTAATCGCACCGATCTGAAGAATAGTGGTCTAATCACTTATACCGCACGAGGAACAGCGTAAAAAATAAAACCTATTCTTTACCTGCTGTTTTTATTTTTATTTTTTTCTTCCTTCTGCCTCCCAAAGATCGCCGTAAGGCTCTGCTAACATTTATCCTGCGCTCTATGCTGAGTGCTTACAGCGGGGTTTCCTTGTATATCTCTGAAATGTGTGACTCAGCCGGAGCCCTCTGCAGAATATTCCCTATAATGAGGCAGATGGAGGCACTGTGGACATCGTCTGGCCTATGATCCTGCATGGTGTCTGTCTTTTTAGGCGTGCATTAAAGTGCTGTCGGCCACAGTTTTTATCATTTCTGAAAAGGACACCGCTGAACAGAGGCCAGTTAGTCCAGAGAATCTCTGTTGCATCATTATAGTGAACGGATCCCCTCGGGGTTTCATCTGAATTGCGTCACTCAGAGATTTAGATGGAAACCCCGATGTAAGTGCTCAGTGTAGAGTACCGGATAAATGTAATCCCATAGTTAATGTAAAATGTTCCCAATAAAAGCTTTAAATTAATCCACAAAAAAAGCAAGTCCCCGCTAAGGTTCGTCATCTATCAGTGGAATTATAGGGAGCTTCCATGTTACTGATAGTACAAAGGCTCTGGAAAAGCAAAATGGCGCCTTGCTTCCCAAAAGAAATCCAGTGAATTCTGCACTCCCAAATGCAACTGCTCCCCTTCCCTTCTGAGCCCCAGTTTTCCTAATCCACATTTAGCATCCACATGTTTGGCATTTCTCTAGCGATGAGAGCCTGCCTAATTTACAGGTGCATGAGCTGGGCATAATATATTGGTCACTACAACGCCAGTTTGCAATTTTCACTCGGTAACATCCACTGCTTCTTGTTTCTGGAATTCCCATGGAGTCAAAATCGTCACTACGCCTGTAGATACCGTATATACTCGAGTATAAGCCGAGATTTTCAGCCCAAATTTTTGGGCTGAAAGTGCCCCCCTCGGCTTATACTCGAGTCACTGTCGGCGGGTGAGGGGGAGAGAGGTCTGTCATATACTCACCTGCTTCTGGGGCTCCTGGCGCTCCCCCTGCCTGTCCCATGGTCTTCGGGTGCCGCAGCTCTTCCCCTGTTCAGCGGTCACGTGGGACCACTCATTAAAGTTATGAATATGGACTCCACTCCCATAGGGGTGGAGCCGCATATTCATTCCTCTAATGAGCGGTAACTGTGACCGCTGACAGAGGAAGAGGCTGCGGCACCCGGAGACCATCTGTCTGGGATAAGGAGCCAGGGACGCCGGGAGCAGGTGAGTATTACATATTTACCTGTCCACGTTCCACCCGCCGGGCGCCGCTCCGTCTTCCCGTCCTCTTGCTCTGACTGTTCAGGTCAGAGGGCGCGATGACGTACTAATCTGCGCGTCGCCCTCTGCCTGAACAGTCAGTGCGGAGAGACGCCGAGACGGGACGCTGAGAAGTTGCGGGCAGCAAGAGAGGTGAGTACGTCATATATATATATATATATATATATATATATATATATATATATATATATATATATATATATTTTTTTTAGAGCAGCAGCAGCATTATATATTGCACAGCTTTATAAGGAGCATCTATGGGGCAATAATGAACAGTGCAGAGCATTCTATATGGCACAGCTTTATATGGAGCATCTATGGGGCCATAATGAACGGTGCAGAGCATTCTATATGGCACAGCTTTATATGGAGCATCTATGGGGCCATAATGAACGGTGCAGAGCATTCTATATGGCATAGCTATGTATGGATCATCTATGGGGCAATAATCAACGGTATGGAGCATTATATATGGCACAGCTTTATATGGAGCATCTTATGGGGCAATAATGAACAGTATGGAGCATTATATGTGGCACAGTTTTATGTGGAGCATCTATGGGGCAATAATGAAATGTATGGAGCATTCTATATGGCACAGCTTTATATGGAGCATCTTATGGGGCAATAATGAACAGTATGGAGCATCTATTTTTATTTTTGAAATTCACTGGTAGCTGCTGCATTTTCCACCCTAGGCTTATACTCGAGTCAATAAGTTTTCCCAGTTTTTTGTGGCAAAATTAGGGGGGTCGGCTTATGCTCGGGTCGGATTATACTCGAGTATATACGGTACATTTTTAAAGGGTTATACTTTCCAAAATGGGCTCACTTGAATGTGAATTCAGTACTGTACAGCCACATATGGGGTATTTCTACATTCATCACAAATTGTGGGACACATTTTGATACCATTTTTTTACCCATTTTACAGTGTGAAAATATAAAATCTGGGGCTAGAACAAGTTTGGTGGTAAAAGTAATTTTATTTTCCCTTCCCCCATGACGGCACACCTGAGAGAGGGGATCCGCCCAGTCAGGACAGGAACCCTACTGAAAATAAAAGGGCGGTACCTCTCCCTCGCTTCAGTTGGGTTTCCTGTCCTGACAGGGACCCTTGTGCTGAACACGGCGGTTCGACTTACCCAGGTCCCGTCCCGGCGTGGAAGAACAGGCAGCGCCTGTGCGTCGGAGGTTCGGGTCCTGGAGGCGCCGTCCGCAGGTCCCCCCGGGTCACTGCGTCCGTGCGGGCGTTGTGCAGCATGGTTGGAGGACCGGGTTCCTTCCATGGCTGCCACGCCGCCCACCCCTCTCTGCCGGCGCGGCGGCCGCTTCCGGGTCGCTCTTCTGACGTCGCACGTCAGGCCCGCTGTGAATGGGCGTGCCCGTGTGACGTCGGAGGCAGGCGCCGGATCCAAGATGGCGGCGCCCATGAAGAAAACGCCGGCCGGTGAATGAAGACTCCGGCGGCATGGCAGAGAGGGGGAGGGATCACTATTGGGCACCGGAGAGGCGGGGAGTGCAGTGGTCGCCCCATAAAAGGGTGCTGGACCACAGAAGACGCGCTCATGTCCAAAAACTTCGCCATGGAGGTAGGACAACAAGAGCAGCTGCAGCAGTCTTCACAGCAGCAGCAGCCGGAGCTCTCACCAGATGCCTTGCCGAGCCACCAACATACCAGGAGCAGCCGCTCAAGTGGTAAAAACAGTGGTCGTTCCGTCCGGCAAGATTCGTCAACGTCCAGGAGGGACGCTTCACGTGCATCTGTCCAGCCTCAAAAATCGGTACCCTTGATTGTCGGCGGTGGTGAGTGATCTACGTGAATGTATCCCTTATGGTAACAGGGTCCATTTTTCTGTTTTGATCACTAGGGGTCCAGGAAAGCTACCGGTAAAACAAAGAACCGAGAGTGTGCCCTTTGTAAAAACCCGCTCGCAGTGCAGTATCGGAAGGATCTCTGTGCTGACTGCATAAATAAGACTATTCAAGAAGAAACCCCTAATTTCACCACTAGCCTTAAAGCCATAATACAGGCTGAAATAAAAGACTCCTTAAAATTGGCCCTTAGCGAACCAAGAGGGGGAAGCCGTAGGGCGTCTACAGAGTCGGATACCTCTCAGAGACAAGGGAGTCATAAAACATCCCGATCTCCCTCTACTTCCCCAGCCTCGGTCCACTCTTCAGATTCCTCCTCGGACAGTGATTCAGGAGGTCGTCCGTGCCTTCCCACGGAGGACGTGGACAAATTAGTCAAAGCAGTTAGGTCTGCAATGGGCCTTAAAGAGGAGAAGACACCTAGGTCACTAGAGGATGTCATGTTTGGTGGCTTAGAAGAGAGGAGGAAACGCACGTTTCCAGTTAATGCAAAAATAAAAGCATTAATTGAGAAAGAGTGGAAAAGACCTGAAAAAATGGGTTCTTTGCCCTCTTCATCCAAAAGGAGATATCCCTTTGAAAATAAAGACTCTGAACCTTGGGAAAAGATCCCCAAAATTGACGGAGCGGTAGCCAAATGCTTAAAAAAATCATCCCTTCCATTAGAAGACTCGGGTGTTCTTAAAGACCCGCTTGACAAAAAAGCAGATGGTTTTCTCAGACATATCTGGGAAGCCTCAGCAGGGGGCCTGAAGCCAGCAATCGCTGGAACTTGTACGGCCCGCGCTCTGATGGTCTGGCTACAGCAGATAGAGGATCAGCTAAGGGACAAGGTACCCAGATCCGACATCCTTGCCAATATATCCTTGGTGCAAGGGGCAGCAGCCTTTTTAGCAGACTCTTCTGCGGATTCCGCAAGACTAACGGCCAGAGCAGCGAGCTTGTCTAATGCGGCAAGAAGAGCCCTCTGGCTCAAAGGTTGTCCGGGGGATTTACCATCTAAACACAAGCTGTGCTCCATCCCATGTGATGGCCAACTCCTCTTTGGGAAAAAACTTGAAGAAATCCTGGAACATGCAGGAGATAAAAAGAAAGGCTTTCCCAATATCCCTAAAGAGTCCAAAAAACCCTTTTTTCGGAGGAGAAGATTTAATAGAGGTCGCCCCCCAGGAGAAAGAAAAAACTGGGACTTTAGGGATAAGAGAGGCTCAGGCTACATGTTCAAAGGGCCCTCTACATCGGCAAAGAAATCCCCCCAATGACATTACGCCAGAAGTGGGAGGAAGACTCTCCCTCTTCTTTCCGGCCTGGGTAAACATCTCCCCCAGTACCTGGGTCATAAATATAATCAGAGACGGCCTCAAAATAAAATTCACCTGTCCACCCAGACGAAACTTTATTATAACTCCCCGAAGAAAGTCCCAGCAGGAACAATCTGCCCTAGAAGCCGAAGTCCTGGGACTTATCCACAAAAAGGTTCTTCTGGAGGTTCCGGTTCAGGAGGAGGGAGACGGGTTTTACTCCCCCCTCTTCTTAATCCAAAAACCGGATGGTTCTTGGAGAACTATTATAAACTTAAAAAAAACTCAACCAATCCATAGAGAACTACTCTTTCAAGATGGAGTCTATAAATACGACCATAAAACTCCTTTTCCAACACTGCTTCATGGCAGTAATAGACTTGAAAGATGCGTATTATCATATACCAATGCATCCGGAATATCAGAAATACTTGAGAGTAGCTCTCTATGTCCAGAACCAGATGAAACATTATCAATACACAGCCCTTCCGTTCGGTCTGTCTACAGCTCCCAGGGTGTTCACCAAGGTGATGGTGGAAGTAATGTCATACCTCCGGTCCCGGGATGTAGTCATTGTCCCATATCTGGACGATTTCCTGGTAATAGGAAGATCAGAGTCCCACTGCACTCATCAAGTATCAGTGGTAACATCAACTCTAAGGGAGCTGGGTTGGATAATAAATATCCCCAAGTCCAGACTGCTGCCAGTAAAATTACAGTCCTTCCTGGGGTTAATACTGGACTCCGAACGTCAGCTCTGCCTTCTTCCAGAAAACAAGGTAGACAAAATAATAAATCTGACCGGTACAGCAATACGCCAGCCGACAATGACTCTGAGAAAGGCAATGTCCCTTCTAGGCTCGTTAACATCGTGTATTCCGGCAGTAGAATGGGCACAATTCCACCTAAGACAACTACAGTGGGAAGTTCTCTCAGCCCAAAG
This sequence comes from Ranitomeya variabilis, assembly GCF_051348905.1. Classification (NCBI taxonomy): domain Eukaryota; kingdom Metazoa; phylum Chordata; class Amphibia; order Anura; family Dendrobatidae; genus Ranitomeya; species Ranitomeya variabilis. The sequence goes on along the minus strand of NC_135237.1, from coordinate 354,692,262 downwards.
ACTGCTAAAAGGGCATTTAGAAGGAAATCTATGTCTCTCCCTGGGCGTAAGGGATTCCCTAGTTTGGTGGACTGTGAGAAACCACCTGACAATGGGGGTCCGGTGGCAAAATCCGGTCATAGACATTATCACGACCGACGCAAGCGGTACAGGTTGGGGGGCTCACCTGAGGTCTCACTCTGTACAAGGGACCTGGTCCATACGAGAAAAGAACTATGGATCAAACGAAAAAGAGCTGTGGGCAGTGGAGAAATCCCTAAGACATTTTCTTCCTTTACTCCGGGGTCGCCATACTCGAATCCTGACGGACAATCGAGCAGTGGTGGCGTATGTCAATCATCAGGGGGGAACGAGGTCCAAAGGCCTCATGCAGGCATCAAACATACTCTTTCAACTAGCAGAACAACACCTGTCATCTCTGTCGGCATTGCACATCAAAGGCACAGAAAACACTCAAGCGGACTTCCTGAGTCGCAGAGGCTTAAGGCAGGGGGAATGGTCATTAAACCCCCAGATATTTCAACAAATAGTCCAAGCCTGGGGCACACCAGAGATAGACTTGTTCGCCAACTCCCACAACAGAAAAGTCAGGAGGTTCTGCTCCTTGAATCCGAGAGAACATCCCTTCGCAGTAGATGCCCTACTGATACCTTGGAAGTTTTCTCTGGCCTACGCATTCCCCCCGATAGTGATGATTCCAGCTGTGATCCGGAAGATCAGAGAGGATCAGGCGAATATCATCTTCATAGCTCCTTTTTGGCCAAGGAGACCTTGGTTCTCCCTTCTAAGGCAGATGTCGGTAACAGACCCATGGATCCTGCCAGAGGTTCCGGACCTGCTAACCCAGGGCCCAGTGACCCACTCTCAGGTGAAGGGCTTCCATCTCGCAGCCTGGAATTTGAGAGGGCGTTACTAAGTCGCCAAGGATTCTCTCCAGGGTTAGTCTCCACCCTGTTGAAAAGCAGAAAACCCATAACCTCTAGAATCTATGGTAGGACATGGAAAAAATTTCTCGACTTCCTGGGGGAACCATTGGGGGAGGTGGCTCCAATAGGTCCTATCCTAGAGTTTCTGCAAGCAGGATTACATCTTGGGTTAGCAACCAGCACCCTTAAAGTTCAGGTTTCTGCCTTGGGGGCCCTATATAATTGTAATCTTGCCTCAAATAAATGGGTCTCACGATTCATAAAATCTTGTAGTAGATCTCGGCCAGTTATTATCCCAAAAATCCCTCCTTGGGATCTAAATTTGGTCTTAGAAGCCCTGACTAAACAGCCCTTTGAGCCTTTGCAGGAGTTATCACCTAAGTTACTTACCCTTAAAACAGTTTTACTAGTAGCCTTAACATCGGCACGTAGGGTAAGTGATTTACAGGCCCTGTCAATATGCCCTCCTTATACTCAGGTTTTTGATGACAGGATTGTTCTAAGACCAGACCCGGCTTATCTCCCCAAGGTGGTTCAAAAGTTCCATAGGAGTCAGGAGATTACTTTACCATCTTTCTGTAGTAATCCTAAAAATCCAGGGGAACAAAGGTTCCACATGTTAGATGTGAGAAGATCTATGTTACAATACATGTCTGTGACTAATCAGTGGAGGAAAGACCAAACCCTATTCGTAGCCTTTCAGGGTAGCAAAAGAGGGTGCGGGGTAGCTAAAAGTACCATTGCTAGATGGATCAGGGAGGCCATTAGTTTATCCTATTCTGCAAGTGGCACTCCGGTTCCTGACGGCATCAAGGCTCACTCCACCAGAGCCGTGGCTACCTCCTGGGCAGAGAAAGCTGAGGTATCAATTGACCAAATTTGCAAGGCCGCTACCTGGTCCTCACCCTCAACTTTTTTCAAACACTACCGGCTAGACCTTTCCTCCTCTGCTGACCTAACCTTTGGTAGAAGGGTGCTCCAAGCGGTGGTCCCTCCCTAAGGTTTCATTCTACAAAATTCTCTCAGGTGTGCCGTCATGGGGGAAGGGAAAACACCAAGGTTACTTACGGGTAGCCGGTTTTTCCGGAGCCCATGACGGCACCCGTATATTCCCCCCCTTTTTTCACCCTTTCGGTGTGCACTATTGTTTTGGGTGTGTTTAGTTAATATAATGTGGTGTTGGATTGCCATGTATACTAACCAGGGGGGCCTCTCATGCTCTGAAAACCAACTGAAGCGAGGGAGAGGTACCGCCCTTTTATTTTCAGTAGGGTTCCTGTCCTGACTGGGCGGATCCCCTCTCTCAGGTGTGCCGTCATGGGCTCCGGAAAAACCGGCTACCCGTAAGTAACCTTGGTGTTTTTCTTCACTGCCTAATGGTCTAAAATTATGTGACACAGCTAGGGGGTTCAATATGATCACTGCACCCCTATATGAGTTCATTGAGAGGTTAGCAATAATTGTTCTCATTACATAAATGGTAAATACATTTACCAGGTGTCTGATTTCACCATGGTGACAACTAGAAGTGACACATTATTAGTTATAAAAACATTACATTTTTATTAGTAAATCATCTTTAAAAAAAAAAAAAAAATTAAATTAGGAATAGGTGCTAGAAAGAAAAAGCACTTGCTCTAAAAATATTATGATAGCTGACCGTTTCACTATGGTCTGTATCACTATGATGAAAACCACCTTTTTGGCCGGCGTCACACTCAGTGTAGGGAAATTCGGTCCGTATTTTACAGGCGTAATACGCAGAAATGATCCCAAAACAGTGATCCGTATGTCATCCGTAGGCAGGGTGTGGCTGCGCATGTAAACCTCCGTATGGCATCTGTACGGCGAGATTTTCTCGCAGGCTTGCAAAATGGACATAGAATGGATCCATGGGCTCAAATATTCGTGAAAACGTATGTATATATAATCACACAGCCCATGCAGTACGTATCACACAGCCCACGCAGTACGTATCACACAGCCCACGCAGTACGTATCACACAGCCCACGCAGTACGTATCACACAGCCCACGCAGTACATAAAACCAGGGCTGTGGAGTCGGAGTTAGTTTTGGTTGGAGTCGGTAGAAATGTACCGACTCCAGCTTTAAAAAAAAAAAAAATGTATTAATATTTCATAATTGAACTTTCATATGAATTTCATAAATGTTACTCATATATATGTTCTATCAAACTATGAACAACAGTGATAAGCTGTTCTGCTGGAGATAAAAACATTTCTTACTTCTTGTGTGTCACTGTTCTCCACTGTCCTTAACTAATCTGTGTGTGTATATATGTATATATATATATATTATAATATTTTCAATTGCCGGCTTTTGCTCTCTCCCTCCCAAACCCGACAGGATGAGTCATGGTTTACATACAGTAAACCATTTCATATCCCTTTTTTTTTTTTTTTTGCTTATTCCTCACTACTAATGTTAGTAGAGTCTGTGCAAAATTTTGGGGCTCTAGCTGTTAAAGGGTTAAATCGCGGAAAAACTGGCGTGGGCTCCCGCGCAATTTTCCCCGCCAGAGTGGGAAAGCCAGTGACTGAGGGCAGATATTAATAGCCTAGGGAGGGACCATGGTTATTGCCGCCCTCCCCCCCCGGCTAAAAAACATCTGCCCCCCAGCCACCCCAGAAAAGGCACATCTGTAAGATGCGCCTATTCTGGCACTTCAACTCTCTTCCCACTCCCCTGTAGCGGTGGGATATGGGGTAATAAAGGGTTAATGCCACCTTGCTATTGTAAGATGACATTAAGCCTGGTTAATGATGGAGATGTGTCAATAAGACACCTATCCATTATTAATCCAATAGTAGTAAATGGTTAATAAAACACACACACTAGGAAAAAAGTATTTTATTGAAATAAAGACACAGGGTGTTAGTTTATTATACTCTTAATCCAAATGACGACCCTCGTTCTGTAAAAGAAAAAAGCAACAATATTCCATACCTTTCCGGCGCTCAGTCACGTTTCGCGCTGTAAATCCATCTGAAGGGGTTAAATAATTTTACAGCCCGGAGCCTGCTATTGCAGCTGTGCTCCTGACTGTAAAATTTGGGGAATGAATTGAAAGCAGGGGAACATAGCATCGTAGACTTGCGGTGCTGCGCCCCCTGCTGGTATAAACTCGCATGAACTCTAGCGTGAGAAAATATTCAGAAAAATTACCACGCGTGAGTTCTCCGGGGCCACCGGCTTCTTTGCAGCTCTACACCACGGACCTGGAAGCTTAAGCGCCAGCCCATATTGCGACGACTCGCCCTACCTCTCCGCCTCTATGCTCAGGCACTCTCCAGGATCCTCGAGGTGTAATTTTCCCGGGTCATATTTATACGCAGGCCTGCAGCCCCATATATCGTGCTCATTATTCCAGTTGTGATAAAGATCATTCTGATGAAGGTCTTGTGATTAGACCGAAAACATTTAAAATCTTTAAACTGGATACACAAACTAAATGTTCAACTTTTCTCTGCAAAAAAACTGAGTGCCAAGTATTTTGTGATTACTAACGGACCGCGTTATGCCGCGGGTAACGCACTCTGTTAACTCGGCTATTAACCCTGTGTGACCAACTTTTTACTATTGATGCTGCCTATGCAGCATCAATAGTAAAAAGATCTAATGTTAAAAATAATCAAAAAACCTGCTATTCTCACCTTCCGTCGTCTGCCATGCGCGGCTGCTGCCAGCTTCCGTTCCCAGAGATGCATTGCGAAATTACCCAGAAGACTTAGCAGTCTCGCGAGACCACTAAGTCATCTGGGTAATTTCACAATGCATCGCTGGGAACAGAAGCTGGCGGCAGCAGCGCGCGCATTGGGGCAGTTTCGTGGACGCCGGCGGGTGAGTATATAACTATTTTTTATTTTAATTATTTTTATTTTTTTTTAACCAGGGATATGGTGCCCACACTGCTATATACTGCATGGGCTGTGTTTTATACAGGGCTGTGGAGTCGGTAAGCCACAGTTGCGACTCCGACTCCTGGATTTTATCAGGTTCCGGCTCCGACTGCTTCATAAATAGCCAATTCGTAACAATAAATTTACTGTTGTAAAATATTAACATCATGCTTATTCAGTTTCTCACCATCATAAGTAATCAGACCACTTAGAGCAAAAACTATATTTATTAGAATACAATTAGAATATAGCAAATAACTTTTATAAACTTTTATAAACTCTTGTAAGTAAATATGCAATAAACACTGTTATGCAGTTAATAAGAAGAAATCTATATATTTTTCCTCAGAAAAAGTATTACCTCTGTCAGATCCTCCTTCATGGATGCCCTCAAATCTGATCTAATTATTTTGAGAGCAGAGAACAACCTCTCTACACTAACTTGGGTTGGTGGCAAAGCAGTAACCACTCGGGCAACATCTCTGACAATGTCAGGATACAGAGGAATCGCTTGTTGCACTGTTATTTTTGATGAATGGTCAAATTTCTCAATTTCTTTTAGTGCACATGAAAAATTCTGCTGAAATGTACTGGCTGTGTTCTTTGATGGGGATGACTCTTCTTCTATGCGGGAACGCTTTGCACGGTCCTTGTGATCCAAATATTTTTCAACATTAATTCTTCATCAGTCGATGAGGGTGAAGATGTGGCAGGACGACCAAATTCTTCTTGTTCCTCCTGACTGTTCTGCAACCCTTTCATCCTTACTGCTATTTCAAACAGCTTCTTTTCCTTTAGTTAGCTGTTGATCATCTAGAAGAATCCGATGCATTGGGTCTACATAAACAGCTGCCAAAAGAATGTTATTTTGTAATAGTAGCTCCTCTCTCCGTTTCATTGATGTAGCAATGCCACTTGCAATTAACCCTCCTCTTTGGGAAAGGCGAAACATCAGGTTCTTCCACTCCTTTAAGAAAATACCTGGAGTTAAGTCCTCTGCTTGTAATTTTTTAGTCACTGTAAATGGGTGCTCTAGCAATTTTTCCAGCTCGGTCACCCGATTCCACTGACTTTCATTTAGCGTCAGTTGAGGGTTAGCCATGTCTACAAGAAAGGTTTTCAGTTCAACCAAGCGCTGAATCATTAACTAAGTACTGCCCCATCGTGTGGCTTGATCAATAATTGCCCCTTTTCCAGCACATCTCTTCAAAATTGAGTCAACTTTAGGGGTTCTGGCAACAGTAGCCAATTTTCTCACTTTGCCAATCAGTGCAGCAGCATATCCTTCTTGCAGACTGTCTTATAGCCAGCTGTAGTGTATGCACAACACAGCGCATGTGATGAATGAAAGAACGTATTGACACAGTTTCAACAAGATCATCTAAACTATCAAGTTGCTGTTCATCTGAAGCAACTTCAGTTTGCTCCTCAGTTTTACAATACTGTGTTCCTCTATTTCAAACATTTGTGTGTGTGGACCCAGAATGTTCTTCTAGCTGCTGGTCACCATCATTACTCTCATTCATTAGCTTAATAGTATTTATCATATTTGAAGCATTGTCAGTTACGACAGAAAGAACTTGCTCTATTTTAAGTTCATAGTCTTGCAGAACCTTTTCCACCAAGACCTGGAGAAACTCACTGGTGTGATGAGCTTTGGTGTCTTTTACTGCCAATGTCTTGGTAACTATTTCATTTTTGTCACAAACAAATCGGACATAGAGTGAACTATTTTGCCATCAGTGACGTGTGCAGGCATCCATTTTAAGAAACAGAAAGCATCCCTTGAGAGTTTTTTTAAGTTCTTCCTTTTGTTTAAAAGCTTCTTCGATTACTAATTTTCTAATACTCTCTCTCTCTCCAGAGAAACACCAAGCTTGCGGGCCATTTCCCCATTCAGACACATAAAAGCTGGTCGAGAAAATAATGAAATAGGCACACTATCCTTTACAACAAGCGCTATGATCTGTTTTTTTAAATGTATCTACTGTCATTGTCACAGTAACTTTGTCACTGACAAAATATCTTGCAACTGATGGCTGCAAAGTTCTCTGCTCCTTTGTTTGGCTGGAAGAGCTGGGCACTGGTTCATTGGTTGGGATGCAGTCTCTCATCCACTGCTTTCAGTACTTCTGGATGAAAGCGCTGTAAATGTCTCTGCATTTTTATCTTTGCCTGAATATGCACTGATCTTGGCTTCACAGCATTTGTTTTCGTCTGGATCATTTGTCATACACTGACAGACAATGTTTTCTATCTTGAGTGATGGTGAAATGTTCAAATACAGCTGATTTAATGTGACGCTTCTTTGACATTCTCAGGTTTTTAAAGGGAACCTGTCACCACGTTTTTGGAAGATGGGATAAAAATAGCGTTAAATAGGGGCAGAGGTGGGCGTTACATTAGTGTGTGTGTTATGCGTTTATTACCCACCTAAGTTGCCGAAATAACTTTGCAAAGTCTCCGTTTTCGCCTGTCAATCAGGCTGGTCAGGTCACATGGGCGTGGTGTCTTCACCCAGATTTGGCGTAGTTTTCCGTTGGTGGCGTAGTGGTGTGCGCATGCCCAAAGTCCGGAATCCTCTTCCAGGGGATTTAAAATAGCGCGGTGTTCGTTATTGCATTGGTGATCGGTGGGCGCGGCCATCTTCCTTTGGCCGCGCGTGCGCAGAAGCGGCGCTCTGCTGGCCGCGGCTTCAGGAAAATGGCCGCGGGATGCCGCGCGTGCGCAGATGGATATCGCGGCGGCCATTTTCCTGAAGCCGCGGCCAGCAGAGCGCCGCTTCTGCGCACGCGCGGCCAAAGGAAGATGGCCGCGCCCACCGATCACCAATGCAATAACGAACACCGCGCTATTTTAAATCCCCTGGAAGAGGATTCCGGACTTTGGGCATGCGCACACCACTACGCCACCAACGGAAAACTACGCCAAATCTGGGGGAAGACAACGCCCATGCGACCTGACCAGCCTGATTGACAGGCGAAAACGGAGACTTTGCAAAGTTATTTCGGCAACTTAGGTGGGTAATAAACGCATAACACACACACTAATGTAACGCCCACCTCTGCCCCTATTTAACGCTATTTTTATCCCATCTTCCAAAAACGTGGTGACAGGTTCCCTTTAATTCTGCATTCACAATCCAAATGACAATTGTTTTTCTTAAAAACAATTGTACAAAATTATTGCCAGGTCGTACAACTGATATAGTGGTCAGTAATACTGTTATTCCTCAGTACTCAGTTATCTGATGCAAAGTTTGTTGAAAGGATAATACTTCTTACAGTCTTCCTCTTCTGAGTAGCAGCTGTGAGATGCTTGGAAGACTCACACCTAGTAAACATCTAGTCTAGAGGAGGAGCTTTACTACTAAGAATTTGCAACACATTTTCACTTTCAGTTTCATACATTGTAAGTAGGGGGGTTGGGGCAGCATGAGGTTAACCAAGTATAAGATAAGATAAGAGCAGTGGAGAACAGTGAGGATATGTGCACACGTCAGGATTTCTTGCAGAAATTTCCTGAAGAAAACTGGAAATTTTCTGCAAGAAATCCGCATATTTTTTTTTTTTGCGTTTTTTTCCCCCCGTTTTTTTTCGCTTTTTTTTTTTAGCATTTTGCAAGCGTAATTAGCTTGCAGAATTCTAAAGTTTTCCAAGCGATCTGTAGCATCGCTTGGAAAACTGACTGACAGGTTGGTCACACTTGTCAAACATACTGTGACAAGTGTGACCAACTTTTTACTATAGATGCTGCTTATGCAGCATCAATAGTAAAAAGATATCATGTTAAAAATAATAATGGATATACTCACCCTCTGCAGACAGCCGACCTCCTCAGCATCGTCCGTTCCTATAGATGGTGTGGTTCAGGACCTTCGATGACGTCACGGTCACGCAACCAATCACAAGACAGCGACGTCATCGCAGGTCCTGAACCACACCATCTATAGGAACGGAAGAGAGAGCATGCACCGCTGAGAGGCGGGAACACTCCGGGGCCATCAGAAGGGTGAGCATATGACTATTTTTTTATTTTAATTCTTTTTTTTTTTTTTTACCAATTATATGGTGCCCAGTCCGTGGAGGAGAGTCTCCTCTCCTCCACCCTGGGTACCAACCGCACATGATCTGCTTACTTCCCGCATGGTGTGCACAGCCAGATGCGGAAAGTAAGCAGATCAATGCATTCCTAGGTGTGCGGAACCCCCACAATTCCGCAAATTTAATGAACATGTTGCTTTTTTTTCCGCGATGCTATTTTTTTTGCGGAAAAAAATGCAGCATGTGCACAAAAAATGCGGAATACACTGAAAATAATGGGAGGCATATGTAAGCGTTTTTTTCGCATTTTTATAGTGAAAAAAACGCGAAAAATACTGAATGTGTGCACATGGCCTGGCACACTAGAAGTAAGAAATGTTTTTATCTCCAGCAGAACTGCTTATCACTGTTGTTCATAGTTTGATAGAACATATATATTTAAGTAACATTTATAAAATTCATATGAAAGTTCAATTATGAAATATTAATACATTTTTTTTTAAAGCTGGAGTCGGTACATTTCTACAGACTCCGACCAAAACTAACTCCGACTCCACAGCCCTGGTTTTATGTACTGCGTGGGCTGTGTGTGATGTGTACTGCGTGGGCTGTGTGTGATATGTACTGCGTGGGCTGTGTGTGATATGTACTGCGTGGGCTGTGTGTGATATGTACTGCGTGGGCTGTGTGTGATATGTACTGCGTGGGCTGTGTGTGATATGTACTGCGTGGGCTGTGTGATATATATATATATTATACCGTATATACTCGAGTATAAGCCGAGATTTTCAGCCCAAATTTTTGGGCTGAAAGTGCCCCTCTCGGCTTATACTCGAGTCACGGTCTGTGGCAGGGTCGGCGGGTGAGGGGGAGAGAGCGCTGAGGCATACTTACCTAGTCCCGGCGATCCTGACGCTCCCCCTGCCCGTCACACTGTCTTCGGGTGCCGCAGCTCTTCCCCTGTACAGCGGTCACGTGGGACCGCTCATTAGAGAAATGAATATTCATTTCTCTAATCAGCGGTGCCGGTGACTGCTGATAGAGGAAGAGGCTGCGGCACCCGGAGACCAGCTGTCCGGGGGAAGGAGCGGGACGCCGGGAGCAGGTAAGTATCGCATATTTACCTGTCCACGTTCCACACGCCGGGCGCCGCTCTGTCTTCCCGGCGTTTCTCCGCTCTGACTGTTCAGGTCAGAGGGCGCGATGACGCATATAGTGTGCGCGCCGCCCTCTGCCTGATCAGTCAGTGCGGAGAGACGCCGGGACCGGACACTGGGGAGCTGCAAGCAAGAGAGGTGAGTATGTGTTTTGTTTTTTTTATTGCAGCAGCAGCAGCGTTGTATATGGCACAGATTTATGTGGAGCATCTATGGGGCCAAACTGAACGGTGCAGAGCATATAGGGCACAGCTTTATAATGAGCATCTATGGGGCCAAACTGAACGGTGCAGAGCATACAGTGGGGCAAAAAAGTATTTAGTCAGTCAGCAATAGTGCAAGTTCCACCACTTAAAAAGATGAGAGGCGTCTGTAATTTACATCATAGGTAGACCTCAACTATGGGAGACAAACTGAGAAAAAAAATCCAGAAAATCACATTGTCTGTTTTTTTTATCATTTTATTTGCATTTGATGGTGGAAAATAAGTATTTGGTCAGAAACAAACAATCAAGATTTCTGGCTCTCACAGACCTGTAACTTCTTCTTTAAGAGTCTCCTCTTTCCTCCACTCATTACCTGTAGTAATGGCACCTGTTTAAACTTGTTATCAGTATAAAAAGACACCTGTGCACACCCTCAAACAGTCTGACTCCAAACTCCACTATGGTGAAGACCAAAGAGCTGTCAAAGGACACCAGAAACAAAATTGTAGCCCTGCACCAGGCTGGGAAGACTGAATCTGCAATAGCCAACCAGCTTGGAGTGAAGAAATCAACAGTGGGAGCAATAATTAGAAAATGGAAGACATACAAGACCACTGATAATCTCCCTCGATCTGGGGTCCACGCAAAATCCCACCCCGTGGGGTCAAAATGATCACCAGAACGGTGAACAAAAATCCCAGAACCACGCGGGGGGACCTAGTGAATGAACTGCAGAGAGCTGGGACCAATGTAACAAGGCCTACCATAAGTAACACACTACGCCACCATGGACTCAGATCCTGCAGTGCCAGACGTGTCCCACTGCTTAAGCCAGTACATGTCCGGGCCCGTCTGAAAGTTTGCTAGAGAGCATTTGGATGATCCAGAGGAGTTTTGGGAGAATGTCCTATGGTCTGATGAAACCAAACTGGAACTGTTTGGTAGAAACACAACTTGTCGTGTTTGGAGGAAAAAGAATACTGAGTTGCATCCATCAAACACCATATCTACTGTAAAGCATGGTGGTGGAAACATCATGCTTTGGGGCTGTTTCTCTGCAAAGGGGCCAGGACGACTGATCTGGGTACATGAAAGAATGAATGGGGCCATGTATCGTGAGATTTTGAGTGCAAACCTCCTTCCATCAGCAAGGGCATTGAAGATGAAACGTGGCTGGGTCTTTCAACATGACAATGATCCAAAGCACACCGCCAGGGCAACGAAGGAGTGGCTTCGTAAGAAGCATTTCAAGGTCCTGGAGTGGCCTAGCCAGTCTCCAGATCTCAACCCTATAGAAAACCTTTGGAGGGAGTTGAAAGTCCGTGTTGCCAAGCGAAAAGCCAAAAACATCACTGCTTTAGAGGAGATCTGCATGGAGGAATGGGCCAACATACATACCAACAACAGTGTGTGGCAACCTTGTGAAGACTTACAGAAAACGTTTGACCTCTGTCATTGCCAACAAAGGATATAGATGAAATTTTGTTTCTGACCAAATACTTATTTTCCACCATAATATGCAAATAAAATGATAAAAAAACAATGTGATTTTCTGGATTTTTTTTTTTCTCAGTTTGTCTCCCATAGTTGAGGTCTACCTATGATGTAAATTACAGACGCCTCTCATCTTTTTAAATGGTGGAACTTGCACTATTGCTGACTGACTAAATACTTTTTTGCCCCACTGTATATGGCACAGCTTTATATGGAGCATCTATAGGGCCATAATGAACGGTGCAGAGCATTGTATATGGGGCACAGCTTTATATGGAGCATCAATGGGGCCATAATGAACGGTGCAGAGCATTGTATATGGGGCACAGCTTTATAAGGAGCATCTATGGGGCCATACTGAACGGTGCAGAGCATTATATATGGCACAGCTTTATATGGAGCATCTATGGGGCCATAATGAACGGTGCAGAGCATATAGGGCACAGCTTTATATGGAGCATCTATGGGGCCATAATGAACGGTGCAGAGCATTCTATATGGCACAGCTATATATGGATAATATATGGGGCAATAATCAATGGTATGGAGCATTATATATGGCACAGCTTTATATGGAGCATCTATGGGGCAATAATGAATGGTATGGAGCATCTATTTTTATTTTTGAAATTCACCGGTAGCTGCTGCATTTTCCACCCTAGGCTTATACTCGAGTCAATAAGTTTTCCCAGTTTTTTGTGGCAAAATTAGGGGGGTCGGCTTATACTCGAGTATGTATGTGTGTGTGTGTGTATATATATATATATATATATATATATATATATATATATATATATATATATATATATATATATATATATATATATATATATATATATATATATATATATATATATATTTTTAGATGGCTGCCCAATTCTAACGCATCGGGTATTCTAGAATATGTATGTCCACGTAGTATATTGCACAGCCCATGTAGTATATTGCCCAGCCACGTATGACACGGGTAGAATATTGCCCAGCTATGTAGTATATTGCCCATCCACGTATGACACGGGTTAAAAAAATAAACATATACTCACCTTCCGCAGGTGCGTTGTAGCTCTGTTGCGTGTGTGGGGTGCAGGTGGCATCTTCCGGTCCCAGGGTGTGATGACGTTGCGGTCACGTGACCGTGACGCGGTCACATGACCGTGACGTCACGGCAGGTCCTTTCCGCACAGGACTTGTGATGACGTCGCGGTCACATGACCGTGGTGTCATGGCAGGTCCCTCTGCCAGACCATCCTTGCCACCGTAACGTGCCGGTTGCATCGCGAGGAGCGGGAAAGGCGGCGTAGGTGAGTATATAATCGTTTTTTAATTTTTTAAAATTATTTTTAACATTAGATGTTTTTACTATTGGCGCTGCATAGGCTGCGTCAATAGTAAAAAACTTGGTCACACAGGGTTAATAGCAGCGGTAATGGAGTGCGTTACCCGCGGCATAACGCGGTCCGTTACTGCCGGCATTAACCCTGTGTGAGCGGAGGGCAGTATGCGGGCGCCGGGCAGTGAGTGCGGGGAGTAAGGAGTGGCCATTTTCTTCCGGACCAATCAGCGAACGAATAACCGTTACAGACGGAAGAGACCCTTAGATAGATATCTCCATCTACTATATATATATATATATATATATATATATACACACATACACATACACATACACACACACACACACACACACACACACACACACACACACACACACACACACTTCTAACGTATCGGGTATTCTAGAATATGTAGGTAGTATATAGCACAGGCTACGTACTATATTGCACGGTGACGTAGTATATAACAGAGCTACGTAGTATGTAACAGTGTACGTAGTGTATTGGTCAGCCACGTAGTGTATTGGTCAGCCACGTAGTATATTGCACAGCCATGTAGTATATAACAGCCACGTAGTATATTGCAGTCGACGTAGTATATAACAGAACCGACACAGCCACATAGTATATTGCACAGCTACGTAGTATATTACACAGAGCACGTAGTATATTGGACAGTCACGTTGTATATTGCCCAGCTACAGAGTACCGTATATAGCACAGAGATGCAGTATACAGGTCCTTCTCAAAAAATTAGCATATAGTGTTAAATTTCATTATTTACCATAATGTAATGATTACAATTAAACTTTCATATATTATAGATTCATTATCCACCAACTGAAATTTGTCAGGTCTTTTATTGTTTTAATACTGATGATTTTGGCCTACAACTCCTGATAACCCAAAAAACCTGTCTCAATAAATTAGCATATCAAGAAAAGGTTCTCTAAACGACCTATTACCCTAATCTTCTGAATCAACTAATTAACTCTAAACACATGCAAAAGATACCTGAGGCTTTTAAAAACTCCCTGCCTGGTTCATTACTCAAAACCCCCATCATGGGTAAGACTAGCGACCTGACAGATGTCAAGAAGGCCATCATTGACACCCTCAAGCAAGAGGGTAAGACCCAGAAAGAAATTTCTCAACAAATAGGCTGTTCCCAGAGTGCTGTATCAAGGTACCTCAATGGTAAGTCTGTTGGAAGGAAACAATGTGGCAGAAAACGCTGTACAACGAGAAGAGGTGACCGGACCCTGAGGAAGATTGTGGAGAAGGACCGATTCCAGACCTTGGGGAACCTGAGGAAGCAGTGGACTGAGTCTGGTGTGGAAACATCCAGAGCCACCGTGCACAGGCGTGTGCAGGAAATGGGCTACAGGTGCCGCATTCCCCAGGTAAAGCCACTTTTGAACCATAAACAGCGGCAGAAGCGCCTGACCTGGGCTACAGAGAAGCAGCACTGGACTGTTGCTAAGTGGTCCCAAGTACTTTTTTCTGATGAAAGCAAATTTTGCATGTCATTCGGAAATCAAGGTGCCAGAGTCTGGAGGAAGACTGGGGAGAAGGAAATGCCAAAATGCCTGAAGTCCAGTGTCAAGTACCCACAGTCAGTGATGGTGTGGGGTGCCATGTCAGCTGCTGGTGTTGGTCCACTGTGTTTCATCAAGGGCAGGGTCAATGCAGCTAGCTATCAGGAGATTTTGGAGCACTTCATGCTTCCATCGGCTGAAATGCTTTATGGAGATGAAGATTTCATTTTTCAGCACGACCTGGCACCTGCTCACAGTGCCAAAACCACTGGTAAATGGTTTACTGACCATGGTATTACTGTGCTCAATTGGCCTGCCAACTCTCCTGACCTGAACCCCATAGAGAATCTGTGGGATATTGTGAAGAGAAAGTTGAGAGACGCAAGACCCAACACTCTGGATGAGCTTAAGGCCGCTATTGAAGCATCCTGGGCCTCCATAACATCTCAGCAGTGTCACAGGCTGATTGCCTCCATGCCACGCCGCATTGAAGCAGTCATTTCTGCCAAAGGATTCCCGACCAAGTATTGAGTGCATAACTGAACATTATTATTTGATGGTTTTTTTGTTTGATATTAAAAAACACTTTTATTTGATTGGCCGGGTGAAATATGCTAATTTATTGAGACAGGTTTTTTGGGTTATCAGGAGTTGTATGCCAAAATCATCAGTATTAAAACAATAAAAGACCTGACAAATGTCAGTTGGTGGATAATGAATCTATAATATATGAAAGTTTAATTGTAATCATTACATTATGGTAAATAATGAAATTTAACACTATATGCTAATTTTTTGAGAAGGACCTGTATAACAGAGCCCACGCAGTATGTAACACAGCCCACGTAGTATATAGCAATTTGGGCACCAGATGCGTGGTTAAAAAAGACTTAAAAAATAAACATACTCACCTTCCGAAGGCCCCTTGAAGTCCTGGCGCCTGTGTGCGGTGCACGCGGCAGCTTCCGGTGTGACGTGACGTCATGGCAGGTCCTTCTCGCATAGCATCCTTGGCACCGGAACCTGCCGCTTGCACTGCCTAGGACAGCGCGCGACGTCGGAAGGTGAGAATAACCATTTTTTTAATTATTATTATTTGTAACATTAGATCTTTTTACTATTGATGCTGCATACGCAGCATCAATAGTAAAAAGTTGGTCACACAGGGTTAATAGCTGCGTTAACGGAGTGCGTTACACCGCGGCATAACGCGGTCCGTTAACGCCATTAACCCTGTGTGAGGGCTGACTGGAGGGGATTATGGAGCGGGCACTGACTGCGGGGAAGAAAGGCCGGCCGTTTTGCCGCCGGACTGTGCCCGTCGCTGATTGGTCGCGGCAAAATCAGCGACTTGGGATTTCCGTTACAGACAGACAGACGGAAGTGACCCTTAGACAATTATATAGTAGATATATATATTTGATCTATTCTATTCTAACCTGTCAGTGTGATTTTACTGTACACCGCACTGAATTGCCGGCTTTTCTCTAGAACACCGGTGCATATTTCTCGCAAGTCACACGCATGGTCCGTGTGTAATCCGTATTTTTCTCGCCCCCATAACGGGGTAAAATACGGCTGAGAAATATATGGCAGATAGGAGCTGCCCCATAGAAAATCATTGGTCCGTGTGCAATGTGTAGTTTTTGCGCCTCTCATACGTCCGTAAAACCCTCTAGTGTGACGCTGGCCTTTGATTGTATTTCGAAATGGTGTAACTGTATGCTGTTAATAAATGAACTAGCTATGAAAAAAAAAAAAAAATACAATGATGGCGAAACAGGCAAAAAACCCCAGAAATGGACATGTGACTATTATTGTATCCTATTGCATAACTGAGTCATAGCATTAGCTGGTGTTTCCAACATTTAAATATAATAAATATATACCTTCTAATCATCAATTACAGACTGCGATTCATAGAACTAGCTGGTATTCCAAACATTTGGACAAAAAGGTAATCAATCGCATGTCATGAAATGTATAAGGCTACTTTCACACATCAGTATTTTGGGATGAGAGAGAGATATGCAGGAACAGGGCATGCTCAGTGCGAAAAAACTGAATCTGTAGCTGGATCCAGTCAATACACCACACGTTTCATCCGTTTATCGCTGGAACCGTCGCTGGGCGTTTTTTCACCGGACAGAAAAAAAGCATTCATATGGACGTCTTCTCCGTCCGCCGGAAAATAAATTTTGGACGGATCTGGCAGAAAAAACCGGATGAAATGTGTGGCCATCAGGCACAATCTGCCGCTAATACAACTTTGAGAAAAAAAAACTGATCCGGCGGGAAAAAAAACGGATCAGTTTTTTTTCAAAAATCGCCGGATTGTGCCTGACGGCAAAAACCTTATATGTGAAAGTAGCCAGAGTGCTCCTATCCAATTAGTGCATACAAATCTCTCCCCAACCCTTTTCAAAATCCGAGTTTAAGGCTATGTGCACACGTTGCGGATTTTGCTGCGGATCTGCAGCTGTGGGTCCGCAGCAACTTTCCATGCGTTTACAGTACAATGGAAACCGCAATCCGCAGTGCCCATGCTGTGGAAAAAAAATGCGCGAAAACGCTGCGGGTTACATTCCGCAGCATGTCAATTCTTTGTGCGGATTCCGCTGCGGTTTACACCTGCTCCACAATAGGAATCCGCATAAAAACCGCGGTAAATCCGCAGGTAAAACGCAGTGCCTTTTACCTGCGGATTTCTCAAATCCGCTGCGGAAAAATCCGCAGAGCTCCAAAATACGTGTGCACATACCCTAAAGGTTGTGGTCATTTATTCAGCCAATGGGTGGTAGGTGTCCACTCTTGACATACCGCATACCAACATAGTGTAAATGAAAGTGACCATAAACCGCAAAGCAATAAGGACCTTTTATTTTTCCAATTGTTCTATAGTAGATAAGCGCCAATACACTTGTGTTACAAGTACACTGTTGATTACCTTTTTGCTAAATTGGTAATCTTAATTTAAATCAAGAGTGCAAAGTGCAATAGTGCATATAAACAAATCAGACCTAAATAGTAATGGTCAGGCTGTCAGGATAAGTAATGCAAAGTGCATATAGTTCATCCTAATGAAAATGATAATAACGACTCAGATTTCATTAATTGCTCATAACATTGTATTGACCATTAGAATAGATAATGAGTAAATCTGTTTTTCCTGTGTAGTGGATCGCTATATACAAAGTATGTGAGTTGCGCCTACCTTCAATCCCGACGAGCATATTTCATCCATCTTCTTCAGGGGGCCTTTATAACTACTGTAAACATAGGTCACTGCTAGTTGTCACCATGGTGAAACCAGACACGTGGTGAGTTTGTGTTCAATAGTCATTAAAGTCTTATGGGGGGTTCTACTATTCTGGCACCTCAGGGGCCTTCCTAATGTGACATGGCACCCTCAAACCAGTTTAGCAAATCTGAACTTCAATATGGCGCTTCTTCCCTTTTGAGCTTTGCACTTTGTAGATTTCAACCACATATTGGGTATGGGCGTCCTCAAGAGAAATTGCACACATTTTGGGGTCTATTTTCTTTTGCTATCCTTGTGAATGTTTAAGAATTTGGGGCGGGAACAACGTTTTTTGTTTTTTTTTAATTTGGTCTCCCATGGCAGCACCTCGAGAGCGGGAATCTGCCCTTCAGGGACAGGAACCCTACAGACCTAAAAGGGCGGCACCTCTCCCATGCATCAGTTGGTTTCCTGTCCTCGACGGGAACCCTATCCATACAGACATACATTTTGAGGATCAACGGATCACAGGCCCAGCCGGTTGTTCAGGCAGCGGGGTACCCTGCCTCGGCCAGTGCGGGATCCCTAGATGTACCACGGTGGGTCCAGGGGGTGGACTGCACAACAGTGAGTGGAGCAGGTGAAGTGGTGTCGGGGGAGGATTACCAAGTTCTTGAAGGTCAGTGCCAGAAGAAGGTAAGTATTCCTGTGCAGGTGCTGCATGGTCTCCGGCGTGCTGCTGCTTGTGACGTGTAGCCCGGAGCTGGGGTGTGCCCTGGGGCTTTGGTGACTCGTCGGGAGGCGATGTACAATCTCTGCAATTGTCTCGCAGGTGCCGTCATGGGGGAAAGAGAAAAACATAGTCATTTACTTAACGGTGTTTCTCTGAGCCCATGATCGGCACCCGTACATGCCTTCCCTTCGTGTGGGTGTGCACACTTAATTTAGTGTGGTTGTTTTGACACACGGTGTCTCCATTAGCTCATAGTAATAATAATTATTTTGTGTCCATGTTGTTAATCTGAAGTTCCGTTTATGCTCTGTAAACAACTGATGCGGGAGAGAGGTACCGCCTTTTTATCTGTAGGTTTCCTGTCCCTGTAGGGCGGATCCCCTCTCTCTGTGGTTCCATCATGGGCTCAGAGAAATACCGTTAAAGGTAAATAACTGTGGCGAATGTGGCCAAAAAGTCAAATTTAGTTGTTTTTTTTTTTGTATATTTAGAATTCTCAGTTTGCTGTGAAAATTGACCTGCCAATATGATTCTACATGTCAGTACCCTTACAGCAGTACTAAACGTGCATCGATTTGTTTTTTATTTCAGTGGTGAAAATTCAGAAATTAAAAAAAACACAATTTTAGTTTGCCATTTTATTCAGTCACCATGACCGCACCACGAGAGAGGGGATCCGCCCTTCAGGGACAGGAAACCTACAGACATAAAAAGGCGGCACCTCTCTCCCGCAGCAGTTGGTTTCCTGTCCCTGACAGGCGAATCTCTTCAGACAGACCTTGTGAAGAAGGTTGAAGAAAAGATTACCCAGTCCTGGTGGTCCAACGCAGGTAGCGGTAGGGCCCCTACCTCGGACTGTCCAGGACGCAGGAAGCACCACACAGCAGGGGGACTGCCTTGTCAGGTGTCAGCAGAGGAGAGCAGCCTTTGGAACGGCTTGCTTCTTGGGTGACCCGTCGCCGCAGCTACCTGGTAAGTATATGGTACCTGCTCCTGGGACCGTGATCTGGCGCCTCCTTCCGGGTCTGGTCGTGTCCTGTGGTGCTGAGCGCTCTAATCCGGGCGGTGCCGGCATGTCCGGGTGTGTATGGACTCGCTGTGGTCGCGACCGGAAGGGGCGTTCCCTGGCGAGACCAGCGGCGCAGTCTGATGACGCGGCCGGGCATGCACGGTGGAGCCGCTCCGGCTGGAGACGTATCACTCGGCGGTGAATGCGGCGGGGGGGGGGAGGACCCTATCATCAGCCCCTCAGGAGGGGGAGGCCAATCCTCACGTTGGTGCTGGGCAGGTCACGCGGAGATCCTGCTGACCCCCATCCGGGGGCGGTACCGTTGGGGGCTTATTTAAAAAAGGGATATGGCGGCTGCTGAGTGTCTCAGACCCATTTTTTCAAATGTAGTCGTCGGAGCAAGAAGCACCGCAGCTGGAGAAGCGGCAGCAGCCTCAGCCCATAGAGACCCATGCTACCTCCCAGCGGCGATCTAGTGGCAGTAGTCGCGCTGGTGGAGCCAAAAGCGTTCAGAAGTCAAGCAAGTCCTCAGGCCGCAAAACATCGCCGGTCAGAAAGGACCCCCCACTAACTACGGTACCGTGTACTACGCTTCTGGGTAAGTGATCTACGTGAAAGTTCACTTAGTGATCCTCTGCCCCTCTTTGTTCCCTTTCTCTTGATTAGGGGAGAAAGTGTTCCACCAAGGCCAAACACAGGGAGTGGCGAGTGTGGGGAACCACTCCCGGATAGTTATGAGAAAAGGTTGTGCAAACCTTGCATACAACGCTTAAAAATAAAGATTATTATTATTATTATAGAGGACGAGGCCCCTGACCTTATGTCTACCTTAAGAGATATGGTTAGACAAGAAATCAGGGGTTCTATTAAATCCCGGAGAACAGATTTTAAAAAGGGGGAAAAAAAATTAGATCCCCAGTGTCGGATTTTAGTTCAGACTCGGGCGACCTAAGCTCAGATTCCTCTCCATCTTCCTCTTCATCCATGGACGCTGAATCGGGTCACTCCTGCTTACCACTAGATAAAATTAATCGGCTGGTTAAAGCAGTAAATAATACAATGGGGATTGAGGAGCCCCAGTCAGAGTGGTCGATGCAGGACATAATGTTTAAGGGGTTAGATAAAAAATCCTGTAGGTCTTTCCCAGTGATTGATGAAATAAACGCTTTAATCACAAGGAAGAGGAAGAAACCTGAGAGGAAAGGTTCGCTCCCACCAGCGTTTAAGAGGAGGTATCCATTCGAGGAAGAAGCATCATCCTCATGGGATAAAGCCCTGAAGCTAGACACTGCAGTAGCCAAAGCGTGTAAAAAGACCTCGCTACCATTTGAAGATCTAGGCAATCTAAAAGACCCGTTAGACAGAAAGGCTGACGTTTTTCTTAAGGGTACTTGGGAGACGGCGGCAGGATCCCTGAGACCAGCAATTGCGGCTACTTGTACAGCACGGTTGCTAATGGTGTGGCTTGGCCGCCTGGAAGATCAACTTAAAAACAAAGTTCCTAGAAATGAGATCTTATCCTCCCTTCCTATAATTCAAGAAGCAGCAGCTTTTCTTTCAGACGCTTCGGCAGATTCGGTGAAATTGGCAGCTAGATCTTCAGCCCTTTCTAATGCGGCCCGTAGGGCTCTATGGATAAAGTGTTGGCCAGGAGATTTGCAGGCCAGATCAAAATTATGTGGCATCCCCTGTGAGGGGGCGCACTTGTTTTTGCCAGTACTGGATGAACTGTTAGAAAAAGCAGGCGATAATAAAAAAAAAAAACGATTTCCCTTCCTAGGAAGACCCTCATACAGACGGGAATACAATAAAGGATGGTTCAACCGCAAAAGATCAAATAAAGAGAGATCCAGATACGACAGTAACAGGAAAAGAGGTAGAGGGTATATCTTTAACACCTCTCGGGACTATAAAAAACCTCAATGACTGCTGGACCAGGTGGGGGGGGAAGACTTTTAGCCTTCTACTCTGCCTGGTTGAAAATTTCCAATAGCCTGTGGGTCCTCAGTATTATTGCAACTGGTCTAAAGGATTCCTCAGGACAAATTTTGTCTAACACCCATTCGTTCTTCTTCTGCAGAACAATTGGCACTGGAATCAGAAGTCCAGGAACTTCAGTAAAAAGGAGTGCTGATTAAAGTGCCCACAATACAGAGATGTAAGGGGTTTTATTCCCCCCTCTTCCTGATTAAAAAACCTGATGGGTCCTTCCGTACCATCATTAACTTAAAAGGTCTGAATAAATTTCTGCTGGTTCCTTCAAGATGGAGTCTGTGAAGACGGCAATAAAACTTATGTTTAACAATTGCTTCATGGTTGTCTTAGATTTAAGACTCCTATTATCATGTCCCAATACACGCAGACCACCAACAATTCCTTAGAGTGGCAGTTTCAATTAATGGTACAATAGAGCACTTCCAATACCGAGCACTTCCCTTTGGTGTCGCGGTTGCACCCCATGTATTCACTAAAATAATGGTAGAAGACATGGCGCACCTTCACAAACAGGACATCTTAATAATTCCCTATTTAGATGACTTATTAATCGTGGGGCATTCGGAATCACACTGCACTGACCAGTTAGGGAAGGTGACTTCAGTGTTGAAGGAATTGGGTTGGATCATAAATCTTAAAAAATCCAGTTTACAACCCTCTAAAAAGTACATTAGTTTTTGGGTCTTGTCATAGATTCTAGTAGGCAGGAATGTAGTCTTCCAGATGCAAAAGTGGATAGGATCCAACAACTAGTAACTAAAGTGATTAAAAAACCTTCAGTCTCTATAAGAAGAGCAATGTCACTGTTAGGATCACTCACATCGTGTATCCCGGCGGTCCTCTGGGCCCAATATCACACCAGAACACTACAGTGGGACATATTACGTAACACCCGTCACTTGTCGGGTCACCTTGATGATATTTTTTCACTATCCACTGAATCTATACAATCCTTACATTGGTGGACACATATCTCAAATTTACGTAGAGGTGTTCCCTGGACAAACGATATGTCCCGAATAGTAACTACAGATGCTAGTCCCAGGGGATGGGGAGCGCACATGGAAAATAGTTGGGTCCAGGGACTGTGGTCTCAATCTGAGCAGAATTAATCATCCAACTTAAAGCGCGTTCTACCGCTAATAATTCTTTTAAGTAATTTCCTTATACCCCTACAGGGTAGACATGTCAGATTTTTTTTTCAGACAACCAGGTGACCGTAGCCTATATTAACCATCAAGGAGGTACTCGGTCAGGCTTATTAATGGATGTTGCGGATCGTATTTTCCAGATGGCTGAAAATCATCTACTATCTCTTGCGGCTCTTCACATAAAAGGAAAGCTCAATGTTGTGGCCGACTACCTAAGCCGCAACAAACTCGGACAGGGAGATTGGACATTGAATCAGACCATCTTCAACCAGATTGTACAATTATGGGGGTGCCCAGACATAGACCTTTTCGCAAGCAAGGAAAACAGAGTTGCATCGATTCTGCTCCTTAAACCCCAAGGAAAACCCATATGCAGTGGACGCTCTCCTAATCTCGTAGCACTTCAATCTCGCTTATGCCTTTCCCCCTCTAAACTTAATTCCGATAGTTCTGAGGAAGATACGGGAGGACAGGGCCCGGGTAATCATGATAGCCCCGTTCTGGCCCAGAAGGTCATGGTTTCCGTGGCTGAGGAAGATGTCCATTTCCCAGCCTTGGATTCTCCCAGAAATACCAGATCTCTCCCAGGGCCCAATTCTCCATCCACGAGTCGCCAGTTTACATCTAGCGGCGTGGAATTTGAGAGGTCATTACTAAAGGTGAAGGGGTTTTCTCGAGACCTAGTAAATACATTACTAAAGAGTAGAAAGGTGTCTACGACAAACATTTGTGTCAGAATTTGGAAGAAATTATTAGAGGTCTCAGGGGCACATGTTGGCCAAAAAGTTTGTATTAAAAAATTTTGGGAATTCTTACAAAAGGGATTGCAAATGGGTTTAGCCACAAGCACTATCAGGGTTCAAGTGTCGGCTCTGGGGGCGCTGTACAATAGTAAGTTAGCCAACAATCACTGGATATCTAGGTTCTTCAAGGCTGAAACTAGGTCCAGGCCAGTCATTAACCCCTTCCAGACCTTTGACGCATACGCTGCGTCATGAAAGTCGGTGCCAATCCGACCTGTGACGCAGCGTATGCGTCATGGAATGATTGCGTCCCTGCAGATCGGGTGAAAGGGTTAACTCCAATTTCACCCGATCTGCAGGGACAGGGGGAGTGGTGCTTCAGCCCAGGGGGGGTGGCTTCACCCCCTCGTGGCTACGATCGCTCTGATTGGCAGTCTCACTTTCAACAGCCAATCAGAGGGATTTGTAATATTTCACCCCAAAAAACGGTGAAATATTACAATCCAGCCATGGACTATGCTGCAATATCATCGGCCATGGCTGGAAAACCTGATCTGCCCACCGCCACCGATCGCCCCCCCAGTCCTCCGTTATGTGGTCCGGTCCCCTCCGTCCGCCTGCCCGCTCCCCCGTCCTCCTGTCCGCTCCCTCCTTGCTCGGATCCACCCCCCCTGTGCTCCGATCACCCCCCCCACCACCCCTTCATACTTGCCTATCCTCCCGGTGTCCGTACGTCTCCTCGCTGGGCGCCGCCATCTTCCAAGATGGCGGGCGCATGCGTAGTGCGCCCGCCGAATCTGCCAGCCGGCAGATTCGTTCCATGTACATTTTGATCACTGTGATAAAACCTCACAGTGATCAAAATAAAAAAAATAGTAAATGACCCCCCCCCCTTTATCACCCCCATAGGTAGGCAAAATAATAAAAAAAAGAAAATATTTTTTTTTTTCTTTTTCCACTAGGGTTAGGGTTAGAACAAGGGTTAGGGTTAGGGGTAGGGTTAGGGTTAGGGCATGTGCACACAGTGCGGATTTGGCTGCGGATCCGCAGCGGATTGGCTGCTGCGAATTCGTAGCAGTTTTCCATCAGGTTTACAGTACCATGTACACCTATGGAAAACCAAATCCGCTGTGCCCATGGTGCGGAAAATTCCGTGCGGAAACGCTGCGTTGTATTTTCCGCACCATGTCAATTCTTTGTGCGGTTTCCGCAGCGTTTTACACCGGTTCCTCAATAGGAATCCGCAGGTGAAATTCGCACAAAAAAACACTGGAAATCCGCTGTAAATCCGCAGGTAAAACCCAGTGCCTTTTACCTGCAGATTTTTCAAAAATCGTGCGGAAAAATCTCACACGAATCCGCAACGTGGGCACATAGCCTTAGGGTTAGGGTTGGAATTAGAGTTAGGGTTGGAATTAGGGCTAGGGTTGGAAATAGGGTTAAGATTAGGCTTGTGGTTAGGCTTACGGATAGGGTTAGGAGTGTGTTGGGGTTACAGTTGTGGTTAGGGTTGGGATTAGGGTTAGGGTTGGGATTAGGGTTAGGGTTTGGATTAGGGTTACGGGTGTGTTGGGGTTAGGGTTGTGATTAGGGTTAGGGCTACAGTTGGGATTAGGGTTAGGGGTGTGTTGGGGTTAGTGTTGAAGTAAGAATTGAGGGGTTTCCACTGTTTGGGCACATCAGGGGTCTCCAAACGCAACATGGCACCACCATTGATTCCAGCCAATCTTGCTTTCAAAAAGTCAAATGGTGCTCCCTCCCTTCCAAGCCTTGCGTGCGCCCAAACAGTGGTTTACCCCCACATATGGGGTACCAGCGTACTCAGGACAAACTGGGCAACAACTGTTGCAGTCCAATTTCCCCTATTACCCTTGCAAAAATAAAAAATTACTTGCTAAAACATAATTTTTGAGGAAAGAACAATTATTTTTTATTTTCACGGCTCTGCGTTATAAACTTCTGAGAAGCACTTGGGGGTTCAAAGTGCTCACCACACATCTAGATAAGTTCCTTCGGGGGTATAGTTTCCAAAATGGGGTCACTTGTGGGGTGTTTCTACTGTTTAGGCACATCAGGGGCTCTGCAAATGCAACGTGACACCCGCAGACCATTCCATCAAAGTCTGCATTTCAAATGTCACTACTTCCCTTCCAAGCCCTGACGTGCACCCAAAAAGTGGTTTACCCCCACATATGGGGTACCAGAGTACTCACAACAAACTGGGCAACAAATATTGGGGTCCAATTTCTCCTGCTACCCTTGTGAAAATAAAAAATTGCTTGCTAAAACATCTTTTTTGAGGACAGAAAAATGATTTTTTATTTTCACGGCTCTGCGTTGTAAACTTCTGTGAAGCACTTGGGGGTAGTGTTGAGCGATACCGTCCGATACTTGAAAGTATCGGTATCGGAAAGTATCGGCCGATACCGTCACAGTATCGGAATCCAATCCGATACCCGATACCAATACAAGTCAATGGGACTCAAGTATCGGACGGTATCCCTGATGGTTCCCAGGGTCTGAAGGAGAGGAAACTCTCCTTCAGGCCCTGGGAACCATATAAATGTGTAAAAGAAAGAATTAAAATAAAAAATATCGCTATACTCACCTGTCCGACGCAGCCGGGACTTCAGCGAGGGAACCGGCAGCGTTGTTTGTTTAAAAATCGCGCTATTACTTGGTTACGTGAATTCCCGGCTTGTGATTGGTCAGGTCGGCCATGTTGCCGGGACGCGGACCAATCACAGCAAGCCGTGACGAAATTACGTCACGGCTTGCTGTGATTGGTCCGCGTCCCGGCAATATGGCCGCCCTGACCAATCACAAGCCGGGACGTCACGGGAGGCTGGACACGCGCTCATTTTAAAATGGGCGCGTGTCCAGCCTCCCGTGACGTCACGGCTTGTGATTGGTTGCGCCGCGATCAACCAATCACAAGCCGGGAGGCTGGACGCGCTCATTTTGAAATGGGCGCGTGTCCAGCCTCCCGTGACGTCACGGCTTGTGATTGGTTGATCGCGGCGCAACCAATCACAAGCCGGGAGGCTGGACGCGCTCATTTTGAAATGGGCGCGTGTCCAGCCTCCCGGCTTGTGATTGGTTGACCGCGACGCAACCAATCACAAGCCGTGACGTCACGGGAGGCTGGACACGCGCCCTTTTTAAAATGAGCGCGTTTCCAGCCTCCCGTGACGTCACGGCTTGTGATTGGTCCGCGTCCCGGCAACATGGCCGCCATTAACCAATCACAAGCCGTGACGTCACGGGAGGCTGGAAACGCGCTCATTTTAAAAAGGGCGCGTGTCCAGCCTCCCGTGACGTCACGGCTTGTGATTGGTTGCGTCGCGGCAACATGGCCGCCATTAACCAATCACAGCAAGCCGTGACGTATTTTCGTCACGGCTTGCTGTGATTGGTCCGCGGCCCGGCAACATGGCCGCCCTGACCAATCACAAGCCGGGACTTCGCGTAACCATGTAAAAGCGGGAATTTTAAACAAACAACGCTGCCGGTTCCTGCGCTGAGGTCCCGGCTGCGTCGGACAGGTGAGTATAGCGATATTTTTTATTTTAATTCTCTATTTTACACATTTTAACATTAATGTTGTTCCGATACCCGATACCACAAGAGTATCGGAATCCCGGTATCGGAATTCCGATACAGCAAGTATCGGCCGATACCCGATACTTGCAGCATCGGAATGCTCAACACTACTTGGGGGTTCAAAGTGCTCACCACACATCTAGATAAGTTCCCTTGGGGGTCTAGTTTCCAAAATGGAGTCACTTGTGGGGGGTTTCTACTGTTTAGGCACATCAGGGGCTCTGCAAACGTAACATGATGCCCGCAGACCATTCCATCAAAGTCTGCATTCCAAATCGTCACTACTTCCCTTCCAAACCCCGACGTGTGCCAAAACAGTGGTTTACCCCCACATATGGGGTATCAGCGTACTCAGGAGAAACTGGACAACAACTTTTGGGGTCCAATTTCTCCTGTTACCCTTGGGAAAATAAAAAATTGTGGGCTAAAAAATCACTTTTGAGAAAAGAAAAATTTTTTTATTTTCATGGCTCTGCGGTATAAACTTCTGTGAAGCACTTGGGGGTTCAAAGTGCTCACTATGAATCTAGATTTGTTCCTTGGGAGGTCTAGTTTCCAAAATGGGGTCACTTGTAGGGGAGCTCCAATGTTTAGGCACACAGGGGCTCTCCAAACGCGACATGTTGTCCGCTAACGATTGGAGTTAATTTTCCATTCAAAAAGTCAAATGGCGCACCTTCCCTTCCGAGCCTTGCCGTGCACCCAAACAGTGGTTTACCCCCACATATGAGGTATCGGCGTACTCAGGAGAAATTGCCCAACAAGTTTTAGGATCCATTTTATCCTGTTGCCCATGTGAAAATGAAAAAATTGAGGCTAAAATAAATTTTGTGTGAAAAAAAAGTACTTTCATTTTTACGGATCAATTTGTGAAGCACCTGAGAGTTTAAAGTGCTCACTATGCTTCTAGATAAGTTCCTTTGGGGGGTCTAGTTTCCAAAATGGGGTCACTTGTGGGGGTGCTCCAATGTTTAGGCACAAGGGGGCTCTCCAAACGCGACATGGTGTCCGCTAAAGATTGGAGCCAATTTTTCATTCAAAAAGTCAAATGGCGCTCCTTCCCTTCCGAGCCCTGCCGTGCGCCCAAACAGTGGTTTACCCCCACATATGAGGTATCAGCGTACTCAGGACAAATTGGACAACAACGTTCGTGGTCCAGTTTCTCCTTTTACCCTTGGGAAAATAAAAAAATTATTGCGAAAAGATCATTTTTGTGATTAAAAAGTTAAATGTTAATTTATTCCTTCCATGTTGCTTCTGCTGCTGTGAAACACCTGAAGGGTTAATAAACTTCTTGAATGTTGGTTTGAGCACCTTGAGGGGTGCAGTTTTTAGAATGGTGTCACTTTTGGGTATTTTCAGCCATATAGAACCCTCAAACTGACTTCAAATGTGAGGTGGTCCCTAAAAAAAATGGTTTTGTAAATTTTGTTGTAAAAATGAAAAATCACTGGTCAAATTTTAACCCTTATAACTTCCTAGCAAAAAAAAAATTTGTTTCCATAATTATGGTGATGTAAAGTAGACATGTGGGAAATGTTATTTATTAACTATTTTGTGTCACATAACTCTCTAGTTTAACAGAATAAAAATTCAAAATGTGAAAATTGCAAAATTTTCGCAAAATTTCCATTTTTTTCACAAATAAACTCAGAAATTATCGACCTAAATTTACCACTATCATGAAGCCCAATATGTCACGAAAAAACAATCTCAGAATCGCTAGGATCCGTTGTAGCGTTCCTGAGTTATTACCTCATAAAGGGACACTGGTCAGAATTGCAAAAAACGGCAAGGTCATTAAGGCCAAAATAGGCTGGGTCATGAAGGGGTTAAGCAAAAATTGGCTCCATGGGACCTAAATTTTGTGCTCTCAGCCCTGATGGGAGCGCCATTTGAACCTATTGATACTGTCCCAATTAAAATCCTATCTTTTAAAACTGCCCTTTTAGTCGCGCTTAGGCCATGTGCACACGTTCAGTATTTTTCGCGGTTTTTTTGCGTTTTTTCGCTATAAAAACGCGAAAAAAACGCTAACATATGCCTCCTATTATTTACAGTGTATTCCGCATTTCTTGTGCAAAAAAATTGCATCGCGGAAAGAAAAGCAACATGTTCATTAAAAATGCGGAATTGTGGGGATTCCGCACACCTAGGAGTGCATTGATCTGTATACTTTCCGCACGGGGCTGTGCACACCATGCGGGAAGTAAGCAGATTATGTGCGGTTGGTACCCAGGGTGGATGAGAGGAGACTCCCCTCCACGGACTGGGCACCATATAATTGGTCAAAAAAAAAGAATTAAAATAAAAAATAGTGATATACTCACCTTCGATGTCTTCCCGCCTCTCAGGTGCATGCTGCCGCTTCGGTTCCTATAGCTGGTGTGCGGTGAAGGACCTGCGATGACGTCGCGGTCCTGTGATTGGTCGCGAGACCGGTCATGTGACCGCTCACGTGACCGACGTCATGGAAGGTCCTGCGCACACACACCAGCTATAGGAACGGACGCCGCTGAGGAAATTGGCTGTCTGCAGGTGAGTATAAGCATTTTTTTTTTTATTATTATTTTTAAACATTCTATCCTTCACTATAGATGCTGCATAAGCAGCATCTATAGTAAAAAGTTGGTTACACTTGTCAAACAGTATGTTTGACAAGTGTGACCAACTTGTCAGTCAGTTTTCCAAGCAATGCTACAGATCGCTTGGAAAACTTTAGCATTCTGCAAGCTAATTACGCTTGCGGAATGCTAAAAAAAACCGTGAAAAAAACGGAAAAAAAACGCAAAAAAAAAAATGCGGATTTCTTGCAGAAAATTTCTGGTTTTCTTCAGTATGCAAATTGCCTCTTCTGAGAAAAAGAGTACTTAACTCTATAGCGCCACCTGTTGGAAGTAGCGATCCTACAAGTCACAATCAACCCTTTAACGAGTCGTGCAATATGACTTAGGATAAAAGCCAAATCAGTATCTCAATTCGCAGACACGGTGTTTCGGGCTGTTGGCCCTCGTCAGTGCGAAGCATGAGAACTGATTTGGCTAGGTGAGAGGCTCTGGACTGGGGTCTAAGGCGCTATAGAGTTAAGCCCTCCTTTTCTCAGAAGAGGCAATTTGCATATTATATTTCCCAAGGAGCATTGCACGGCGAATAAGCCTCCTTACCTTGACAAGCCAGAGATGGTATGTCACTCTCCATAAGGAGAAAAGATACCCCTTAGACCCCAGTCCAGAGCCTCTCACCTAGCCAAATCAGTTCTCATGCTTCGCACTGACGAGGGCCAATAGCCCGAAACACCGTGTCTGCGAATTGAGATACTGATTTGGCTTTTATCCTAAGTCATATTGCACGACTCGTTAAAGGGTTGTGACTTGTAGGATCGCTACTTCCAACAGGTGGCGCTATAGAGTTACCGTATATACTCGAGTATAAGCCGAGATTTTCAGCCCACTTTTTTGGGCTGAAATTGCCCCTCTCGGCTTATACTCGAGTCATACCGGGGGTCGGCAGGGGAGGGGGAGCGGGGGCTGTCTAAAAATACTCACCTAGTCCAGGCGCGGTCCCTGCTTCCCCGGCGCCGGCATCAGCAGCTTCAGCTTCTTCCTGTACTCAGCGGTCACTTGGTCCCGCTCATTACAGTAAATGAACATTCGGCTCCACCTCCCATAGGGGTGGAGCCGCCTATTCATTACTGTAATCAGCGGGACCATGTGACCGCTGAGTACAGGATGAAGCGCTGCGGCGTCGGGGAAGCAGGATCTACACAGCGGCAGGACCAGGTGAGTATACGGGGAGGGGAGCGCAGCGCTGCGCGATAGTCACCTGCTCCTCGTTCCGGGCGCCGATCTGTCTCCAGCAGTGATGCTGAGGTCAGAGGGCGCGGTGACGTGGTCAGTGCGCGCCCTCTGCTGAACGTCAGTGCTGGAGACAGATCGGCGCCCGGAACGAGGAGCAGGTGACTATTGAAAGTGTGGGGGCCTGAGCGACGGAGAGGTGAGTATGTGATTTTTATTTTTTTCTTATCGCAGCAAATGGGGCAAGTGTCTGTATGGAGCATCTATGGGGCCATAACGTTCCTGCAGCACTATATGGGGCCATAACGTTCCTGCGGCACTATATGGGGGCCATAACATTCCTGCAGCACTATATGGGGCCATAACGTTCCTGCAGCACTATATGGGGCCATAACGTTCCTGCGGCACTATATGGGGCCATAACGTTCCTGCGGCACTATATGGGGGCCATAACGTTCCTGCAGCACTATATGGGGCCATAACGTTCCTGCAGCACTATATGGGGCCATAACGTTCCTGCAGCACTATATGGGGCCATAACGTTCCTGCAGCACTATATGGGGCCATAACGTTCCTGCAGCACTATATGGGGCCATAACGTTCCTGCAGCACTATATGGGGCCATAACGTTCCTGCAGCACTATATGGGGCCATAACGTTCCTGCAGCACTATATGGGGCCATAACGTTCCTGCAGCACTATATGGGGCCATAACGTTCCTGCAGCACTATATGGGGCCATAACGTTCCTGCAGCACTATATGGGGCCATAACGTTCCTGCAGCACTATATGGGGCCATAACGTTCCTGCAGCACTATATGGGGCCATAACGTTCCTGCAGCACTATATGGGGCCATAACGTTCCTG
The DNA here is from genome assembly GCF_051348905.1 of Ranitomeya variabilis. NCBI lineage: Eukaryota > Metazoa > Chordata > Amphibia > Anura > Dendrobatidae > Ranitomeya > Ranitomeya variabilis. Next base: position 354,660,506 of record NC_135237.1, on the reverse strand, counting down.
CAGCACTATATGGGGCCATAACGTTTGTGCAGCACTATATAGGGGCATAATGTTTGTGCAGCACTATATGGGGCAAGTGTCTGTATGGGGCCATAATTAACGTTTGTAGGGCACTACGGCATATGGGGCAAGTGTCTGTATGGAGCATCTTATAGGGCCATAACGTTTGTGCAGCACTATAAGGGGCAAATATCTTTATAGAGCATCTTATGGGGCCATAATCAGCATTTGTGCAGCATTATATTGGGCAAATGTGTCTATGGAGCATCTTATGGGGCCTTTATTAACCTTTATGCAGGATTATATGGGGCATATTTTAATATGGAACATATTATGGGGCCATAATGAACAGTATGGAGCATTATATGGGGCTCCTGATTCAATATGGATATTCAAAGACACTTAACCTACTGATGTCTCAATTAATTTTACTTTTATTGGTATCTATTATTACTTTTGAAATTTACCGGTAGCTGCTGCATTTTTCACCCTAGGCTTGTACTCGAGTCAATAAGTTTTCCCAGTTTTTTGTGGCAAAATTAGGGGGGTTGGCTTATACTCGGGTCGGCTTATACTCGAGTATATACGGTAAGTCCTCTTTTTCTCAGAAGAGGCAATTTGCATATTATATTTCCCAAGGAGCATTGCACGGCGAATAAGCCTCCTTACCTTGACAAGCCAGAGATGGTATGTCACTCTCCATAAGGAGAAAAGATACCGGTTTTCTTCAGGAAATTTCTGCAAGAAATCCGGACGTGTGCACATACCCTTACATCCGCAAAAAGGGTTAGCAATCTACAAGCCCTGTCTAGACAGCCTCCATACATGCAGTTTAGAGAAGATAATCATTTTGAAACCTGATCCTCTTTACCTTCCAAAAGTCGCTTCAAAATTTCATAGATTACAGGAAGTTGTTCTACCTTCGTTCTTTTCTAATCCCAACAGTGATAAAGAGCGAAAATTCCATTCTCTAGATGTAAGAAGGTGTCTTCTAAGATTTATTTCGGCTACTAGCTCTTGGAAGAAAGATAATTCCCTATTTGTATCCTTTTAGGGAGTTAGAATGGGGCTTAAGAGTGTCCACAAACACATTAGCTAGATGGATCAGGGAGGCAATCTCTCTGTCTTATTCAGCAGGTGGCGTTCAGATCCCGGAAGGTATTAAAGCTCACTCCACTCGAGCCATGGCTACTTCCTGGGTGGAGAGATCAGAGGTGTCGATTGAAGACATTTGTAAGGCGGCCACATGGTCTTCTCCATCTACTTTTCTTAAACACTATAGACTAGATCTGGGTAGCTCCTCCGATCTCACATTTGGGAGAAGGGTGCTTGAAGCAGTTGTCCCTCCCTAGTCTTTTACTTCTCTGAAAGTCTCTCGTGGTGCTGTCATGGCGACTGAATAAATACGTAAGCAACTTACCGGTAGCGGTGTTTTTCAGGGCCCCATGACAGCACCCTTATATTCCCTACCCTTTTCTCGTAGGGGTCAACACCTTCTTTCCATTAAGTAGTTTTCACCGGGTGACTTGTACTATGTTTAAATTGTTTATATGCTACTAACCAGGGAGGTCCTCTCATGCTCTGTAAACCAGCTGATGCGGGAGAGAGGTGCCGCCCTTTTTATGTCTGTAGGTTTCCTGTCCCTGAAGGGCGGAGCCCCTCTCGTGGTGCTGTCATGGGCTCCTGAAAAACACCGCTACCGGTAAGTAGCTTACGTATTTCTGAGAGCTGTAACATTTTACATCTTTGGGAGGTGGAGCTGGATGAGGGACTTCTTTTTTTTTTTTTTTTTTTTTTGTGTGTGTGTGTGGTTTTTTTTTTGCACCCTGGGCCGATGTTCTTGTTTATTCCATTTTGGGGTAGATATGATGTTTTGATAGCAGTCATATGTTGTTAAGGGGGTTAAACAGCCATTGCACATTCATGGTAAATGCCTCATGTAAAACCAAAGATCATTGCTACAGTCTTTGATCCCCATACAGTTTGCACTATTGAGATTTGGGTTTGCGAAAACACGGGGTTTAGTAAGATCTGCTTGCAACACTGACGCTTGTTTTCCTTTTGTGGGTGTTTATTTATTTTTTTTTTTCAGAGGAGAAACATGTCATCAGCTGCAACATCAGATACACTTAAAGAGGAATCTGAGACTGTGGAGAAGGCCACAGAAGAGAAAGCAAAGGACGAGACTGCCAATGGAAGTGAAGAAGAAGAAAATGATGAAGAAGAGGAAGATGACGATGAAGAGGATGATGAGAAAAAAGGTCTGTACGTTTAGTATAGACTGTCAAAATGTGAAATACATCATGTAATATGCTGGAGTTAGGAATAAGGGCTTATTTAGACTCCACCTGCAGACATTAAAGGATATCTGATCTGTGGTCTTTAATAGACTGGTTAGACAGGTTAACTGCGCTTCATGCACAAAGTGTGATTGTTAATGCCATCGTTCTGTGCTCATAGAGCATCATGTTCTTGTCCTGAACATGTGCTGTTAAAAATGGTGATTTCTAAGCAAAATGTCCCCCCCCCCCCCAAATGAGCAAGAGTTTTGTTCATTTGATATTGTGGTTGGCCACAGTGCAGTTTAATTTACATTACTTTGTGAACCTGCATTTCATGTATCTCTTGACTCCTTGGCACGTCAACAGTATAGCATTGTTCTGAGTACAAGTAATAAATATCTTTATTTTTATTTAGCGCTATCATATTCCGCAGCGCTTTACAGTTTGCACACATTGTCATCGCTGTCCCCAATGGGGATCTCCAATGACTTGTTTCCAATGTTCAGTTAAATGGTCAATACAAACATTAAGGGAATTTTTCAACATGACTTTGTTGGGGAGAGCTGTGGATATAACATCCATATAAAATTTGGAAAAACCCTTTTATATGCTGTAAAAGACTGATTAGTGGTGTAATTCTAGCCGGTCATTGATGTTGCTGTGAGCTGACACCAACAAATCGTTAGGGTTTTTTTGTTTTCTTTTTTTAAAGGGAATTTGTCAAGTGATTTATGTCCATACCACAGGTCGTATGAATCCGAACCTGGTTGCACGGTTGTAGAAAGTAATATTAATTTATGAAATTCCAGCCAGGAGCCATAGATGAAGATTAGACTAGTCAGGCTCTGCCCCTAGACAGGTCTTAACAATGCTGCTGGTGGTTGATGCTTTTTTTTTTCTTAGGCATGTACATATGGAGAGATTTTACAAGGGACAGTGGCAAGAGTTGTCCGAGGACAGAGGCGGACAAGTCTTGTCTCTGGCAGTATCTTCAAAGTGTTTTGAGTATTTCAGAGAACAGCATTGTCTAGCTACAATTAATGCTATTTGCGGTTTGGGTAGTATGAATCGTGTGGTGGCTTCCTGTAACTTTATTTCAAATTTTGCTGAGGGACAGTACCCCCATTTTGCTCAAGACTCGTTTCACATGTCTGTTCCTTTTTAAGAATAGACAAGTGGAATAAGTAATCGGTTGCATCAGTTATGCAAAGTGAAGCAGGGACTATATTGATTAGTATGTAGTCTTTTAGAATGGAATAAGTTGCTCTGCATGCAGGACTACAGATTTATTTTTTATTTATTTTTTTTAATTAAATAAAAGGATGATTTCTGTTTTTTTCACTCAGAAAAGAGCCTTATTGTAGAGGGCAAAAGAGAAAAGAAGAAAGTGGAGAGATTGTGCTTTGAATCGTCAGTGAAAAAAGAACCAGCCTTAACTGAAGGTAATGACTTTATTTCACTTGTAGTGTATAGCAGTATATATAGACATTGGGCAGCTTTTTTGTCATGGCCTATTGTGTGTCCACAATCATTGGTTATGTCGCTGAACATGTAAAACGCAATCTTCATGCTGCTTTCATCCAGTATGAAAGTGCCCAATATTTCCTCAATATTATACATAATGGTACCAATCCACAATGCTTACTTACTGCATGATGTGATACAACATCAGTTTGTGACTATGCAAAGTGTTGTCATATGTGGCCTTATTCTGAAGGGGTGCCCAGAATATGGCATTTTGATTGTTCGCATGGTGGTATTCAGCAGCTGAGATGAATAGTGTTCACTGTTAGGCTATGTGCACACGGTGCGGATTTGTCTGTGGATCTGCAGCGGATTGGCCGCTGCGTATTCGCAGCTGTTTTCCATGCGGTTTATAGGACCATGTAAACCTATGGAAAACTAAATTCGCAGTGCCCATGGTGCAGAAAATACAGCGCGGAAGCGCAGTGTTGTATTTTCCGCAGCATGTCAATTCTTTGTGCGGATTCCGCAGCGGTTTACACCTGCTTCTCAATAGGAATCCGCAGGTGTAAAACCGCAGGAAATCCGTGGTAAATCCACTAGTAAAACGCAGTGCATTTTACCTGCTGAGTTTGCAAAAACGGTGCGGAAAAATCCGCACACGAATCTGCAACATGGGCACATGGCCTCAAAGGGAATCTGTCACCACTTTTTTGGCATATCATGTAAAAATATTCAGTTTAGTGTCAGCTATGCATTATACAAGTACTTTTTATACCTCTTGACTCCCCACCAATGATACATAAATACCGTTTTTATTCCTCCCACCATGTATGTAAATATGCTCGGCCCGGTCTGATGGGCGGGGCTTATTGTCAGTCTCCACCCCCTCCTCGTCTTGCTGTACATATTCGTTTCTGTGAATATCACAGATGGCGTACAGTTACCGCTTGTGCACATTCAAATGGCCTCTCGCACATGTGCAGTATGCTTTGCCCAACTGTGGGCAAAGCATAAAATCAGTATTGCGCATACGCCATGGTTTTCTATGGCCCGGAAGTATACAAGTATACTTAAGGCCGTAGCATGCAAGCGCGTATGCGCAATACTGTTTTTCGGCTTTGCCCACAGTTGGGCAAAGCATACTGCACACGCGTGAGGGACCATTTGAATGCGCACACGCGGTGACACTACGCGAACGCAGGAATTACCTAAAGGGAATGCGTAGAGCAAGCCAAGAGGGGGGGAGAGATGGACAATAAGCCACGCCCATCGGACTGGACCGAGCATATTTACATACACCGCAGGATGAATAAAAACGGTATTTATGTATCATTGGTGGGGAGTCAAGGCGTATAAAAAGTACTTGTATAATGCATAGTGACACAAAATTGAATGATATTTTTACATGATATGCCAAAAAAGCGGTGACGGATTCCATTAAAAAGGAGGTACATCATGTTTTATAGTAAATTTGAAAGCTGGTGGCTCAATCACCGGCAGTTTGTAAAGTATGTTCTCTGAAACCCTGCAGCATGTCAAACATGCCTTGCTGAAATCTTACAGCCGCTGTTTAATACATTTTGCCCGTGGCTTAAGCAGCATGCATCGTCTGTCAGGTTCCCTTTATGGGAATATTTGCATTGGGAGGATCTGTAGCTTTAATAAAACCTGCAAGTGTCAATATGTATCCACGTATTGCTTTTGCATTGACCACTTTTATTGGTAGCATGGTTAACTGTATTCAGTGGAACATCTCTCCACTTGATGCGTTAATATTCAGATTTCTTTCAATTACTCTGATTTTGGCCTTCAACAGTTTGTAGGATGCGTGGGAATTTCATTCTTTCATTCCTGCCTTTTTTAGGAAAGGGAAAAAAGCTGTATGATATTGAAAGAGTACAATTCTTTTTAAAGAAAAAGAAATGTGAAGAATTAAGACTCTTACATCGATTGCTTTTCAATCGTCAGGGCACAGTAAGTATGACATGGATAACTTTTGATCTCCATTTCTAATCTTTTATCATAACATGTGCTATAGCATCATGTATATTGGTCCCCTGTTTCAGATAAATGTTTAATTAGACATTACTTTTAAGAAATGCACAATTAAATAATTTTACAGTTATTTGTCCCAGTTCCCTTAAGTTTCCCTGCAGTGACTGTAACCAATATATTAGCAAATATTTCAAGATGCTGATAATATCCAGCCTGATAATAAGGTTTGGAGCCTGGAAGATCCTAAATGTTTGCTTCATGGTTGGAATATATTAGACCTGAAAATGGGCAGAATAATCTGGTAATTTATGAATGGGTATTGGACATCTCATCTGGTTTGCATGCATTACACTGTCTATGCTGTGGATTTGATGTTTGGGCTATGTATTCTTTTTATGAAACAGTTTTTACATATTTGCATACAAAATAAATTGACTTTTTCGTTCTTCAATTTTGTGTATAATATGCAGCAATTCATTAGAAATATCAGGAAGGTGCAAGACTGATTGCTATAACTGCTTCTTTTTAGGTGAACATGGTAAAGAAAAATATTGGTCAGTTTAATGGATTTCCATTTGAAAAAAGCAGCGACCTATACAAAAAGAAAGAGGATATGCTTAAGAAGTACGTATTTGTTGATGGATTGTGGGGGATGGGTGAATGTTGTATTTTTTCAATGTTTTTGTATCCCCCACCTAGGTTTAAAAAAGACGACTTAAAAAATATCTGTGGTGTACTTGATCTGGAAAAATCTGGAGCGAACAGTGAATTGGTTTCTAGAATTATAACTTTCCTCATGGAGCCAAAGTCTACTGGGAAAGTATGTATTAAACTATTAGTCTTGAAAGTTGATCATTGTGAATGTCAAATTACCAGTGTCTTCAAAAATGTTACATTATTTTTTAACAAACTATTTATGCTCCCCTTCCAGCCTCTGCCAAAATCCAAATCAAAGCCTCCTAAAGGTGGTAAAAAAGAACGAAGCAGCTCTGGATCTGCTCGAAGATCAAAGTCTCGTAGATCCAATGTAATTTTGACTGACGAGTCTAGCAGTGAGGAGGAGACAAAGGATAAAGAGGAGTCTTCAGCTGATGATCAGGAAAGTGAGGAGGAAGTAGAAGATGAAGAGGTACAAATGAGAAGTGTGTGATCATTACTCTATTCAATCTATGGTGGTTCCACATGTTTACTACCACTCTCATATTCCCACAGTAGTGATTGGAAAGGGGCTCAGATATGCACAGCGCAGCTTCATTCATGTGGAATTGGGAACCTTTGTTCCTAAGATCCCACCGGTCTAAACTAGCAGTGATCTCATATTTTATCACCTGTCCATGATAAGTGTTTAGGGTATAACCTTCCTTTATATAGAGATGCAAAGATAGACAGACATTATTATCTATGCTAGGTATTTTGTGAAAGCCCGGAGGCCCCCGCAGGTCTATTGCTGTGATGCGGTGGCCGCTGGGAGCGGCATATGCTCAGATTGAGATCGCGGCACTGAGATCTCGTCCCAAGATCTTGAGCATGCGCCGCCCCCCCTGCAGCCATTTTCCCTGAGGCCACCGCATCGCAGCAATTGATTAGCGGGGGCCTCCGGGGTTTCACAAAATGCCTGCGGAGCCCTGCCGCACCACAGAGCATCACCACCGCACCTGTTGCAAAATGCCAGCAGAACCACCGGGAACCCCAGAGCACCACCGCTGCACCAGCCTGAGATGGGATTTACCGGAGGCCACTGCACCAGCCTGGACCACCGAACAACCCCTGTCACCACGCTCTGTGCCGATCTCCCCCCGGTAAGCTGAGTTCGGACTGTAAGACGGACCACCATTTGACACTTTTTTTTTTTTTTTTTTTCCTCCTATTTTCCTTCTGAATATTTGGGGTACGTCTTGTGGTCCGGGGGCGTCTTATAGTCCGAAAAATACGGTAGTTAATAACATTTTCCACATGTCTACTTTACATCAGCATAATTTTAGAAACTTTCTTTTTCTAACTTCATAAAAAATTAAAGTTGTTCAACAATTTTTTCCATTTTTCCAACCAAATTTGCAAAACCATTTTTATTAGGAATATTACATTTTAAGTGACTTTGAGGGGGGGGCCTATGTGACAGAAAATCCCCAAAGTGACACCATTTTAAAACTGCACCCCTTAAAGTGCTCAAAACCACATTCAAGAAGTTTATTAACGCTTCTAGATGATTCACAGGGATTAAAAGCAGTGTAGAAGGAAAAATGAAAATTTTATATTTTTTTCCCCTCAAAATATTGTTTTAACATCAAATATTGCATTTTCACAAGGGTAACAGGAGAAAATGGACAATACAATTTGTGCAATTTCCTCTGAGTACACTGATGTGGTGGAAAACTACTGTTTGGGTGCACTGGTGGGCTCAAAAGGAAGGATCACTATTTTGACTTTTGGAGCTCAAAATTGGCTAGAATAGATAATGGACGTCATGTCACGTTTGCAGAACCCTTGATGTGCCTAAACAGTGGAAACCCCCCCACCAGTATCCTAATTTTCAAGCCTACAACCATCAAGGAATTAATCTAGCTGCCTGTGCACCTTGATTCTCCCCCCCAAAAATTTTTTAATTTGGCCCCAAATGTTTAATTTTCACAAGGGGTAGCAGAAGAAAATGGATTCCACTATTTGTGCAATTTCTCCTGAGTACGCAGATACCCCATATGTGGTGGAAAATTGATGTTTGGGTGCAGAGCTCGAAAGGGAAGGAGCGCCATTTGACTCTTTGAATGCAAAATTTGCTAGAAAAGATAATGGACGCCTGCAGAGCCCTTGACATGACAACCGCAGAAACCCCCACAAGTGACCCCATTTTGGAAACTACATTTCTTGAGGAATTAATCTAAGGGTGTAGTGACAATGTCTAAGTCTCAGACGATTTAATCGTTTTATACCCTTGGCTGAGTAAATGGGGAAACTAAATTTTTCACTGAAATGTTGCTTTTATCCCAAGCTTTCAGTTCTCAAAAGGGGTAATAAGCGAAAACGAAAGGTGCAATTTGTCCAGAGTACGTGGTCAAAAACTACTTTTGAGACATAGTGCAAAAATCAGAAGGGGAGAAGCACCATATTGTAGTGCAGATTTTGCTGCAATGGTTTTCAGGTGCCATGTCTCATTGGCAGGGCCCCACCGTCACCTAGTTTTACAAACTAAAACTTTCAATGAATGTGGCCGTACAGTACTGCATATGCATATATGGGGGGGGGGGAGAATTCTGCTCTTCTGGCACTGGGGGGGGGGGGGGACGACTCTGCATACTAATAATATGTATTTATTAGTATGCAGAGTCCCTAAGTGCCAGGGAATTTATCTAGGAGTGCAGTGACCATTTTGGGTGTTTTCAAGAAACAAGCATCATTGGCTTGGTGAAGACTGCATATCTGCCATTGAAGTGCCCAGTGCATGCACCTGGAGACGCGCACCTGTAAACTGTTTTTAATTTTTCTAACACAATAAAAATTGTTTTTATTTTTCGGACCGTAACACATTTGAACTGACTTTGAGAGGTCTAAGTGACAGAAAAACTCTTGAGGGTGCTTCACAGGAATTAAAACAATGTGTAAGGGGGAAAAAAATTTCCATAAAAATGTTGCTTTTGCCCCAAATTTTTCATTTTTACAACAATAACAGGAGAAATTGCACAACAAATTGTATAATTGTATGGTACATTTTCTCCAGAGTATGCCGATACTTTATATGTGGTGGGAAGCTACTGTTTGGGCGCAGGGCTTGGAATGGAAGGAGTGCCATTTGTCTTTTGACTGCAAAATTGTCTGGAATCGATAGCTGATACCATGTTGCATTTGCAGAACCCCTGATGTGCCTAAACAGTGGAAAGCCCTCACAAGTGACCCCATTTTGGAAACTACATCCCTCAAGGAACTTACCTAGATGTGTGGTGAGCACCTTGAACCCACGGGCGCTTCACAAAATTTTAGAACGTTGTGCTGTGAAAATGAAGAAGAAAAAAAACACATTTTCCAGAAAAATGAAAATGTTGCTTCAGACCCACATTTTTCATTTTCACAAGATTAACAGAAAAAGTATCCCCAAATTTGTTGTGCAATTTCTAATGAGTACACAGATACCCCATATGTAGTGGAAAACCAGTGTTTGAGCACACGACATGGCTCTGAAAGGAAGGAGCGCCAGTTGAATGCTGGAGTGCATTTTTGGCTGGAATAGATAGATTGTGGATGCCTTGTCACAAATAGCAGAAATCCCCACAAGTGGCCCCATTTTTTCAACTACACCTCTTTAGGAATTCATCTAAGGGTGTAGTGAGCATTTCTAACCCTCAGTTGATTCACAGAATTGTATAACATTGGACTAACTAAATGGAAAATACCATTTTTTTTTTCCACTAAAGTGTTACATTGGCTGGCCCCAAGTTTTTAATTTTTCAAAAGGAATAATAGGAGAAAATGAACGGTACAATTCTACGCATTTTCTCTTGAGCATTCCAATATCCCATATGTGGTCAACAACTACTTTTGAAGCCCAGTGCAAAGCTCAGAAAGGAAGGAGTGTCATGTAGTGTACCCCCTTCATATGTTAAGCGCCTTGGAATAAATGGTGCTATAATAATGAATAACAACAATATTGGAGTTCCAATTTTTCTGGAATGGTTTCAGGGTGCCATGTCACACTGGCAGAGCCCCCTGAGGTGCCAGAACAGAACCCCTCTATAAGGGACCCTGTTTTGCAAGCTAACCCCCCTAATGAATTTGTCTAGGGGTGCCGTTAGCATGTTGACACCACATATGCCTCACATATAATTTTATACCATTGGACACTGAAGAGAGAATTACATTTTTACCACTAAAATGTTTTGGCCCCAACCTTTTAATTATATAAGGGTTAGTAGGAAAAAATGTACTTCAGTGTGCCTGAAAAGTAGTTCCCAATCACAGTACAAATCCCAGAAGGGAAGGAGTGCCATATTGCAGTGCAGATTTGGTCATTTTGGTTTGCAGGTATCACGACCCACTGGAAGAGTCCCTGAGGTACCAGAACAGCAGAACTCAACGTTAACACCCACCCCACCTTCGTGTCCCCATTTTACAAATCACACCGCTCAGAGTTCATCTAATGGTTCAATTATCATATTGACACCATTGGTGTCACCGATTCCCATTGGACAGTGAAGAAAAAATAATTACATTTTTAATAACAAAATGTTCCTTTAGCCCCAGATTTCTCATGTTCACACTGGGAAATGAGTAAAGATGGAACCAAAATTTGTCCCACAAATTCTGCTTAACATGGATATACTCTATATGCGGCTGTGCAGTGCTGCTTGGCCACACAGCGAGACTCTGGAGTGACGGAGCGCTATTTGACTCTTAGAGAACAAACTGTACTAGAATAGTCTGCGGACTCCATATGCAGATCCCCAAAGTGCCAAAAGAGCAGAATACCTCCCTCAAATGAACTCGTTTTGGGAATTTATCTGCAGGTGTAGTAACTATTTCTTTCTCACCTCATTGGGGGACACAGGTAACCATGGGTGTATGCTGCTGTCACTAGGAGGCTGACACTATGCAAATAAAGAAGTAACTCCTCCCCGGCAGTATACACCCTCCGACAGGCACCAGGCAACTCAGTTTTTGCTTAGTGTCTGTAGGAGGCGGACCTGGATCTAACACCAGATCCGCATTTCTTTTACAGGGATTGTTGTTTGTTATTAATCATTTCTCCTTTCTTTTTCAGATATTTGCTTCAGGGTAACAGGGTGCAGTTTTCTCACCGTTTTCCCCAATTTTAGCGACGGAGAGAGCAGTGTGGTATCACCCACATCGCACCCTCTCGGACCTGCTGGGCAGGACTTTGTCCCCTGTCACCCATTCGGGTGTTCAGGGTGACCCTCTCGGTGGCCAGTCCTGCCCTTTTCCCCTCCTCATCCCTCTCCTCGGAGTGGGCTGAGAGGAAGACGGCGGTCACTTCCTGTGACCCTCTCTGCGCCGGAGTTTCGTGGCACGGGAAGGAGGACTTCATTCCAGGACCCTCTCCTCTGGCAAGGGATCCTGATGCGTTCCTCAACATCAGGTAGGGAACCTTAAAGCAACATGTAGAAGGCAGCGCAGGATGATCCCCGGCCCCCCGCCCTGCAAACGATCTTTTAAAGGGCCCTGCCGGAGCACATTATATGGAAGGGGGTAATAGCTTTGCGGGTGCGACAGTCACAGGGGTAAGAGTAAAGAAGGGGGCTTTTTTCTTTCTTATATCGCCGCATGGCAGATCTTTGAATCTCTTATTCAAACCTGCGCCCGCCATTTTTTTTCCGGCTTCATGCAGCCTTCTTTGGCGCCCGGCCGACCACGCCCCCTTGCGGCGCCCTGCATTCCGGCGGCCAGGAGTCCAGCGCTCTCAGGGGTGTTCCTTCTCTCCTCTTCGGCGCTTGTACGCGCCCACCTCGTCGCGTGGTTCCCGCGCTCCACAGCGACTTCCTCTTCCGGCCAGCGTCTCCTGCACACCGAGTGGGTCACCATTAGCCCGGGGGTACACAGGCACAGACTCCTGCGGCTTCCGCTGTCGCTGTCCTTCAGCAGGCTCAGCGCTACTGCCCTCCCGGGCTCCACTCCTCCCGGCAGTACTTCTCCGCTCCTGGACAAGGTAATATCTCTACCTATGTCCGACCCCACTCCAGCCTTTGCCACTACGGCCATCCATTACGCCTGCGCTCACTGTCTTCTCCTTTCTGCACATCCTGCGTTCCTCCCACCGTGTCCGTCCCTCAGGAAGCTCCTAGGTCTTCGAATGAGTGCACCCCCCCTCCCCCGGAGTGGGCTGTTGAAATGTCTCAATCAGTGTCTGACCTGACTAAGGTGTCTCAGTCTCTGGTCCAGGCACTTGAACGTATCCCGCTTCTGTCTAGTGCCACCAGTGCCACGAACGCCTCACACGGCGATTCGCTCGCACCTGTCCTAGACCATCACCGGACAAGAGACAGAAAAAGGACCTTATCTAGATCCTCTTCCAGTTCCCTGGACCACGCCGGGGTTCCCCAATCTGCCCGTTCCCCCTCCTCGCAGGCGGACGTCGGGTCTGACCTATCCTTTCAGTCGGAATCTGACTCTGATGCAGATCAGACTTCCGGAACGCAGGAGATGGTAGATAGCCTTATTTCAACTATTGTTCAGACGCTTGAACTTAAGGAGGATGAGGCAAGCTCTCAGGACGTCTCAGTCGCGTTTAAACGGATTAAAGTCCCTCTAGGATCTTTCCTAATCACAGGGAGTTCGACAACACTACCTCTACACACTGGGAAAACCCTGGTAAGCGTTTCCAGGGCAGGAAACGACTAGACGTGTTAAACCCGTTTCACTCCGACCTGGTCAACAAATGGTCCGAGTCTCCTAAGGTCGACCCTCCCGTGTCCAGGCTATCCTCTCAGACGGTTCTGTCTATTCGGGACGCGGCTTCCCTTAAGGACCCCACGGACAGACAAATCGAGGCATTAGCAAAATCTGCATTTGAGGCTTCCGGAGCCTCCCTCTGCCCTAGTTTCGCCTCCTCCTGGGTAGCCAAGGCTGTGTTAGCCTGGGCCAAAACCCTGCGCAGAGGCATTTTGGCCTCTGCTCCTGCTGAGGAACTGTCCGATTTGGCGGATCAGATTTCTCTTGCGGGTAAATATCTCATGAATGCATCCCTTGATGCGGCGGCCTGCTCGACTAGGGCTAACAGCAACATTGTGGCCATTCGCTGGGTTCTTTGGCTAAAAGCGTGGAATGCTGATCCCGCTTCTAAAAAATCCCTCACTGGTCTACCCTTCCAGGGTTCTAGACTCTTCGGCACGCAGCTGGATCAAATGATCTCAGACGCTACGGGTGGTAAGAGTACCTCCTTACCCCAGTCCAAGCCAAAGCGTACCTTCAACAGGAGGGGCCCCCAGTCCTTTCGTCCCTTTCTGTCCTTTGCCTCCTCAGGAAACCCCAATCAGGACCGCTCTTCCTCACAAGGAGACCGGAAGAAGCCTTCTTTCAGGCCTCCCCCGCGCTGGAGAGCTAAGAGCCACTCCTCAGAACCATCTGGACCTCGAAGCCACAGGTTTTCTAATAAATGACGGTTCACCCCCACCTGGAAATTCCTCCAGGGTGGGAGGCCGGCTTCTTCTGTTCTCAGAGGTTTGGCTTTCGGTAGTCGACGACGCCTGGGGCAGGGAGATCGTCACGTCAGGCTACAAAATAGAATTTTCTTCTCCCCCAGGAAGTCGTTTCCTGCTCTCTCGTCCTTCCAAACAGCCCTCCCATCTCCCAGGGCTTCTCCAGGCCATCGATTCGCTCCTCGCCTCAGGAGTCTTAGTTCCGGTGCCTTATTGCAAGCGGTTTTCGGGTTTTTACTCAAACCTGTTCGTGGTTCCAAAAAAGGACGACTCTCCGTCCAATTTTGGATCTCAAGCAGTTGAACCGCCATCTCCGGATTCGGCGCTTCAGGATGGAGTCCCTACGCTCTGTGGTCGCGTCCATGGAACCGGGAGAGTTTCTGTATTCCGTGGACATCCAAAATGCGTACCTTCACGTCCCTATTTGCGTACGGCATCAGAGATTCCTCCAGTTCACGATCCAAGAACATCACTATCAGTACACGGCTCTCCCCTTCGGTCTGGCGTCTGCGCCCAGGGTCTTTACGAAGGTCATGGCAGCTGTCATGGCCATTCTACTTTCAAAGGGGATTCTGGTAATCCCATACCTCGACGACCTCTTGATCAAGGGTCCATCCTGTCAGGATTGCAGCCAGAGCCTCCAGCTTACTCTGGACATGCTTCTAAGCCTTGGCTGGATAATCAATTACCAGAAGTCTTCCTTGATTCCATCTCAGCGTCTGGAGTTCCTGGGCATGGATTTTGATACCGCTCAGGTCTTTCTCCCCAAGGAGAAGTTCCTTTCTCTTCGTCGGGGCGTCAGAGCGCTAAAGAGCCCGAATCTTCTGTCTCTCTGCCTCACCATTAGGGTTCTGGGGAAAATGGTCGCTTCTATCGAAGCGGTCCCCTATGCCCAGTTCCACTCTCGTCCCCTCCAGCTGGCCCTTCTGTCTGCCTGGGACAGGAACCCACTTTCCTTGGATCGCCCGTTTTGCCTCTCGCCCAGGGTGAAACAGTCACTCTCTTGGTGGACGCTGTCCACCTCCATTCTGCGCGGGTGGTCATTCCTCCCTCCCCGCTGGCAGGTGATCACCACCGACGCCAGCCTCCAAGGTTGGGGAGCGGTTTCTCTCCACCTCACGGCCCAGGGCCGCTGGTCTGCTCATGAGGCGTGCCTCCCTATCAACCTCTTGGAAATCAGAGCCATCTTCCTAGCCCTCATCTGCTGGGAGTCCCTCCTTTCAGGGAAACCAGTCCGCATTCAGTTGGACAAAGCCACAGCCGTGGCTTACATAAACCATCAGGGAGGGACTCGCAGCAGCCAAGTCATGGCGGAAGTGGCAAAAATTCTGCGTTGGGCGGAGGGTCACGTTCTTTCTGTCAGCCGTCCACATCCCAGGGGTGGACAATTGGGAAGCCGACATCCTAAGTCGCCAGGGCATCGTGGCGGGCAAGTGGTCTCTTCTTCCCGCTATCTTCAGCCAGATTTGCCAGCTGTGGGGTGTCCCAGACGTCGACCTGATGGCCTCCCGGGCAAACCACAAGGTTCCCCAGTACGTCTCCAGATCTCGGGATCCGATGGCCGTCGGATGCGACGCACTCGTGATCTCGTGGACTCCGTTCCAGATGCCATATCTGTTCCCACCCCTCCCCTTGATCCCAAGGGTCGTAAAAAAGATCAAGACAGAAGGGGTCCCCGTACTCTTAGTAGCTCCAGATTGGCCTCGCAAGGCCTGGTATGCCGAACTGGTGAACATGCTATCGGCCCCTCTTCCACCCGAATTCTCGGTCCATGAATTTAACGGTATGGCCGTTGAGGCCGCGGTCCTGAAGAACGCAGGTTTTTCTCGTAGCGTCATCCAGACTATGATAAGAGCGAGAAAACCGGCTTCCTCGCGTATTTACCACAGATGTTGGAAGGCCTTTTTCCGGTGGTGTCAGGACAACAATCTGTTTCCTATTACCTTTTCCCTTCCATCCCTTCTCAGTTTCCTTCAAGCAGGTCTAGATTCGGGTCTTTACCTTAGCACCTTGAAGGGTCAGATTTCCGCTCTGTCCATCCTTTTTCAAAGAGACATGGCCTTCCTGCCTCAGGTGAGGACTTTCATCCAGGGAGTCGCTCATATAGCTCCCCCCTTATCGTCCTCCTGTCGAGCCTTGGGATCTCAACCTCGTGTTAGACGCCCTCCAGCGTGCGCCCTTTGAACCGATTCAGGACATTTCCTTCTCGCTTCTATTCTGGAAGGTAGCCTTTTTGGTCGCCATCACCTCCATTAGAAGAGTGTCGGAGCTGGCGGCATTATCCTGTCGTTCTCCTTTTCTAGTCCTGCATCAGGACAAAGTGGTTTTTCGTCCGGTTCCTTCCTTTCTACCAAAAGTAGTTTTGGCTTTTCACATCAATGAGGACATTGTCTTCCCTTCCTTGTGCCCTTCCCCGGTTCATCCCTTGGAGAAATCTCTTCACAAGTTGGATGTGGTGAGGGCTATCCGGATTTATCTCTCCAGAACTGCCTCTTTTCGTCAGGCCGATCCTCTGTTCATCGTCTCGGAAGGGCGGCGAAAGGGGCTCCCCGCCTCCAAGTCCACTATTGCTCGTTGGATCCGTTTGGCGGTTCTGGAGGCATACCGTGTCCAAGACCAACGGCCTCCTTAGGGGGTGAAGGCTCATTCTACCCTGGCTGTGGGAGCTTCCTGGGCAGTTCGTCACCAAGCTTTGGCCTCGCAGGTTTGCAAGGCCGCAACGTGGTCATCCATTCACACCTTTGTCAAATTCTACAAGGTGCATACTCCGGCTTCTGTGGACGCGAGCCTGGGTAGGAGGATACTGCAGGCGGCGGTTTCTCACCGGCCGACCTAACTCCTCTTTTTCTGCAGAATATCCTGCCCTAGGGACTGCTTTTGGACGTCCCATGGTTACCTGTGTCCCACAATGAGGCGAGAGGGATTTTTGGTTCTTACCGTAAAATCTTTCTTGGAGCCTTCATTGGGGGACACAGCACCCTCCCTTGAAGTTGTACCGTGTTGGCCAACGGGCCGTTGTTGTGGGTTGGTACATAGGTTGAGTTTTATATTACCTGTTCCTACTACTGCTTTTGCACCAGCTGAGTTGCCTGGTGCCTGTCGGAGGGTGTATACTGCCGGGGAGGAGTTACTTCTTCTTTATTTGCATAGTGTCAGCCTCCTAGTGACAGCAGCATACACCCATGGTTACCTGTGTCCCCCAATGAAGGTTCCAAGAAAGAGATTTTACGATAAGAACCAAAAATCCCTCTTTTGACTTCATTGGTGTTTTCCAGAAACAAGCAGCAGTGGATGTTGCTGAGTGAGAATTGCAAAACTGCTGTTGTATTGCCCAGTACATTCTGCCCAGTTCATGCTTGTGGAGAAGCGCACCTGTAAATTAGGCGGGCTCTCATCGCTACAGTAATGCAGAACTTGTGGATGCTAAATCTGGTTTAGTCACACTGTGGGGCTCAAAAGGAGGACTTGGATTTAGGAGTGCAGAATTTACTGGAATTTTTTTTTTTTTTTTTGGGGGGGGGGGTTGAGGAGCTATAGCTCTTTTCCAGAGCCTTTATGCTACCAGTAACATGGAAGCCCCCTAATTTCATTAACACATGATAGATCTGAGTCAAGACTTTTTTTTTTTTTTTTTTTGAGGCGAGTTGAAGCTTTAATTGGTAGCATTTTGGGGTACAAAACCTTTTTTGATCAACTCACATTTATCCTGTGTTCTAAGCTGAGCACTTACATTTGTGTTTCCATCTACATCTCTGAAATGTGATTCAGACAAAACCTCCCCACAGATTTATTCATTAATGAGGTACCAGAGTTACTATGGACTCTGTCTGGCTCTTTGTTCAGCAGTGTCTGTCTTTTGAAAAGTTCACAAAACTTTGGTGGACTGACTGCTTTTGTGCATGCCTAAAAAGATGCGTAAAAGGAACAGACACCGCTGGTTCACCGGCCATACGAGAGTTGAGAATGACTCAATTTGCCTGATTACAGTGAATTTTCCGTCTGAATCGCGTGTTTCAGAGATTTACCCGGAAACTGAAAATGTTACCTGAGCCTTACTGCGATTAATCAGAGGCAGAAAGAACAAATAAACAGCAGGTCAAGAATTTGTTCCACTTATAACACACAGTGAACAGTGTAAAAAATAAGTGATAAGACGTCATTATTATTCTTTCAAAATTATTGAAAAAACAGAACATTTTCTATTGATGCTACATTTTGTATTTGCTTTGCTGCTTTGACACAATTTTTTTTCTTTCGAAAAAAAATTATGGGAGAAGATGACATTTTCAGCTATACCATTACTTTTTAAATATGACTTTTTGATCGCATGTTATTCCGCTTTTTTTTTTTTTGTTGGCTATACGATGAAACCGTGTTTGCTGCATAATTTTATTTTAAATTTTTACGGCCTTCACTATAGGGGTCTGTGTGATGACTATTTTATATATCTGGTCATTCCGGGTGCCGATTGTCGGGGTACAGCTCCTGTGCCCTCACGATTGCCATGACATACCGGCAAAGTATGACTTACCGGTGCGTCATATGTTGGGAAGGGGTTAATGGGAATCTGTATGCAGTATTTCAGTCAAAAACTGTTTCTGTGCATGTAAATCTTGGGGAGTCTTGAGTGATCAAGAAATTTGCCATTTTGATGATGGGAAAAAAAACTTGTTTCGGATAGGATCACCTCTAGTTACATGTACTAAATGTCATGTTCCTGCAGTTTAGTGCTAGGTTTAATATTGGTATTTGTTACTCTGCCTTCTAGCCTCCAAAGAAGGTTGCCAAGAAAGAAAAGGCCAGACCCAAAGTGACATCCAGAAATAAGAAAGCTGCAAAGTCTTCAAACATAAAAAAAGCAGATAGTAGTACTACTAATAAAAGTAAAAATAATTCCAAGAAAGGTAAGTTTTGACTGTTGGATTATACTGACTGAAAAACCCCTCTAAGATCTCTGAAAGGGTGATGCTGTTTAAGATGCATCCTGTAGTACTGTGGTGTCTGTTTTGGTCTAGAGGTATTGGGAGTAGCTACTTCTTCAGTATGGTAAGGCCATGATGCACAGCCGCGGGTCTCCTAAACTAGACAGCCTCATGGGCATACATGAGGCTTTCGAATTTGCATCATGAAACCTGCGGATGGTAACTATTAAGCTTGATTGTATAGCATTGTCATATTCTACAGGGCTTTTCAGACATATCACTATCTTCACTTGGGTTCACAATCTAGATTCTTTATTAGTATGTCTTTGGCATGTGGGAGGAATCTCACAGATTTTGTATTTAGTGGAATTTAAACCCAAGACCCCAGCTCTGCAAAGCAACAGTGCTATTGTGTGCTAGTTACAGTATTGTAGTCACCCCAATCACTCCCCATTGTGGCTAAAACATTGTCACTGGAGGTCCCTTCCCATCGATATGGAGGTTTGCTCAGATTTATTAAATTTTACCTAATTTCTGATTTATCTTAACTTGCATATGTAGTTTTAGAGATTATAAGTACCACATAATAAGAAAAACTTTTTTTTTTTTTGTCCTGTGACATATGCATGAATTGCTTTTTTTACATATTGCCAAATGTGTTTTACAGAAAAAGCTGTTCAGTCAGAGAGTGAGGATGATAGCTCAGATGATGAACCACTCATCAAAAAGGTGAAAAAACCACCAACTGATGAAGAGCTACGTGAAACCATAAAGAATCTTTTGGCTAAAGCAAATCTGGAAACTGTCACAATGAAACAAATCTGCAAAAAGGTACTTGTATCTGCCTGGTAAAGTCATCTTTTATAGAACTCCATCCCCTCTTTATATATTTTATTAAATACTATAGTGCCAGCCAACGCTTAAGAAAATATTTATTCGTTATGTTCTCGATCCTGGTGGCTCTTTTCTTGCAGCATTGAGAAGGTGGCTGGTCTGGTACAGCTATCCAAGTAATCCCTAGCTAAGGCTATGTTCACATGTTGTGTTTCTGCTGCTTTTTTTAATACAAATTAAGGGTTAATTAGGATTAGTACAGATACATTAGTGATATGTGAAAGTAAACATTGCCTGAACTACAATATGCACTGCCAATGTCCTAGGTAACCTCTTCCTGACCAATTAAACTCCCTTGTTTTTTTAATTTGCTATTCTGTATTTTTTTTTTTTTTTATCGACTCATGAACTTTTTTGTTTCATAATAGACACTATTTTATTTTTTCAGACATACAATTCTTGTTCCACTAAATAATTTTATCAAATTGCCAATTACCAGGACATCCCTCACGACAGTAGGTAGTCCATCTCATCCTCTAGGGACAGGGATTGTTCCATCTCAACCTCTGTGGTTTTCCTGTCCCTAGCAGGAAATGTATGCGCATTGCGCAATGAAGTGAAGATTTTACCTTTGGAGCTCAGGGAAATTGGAGGCGATAAATCTCTTCCCTTCCCTCTGTGAAGAGGCTCCGGGCTGATACCTCGCTGGGCAGGGGTCCTTCTGCTAGGTCAGTAGAGCAGAAAGTGACTCCTAGTTTCACCTCTTACCTCGGTGGAGGGCTCTGCATGCTGCATCCCCTGGGGGCACATCCGGCGAGACATGAGGCATGCATTCCATGGTGGAACGCATTTCCTGCTTCCAGAGGACTTTGCCAGCGTAAGTGCATTCCAGGTTGGAATACACTTTCTGTTTCAAGGGGAAACACAGGAAATAGACGGCGCAGCGCGTGTTCAGCATGGAATACAAGGCATTATGGACAGTGAGCATGCCATGCACCTGGGGCAAGGTAAAGCATTATAAAAGGGTTGTTGGTGATGTAATTGCTGTACACCGTCTGACCATGAATGTTAATCCTACACTCTTGACACCGTCTGGACAATCCCTGGGCATTGTAAGTTTATAATCTTATTGGCCCCAGTAACCCTCCTGAGAGTTTTTAGTTCAATTGTAGGTCTCTTGTCTTTTATAAATTTAGGACAGAAGAGTTCTTTTTAGGATCTGGTTCTTCCTCCAGGAAGAAAGCCAGAAGATGTCTGGCATGTAACACCAAACTGAGAGGCACATAAAAAGCAATTATGTGCTGAATGTATAATGAAAGTCCTTTAACCCCTTCATGACCCCAGCTTTTTTCAGTTTTGCGTTTTAATTTTTCGCTCCCCTCCTTCCCAGAGCCATAACTTTATTTTATTTCTCTGTCAATATGGTCATGTGATGGCTTATTTTTTGCCGGACAAGTTGTACTTTTGAACGACATCATTGGTTTTAGCATGTCGTGTACTAGAAAACGGGGGAAAAAATTCCAAGTGCTGTGAAATTGCAAAAAAAAGTGCAATTCCACACTTGTTTTTTGTTTCGCTTTTTAGCTAGGTTCACTAAATGCTAAAACTGACCTTCCATTTTGATTCTCCAGGTCATTGAGTTCATAGACACCAAATATGTCTGGAATTTTTTTTTACCACTTGGATAAAAAAAAAACCTACACTTTGCTAAAAACAAAAAAAAATTGCGCAATTTTCCAATACCCGTAGCGTCTCCATTTTTCGTGAACTGGGGTTGGGTCAGGGCTTATTTTTTGCGTGCTGAGCTGACTTTTTTAATGATACCATTTTGGTGCAGATACGTTCTTTTGATAGCCCGTTACTGCATTTTAATGCAATGTCGCGGCAACCAAAAAACGTAATTCTGGCGTTTCAATTTTCTTTTTTTTTTCGCTTGCTGTTTAGCTATCAGGTTAATCCCCTTTTTTTTTTTTTGATGGATCAGGCGATTCTGAACGCGGCGATACCAAATACTTGTATATTTGATTTATATTTTTGTTTTATTTTGAATGGGGCGAAAGGGGGGGTGATCTAAACGTATGTGTGTATAATATATATATATATATATATATAATTTTTACATAGCTTGATCGGCTCTACTACATAGGAGTGATGCTCAGATCGCTCCTACGTAGTAGAATTGCTGTATAATAATAATCTTTATATAGCGCCAACATATTCCGCAGCGCTTTACAGTTTCAAACAACAATCATAGGTAACAATGTTAGCAATACAATAATAAAACAAAATAAGAAGACCCTGCTCGTGAGAGCTTACAATCTACAATGAGGTGGGGGAGATACAAAATAAAGGTGTGTATTTACAATGATGGTCCAGCCATCTTCAGGGGGTGGGGGATAGATGGAGATAGTGAAAGGGCTACACACACAAACATAAAATGACCTTGATTAGTTAATGTGGTAGGCAACTCTGAACAAATGTGTTTTGAGGGAGCGCCTAAAACTATGCAAGTTGTGGATGGTCCTAATATGTTGTGGTAGAGCATTCCAGAGGATTGGCGCAGCACGGGAGAAGTCTTGGAGTCGGGAGTGGGAGGTACAGATTAAGGCCGAGGTTAGTCGAAAGTCATTTGCAGAGGTCGGTTAGGCCGATAGACCGAAATGAGGGAGGAGATGTATGGGGGTGCCGCACTGTGGAGAGCTTTGTGGGTGAGAGCAAGAACTTTAAATTGTATCCTGTAATGACTGGCGAAGAGCGGATGCATCTGAGTAACGATTAGCCAGATGGACAACCCTGGCTGCTGCATTAAGGATGGACTGGAGAGGGGAAAGTCGAGTAAGGGTGAGGCCAATTAATAGAGCATTGCAGTAGTCCAGGTGGGAGTGGATCAGGGCGACAGTGAGGGTTTTTGTTGTCTCCATGGTAAGAAAAGGGCGGATTCTAGAGATGTTCTTTTGGTGTAAGCGGCACGAGCGGGCAAGAGATTGTATATGGGATGTGAAGGAGAGATCGGAGTCAAACAAAACACCCAGACATCATGCCTGCTACCGGGGTGTTATTATGGTGCCACCCACGGAGAGGGAAATGACAGATTTAGGGAGGTTAGTAGATGGCGGGAGCAGAAGTTCAGTTTTGGAGAGGTTGAGTTTCAGATAGAGAGCGGACATGATGTTGGAGACTGCGGACAGTCAGTGGCGTTCTGTAGTACAGCGGGGGTAAGGTCAGGGGATGACGTGTATAGTTGTGTCATCAGCATAAAGATGGTACTGAAAGCCAAATCTGCTGATGGTCTGTCCAATTGGGGCTGTGTAGAGGGAGAAGAGAAGGGGGCCAAGGACTGAGCCCTGGGGTACCCCGACAGTGAGAGGAAGAGGAGATGAAGTGGAACCAGAGAACAGAACACTGAAGGAGCGGTCAGAAAGATAGGAGGAGAACCAGGAGAGAGCAGTGTCCTTAATGCCTAGTGACTGGAGCCTAGAGAGTAGGAGAGGGTGGTCAACAGTGTCAAAAGCTGCAGAAAGGTCGAGGAGAATGAGCAGAGAGTGGTCACCGTTACATTTTGCTGTCAGAAGGTCATTGGTCACCTTGATAAGTGCAGTTTGTCGAATGTAGGGGGCGGAAACCGGACTGTGAAGGGTCTAGGAGGGAATGAGTGGAGAGGTAACGGGTAAGGCAGGAGTAGATCAGGCGCTCCAAGAGTTTTGAGATGAAGGGGAGATTGGAGACCGGTCTGTAGTTGTTTGTGCAGGATGGGTCGAGGGTGTTTTTTTTTTTTTAGTAATGGTAGAGTGTTTGAAGGAGGAGGGGAAAATGCCAGAGGAGAGGGAGAGATTAAAGATTGTGGTTAGGTGTGTTGTGACAACTGGAGAGAGAGACTGGAGGAGGTGTGAGGGAATGGGGTCGGTAGTGCATGTAGTCGGACGAGAAGAGGAGAGGAGCTTGGAGACTTCTTCTTCTGTGATGGGATCGAGAGTGAGCCAGGGGAGATGCAGGGAGGGATGGGAGTCATTGCACTTGGTGTCTGGGAACGGATTTCCTGACGGATATTGTCTATTTTCTCTATAAAGTGGGAGGCCAGGTCATCAGCACAAATGTCTGTGATAGGATCTTGTGCTTTTGGCCTGAGGAGGGAGTGAAAGGTGTTAAAAAGTTTCTTGGGGTTGCTGGATAGTGAGGATATCGGGGTGGTGTAGTAGGTCTGTTTGGCGAGGTGAAGGGCAGAGTTCTATGTTCTTAACATAAATTTGAAGTGTGTGAAGTCTTCTGGTGTGTGTGTTTTCCTACGTAAGCGTTCAGCACTCCTAGAGCATCGCTGGAGAAATCGGGTTTGCGATGTGAGCCAGGGCTGTTTCACTCTGTTTGGAGGTTCTGAGGGTGAGGGGAGCTACTTGTTCAAGGGTGCTTCTAAGAGTGTCGTTGTAGTGATGTACAGCCAGATCAGGACATGAAAAAGAAGAGATTGGGGACAATGATAAATGTAGGGAGAATGAAAGTGTATGAGGGTTAATGGCATGTAGATTTCTGAATGTGTTGTAGGTAGGAGAGTGCTGGGGTGGGGGAGGAATTGTGAGTGTGAAAGACAGAATGTTGTGGTCAGAGAGGGGAAGCGGTGAGTAATCTAGGTAGGAGATTGAACAGAGCCGGACAAAGACCAGGTCCAGGGTATTACCGTCTTTGTGTGTTTCAGAGGTTGAGAGCTGTGAGATGCCTAGAGACGTGGTTAATGATAGAAGCTGGGATGCAGATGTGGAAGTGGGGCTGTTAATGGGGATGTTGAAGTCTCCCATGATAAGGGTTGTAAGTTCTGAGGACATGAAGTGCGGCAGCCAGGCTGAGAAGTGGTCCAGGAAGTGGGTGGGTGAGCCTGGGGGCCGGTATATGACCTCTACTCTGAGGGAGAGGGGACGAAAGAGCCTGATGGTGTGGACCTCAAAAGAAGGGAATGAGCGTGATGGAGTATGCCGACTCCACCACCAGGTCTGTTTGTGGGTCTCGGGGAATGGGAGAATTGTAAGCCACCATGAGAAATGGCAGCGGGGGAGACAGTGTCAGAGTCCTGGATCCAGGTTTCAGTGAGGGCCAACAGATTTAGAGAGTTGTTCAGAAAGTAGTTGTGCAGGAAAGGAAGCTTGTTACATACAGATCGTGGATTCCAAAGGGCACAATTAAAAGAGAGAGGTGAGGGAGTGCAAGTAATATTAATAAGGTTAGTATGGTTTTGATATGAGGTAGGGTAGCGGTTGAAGTTGGGGGATGGGGCACCGGGGTTGGGGGAGATGTCCCCCGAAATCAGTAGGAGTAGGAAGATATAAAGCAAGTAGTTTATGGAAGTGTATGAAGTTTTTTTGTGCGGTGTGTTTGGGCAAGATGGGCTGAGGTTTTCCAGGAAGGTGAGAAGTGCATGGGAGCTGTACATGGGAGAGGGAAGGAGAGAGGAGCTGTATTGCTATGAGCACCGACCACAGGTGGCGCTCACAGGAAGCCGGCATCAACAACCATTGAGGTCTTCAATAGACCTCTGGTTGTCATGCCGACACATCTCTGACCCCTGATCATGTGACGGGGGTCAGCGATGCGCTCCCTTCCGGCCCAATGGCCAGAAGCGCTAGTTAAATGCTGCTGTCAGCGTTTGACAGCGGCATTTAACTAGTTAATAGAGGTGGGTGGATCGCGATTCCACCCGCCGCTATTGCGGGCACATGTCTGCTATACAAAACAGCTGACATGTCCCGGCTTTGATGCTGGCTCACCGCCGGAGCCCGCACAAAGCGGGGGTTCTGACCTCAGACGTACTATCCCGTCAGAGGTCAGAAAAGGGTTACAGAAGAACAAACCTAATTTATGACCGATATGCAATCCATGATTGGGGAGGAAGTACAGAGCATCGTCTCCAGTCTTGTACCCCCCTCAGACGGTACAGAGCACATCCCGTCACAAAAGGGCTAGATCAGAGGTGTCAAACTGCATTCCTCGAGGGCCACCAACAGGTCATGTTTTCAGGATTTCCTTGTATTGCACAGGTGATAATTTAATCACCTGCACAGAATGATTCCAGCACCTTGTGGAATGCTAAGGAAATCCTGAAAACATGACCTGTTGGCGGCCCTCGAGGAATGCAGTTTGACACCTCTGGGCTAGATGCAGTTTTTTTTCTGTGTGGCAGTGTTGGCAGGCCATGTCGGAAAATCAATGCATTCCACAAACTGTAGGGGAAGGTTGCAGAATTGAATTTACCCAGCCTGTCCCTCAAAAGTTTTGCCTCAATTTGCAGTCATTTCAGTACCTTCCCCTCTCGGAAGTTGGTCGGGGCCACTGTTCTACTCTCTTCTTCATAAAGAGATATTCCAGAAAATGAGGTACCATTATAAACCTAAAGCCCCTAAATCAGCGGGGCAGGTACAGGAAGTTCAAACTGGAGACTATAAAATCAACTCGTCATTAGGTTCTATAGCCAGTGTGTACTAAGTGCTGGATACTATATATATATATATATATATATATATATATATATATATATATATATATATATATATATATATATATATATATATATATATATATATATATATATATATATATATATTTTTTTTTATTTTTATTTTTTTTTTTATTTTTTTTTTATTTTCATTAAAAGTTATTTTTTACCTTGGCTACTCACTGGACACGCCTGATTTTCTATAAAATTAACTATCCCATTAATACGGAGGTATTCAGGGATCACATTAGATCTAAAAGACGCATATGTGGCCATCCATCTGGCCTGTCAAAAATTCCTGAGGTTTGCACTGCAGTATCGGAATAATACACCAATTCCAGTTCCTAGCGTTCGGCCTGTCCTCGGCACCTCGTATTTTTACATAACTAATGACTAAGGTGGCAGCTTTCTTGAGAAGGAAAGGGATAGTTAGTGTCACACACTTGGACGATCTGCTCTCGGTGATTGATCTTCTCTCGGTGATTGATCTTCTCGACACTATTCTCACTCTATGAAATCTAGGGTGCCTCATCAATTGAGTGAAGTCCAATTTAGAACCAGACACGTGGAAAGTATTTTTAGGGGTTCTCCTCAACTCCATTTCAGTATATCCTACCTACCCCTTATAAAAATGTAGCAAATCCGAAACGGAATTCAGTCTTTCCAGAGGAAGAAAAGGGCTTTGGTCGGGTATGCAAAGAAAATCTTGGATTTTACATCCCAAGCAAAAAGTGGAGCCAGGCCCACTCAAAGGGTTGCAGGAAGCCATTCTCAGACTAGAACAACCATCCGTATTATACAGAAAGATGAACATATCCACAAGTCTTCACTGTCCTGGTGGACATCCCTAACAAAGCTCCAGATAAGGGTACTGTTTATAGACATGGTCACAACTTGGAGAAATACAAGTGACCGATTTTCTTTTCTATAAATTCAGAAGCCAACCTGGAGGATGTGGATGCGCTGTCTGAAAACTGGGATGGATATATACTATATGCTTTTCCCCCCTTTTGCATTAATCAGAAGCGTCTCACAGAAAATCCAGGAAAATCGAGCCACAGTAATACTAAATAGGCCCCTTCTGGCCCAAAATAAGTTGTTTTCCCTTATTAAACCACATGGCTCTAGAGGATCCACTTCCTCTTCCAGAGAGGTACAACCTTCTGTCTCAGGGGCCCCTCATACATCAGGATATACACCTACTGCATCTGACAGCTTGGATCCTGAGAGGCATATCTGAATCTCTAAGGGTCTGTCAGATGGAGTAGTTAAAACAATGCAGGGAAGTAGGAATATCCGCTACCTGGAGAATCCATGGGGTACTCCTCCCAGCCCGACATATCCAAATTTCTAGAATTTCTCCAGCTAGGATTTGAACAAGGATTAAGACCTAATACACTAAAGCCCCCGTCTCACTAAGCGAGATCGCTAGCGAGATCGCTGCTGAGTCACAAGTTTTGTGACGCAACAGCGACCTCAGTAGCGATCTCGCTGTGTGTGACACGTAGCAGCGACCAGGCCCCTGCTGTGAGATCGCTGGTCGTGTCGGAATGGCCTGGACCTTTTTTTGATCGTTGAGGTCCCGCTGGGTAGCACACATCGCTGTGTTTGACACCTTACCAACGACCTCGTTGACGACTCAGACACTGAATCGTCATAATAGCTCCCATGTGACATCGTTGTACAGGTCGCTACAGGTCGCTGGTGAGATGTCAAACAGTGAGATCGCAGCAGCGATCGTTGGGAAGATCTCACTGTTTGACATGTCACCAGCGACCACATAGCGACGCAGCAACGATCCCTGACAGGTTGTATCGTTGTCGGGATCGCTTTAGTGTCGCTAAGTGAGACGGGGCCTTTAGAATGCAGATCTCAGCCCTGAGCGCCTTTGTTGACAAACCTGCTAAGAAACAATCCCTGGGTTGCTAGGTTTTCTAAAGCGATCACCAGACTTAAGGTACCTTCACACTAAACGATATCGCTAGCGATCCGTGACGTTGCAGCGTCCTGGATAGCGATATCGTTGTGTTTGACACGCAGCAGCGATCAGGATCCTGCTGTGATATCGCTGGTCATTGGTTAAAGTTCAGAACTTTTATTTGGTCGTCAGATCGCCGTGTATCGTTGTGTTTGACAGCAAAAGCAACGATACCAGCGATGTTTTACAGTGGTAACCAGGGTAAATATCGGGTTACTAAGCGCAGGGCCGCTTTTAATGTCTCATGTGTTTTCTCTCCCTAGAGGACGAGAAGCACCTACCTCCTGTTATGATGGACTCCTGGAAATATAATTACCAGTAGGACTAATTCCTACTTTTACCAAAAAATGTTATATCCTGGCCGAACACCTTGCATTGTTCATGCTTGTCTGGTGTAAGCAAAGCTGTACTTTGGATCCTGAAAAAATGCTGCAAAACACAGCTTTGTCTGCAGCTTTTTTACCTCCAAGAGATCAGGGTTTGGCTGCAGAAAAAAGCAATGTATGAACATGGCTGAAGAGTAAATTTCCCGGTAACTTTGTTGTGTTCCCTTGTACTGTGCTATGGTCTGCCGTCCAGGTTTACCCTGAGAGGTTTTAAATAAATAAAAAAAAAAAACTACCATGGATGCCATCTCACTATAAGGTACTAACAAAGAATAAAGGGTATGTTTTGGAGTGTTTCAGAAATATAGTACATTTTTGGTAATTGCATCCAATGGCACACATGACTGCAAAAGCACTGTAACATAATGCCATAATGTTTTGAAAATACCGCTTTAAAGTTTACCTCCCTGCTCTTTTGCTGTATTTGTGTTCTCCATAATCTAATCTTTCTGGAGCCCTTTTCAATCCCTGACACTTTTCTGTTTATATGTTTTTGTTTTTTCTTCCTCGTCCTTGAAAAGCCATATGATGTCTTGTTTTTGAAGGTACAAGTTGTATTTTTGAATGAAGCCATTCATTTTATTACGTAATGTACTGGAAATTGGGGGTAAAAAATTCCAAGTGTGGTGATTAAAAGCACAAATCCACAATAAAGAAGAAAAAAAGTTGCAATTTTCAGAGACCCGTAAATTTTTTTCAATTTTAGGTTGATAAAGCTGTGTGAGTGTGAGGCCTTGATTTTTGAGCCCTGAGCCTGCATTTTTTTTTTTTTTAACACCATTTTTTGGAGTAGATACGATGTTTTGATCACTCGCTAATTGCATTTTTTTTTTTTTTCCTCCAGTGTTGTGGCAGTCATAAAACGAATTCTGGCATGTAGATTTTTTTTTTTTTCCCCACATTACCTTATTGATCAGTTTGATTTATATATTTTTAAATGAAGTATTGATACCACATACGTGTATTTTTAACCCCTTCATGCCGCGGCCCTTTTTCGTTTTTGTGTTTTCGTTTTTCGCTCCCCTCCTTCCCAGAGACCTAACTTTTTATTTTTCCGTCATTATGGCCATGTGAGGGCTTGTTTTTTGCGGGATGAGTTGTACTTTTGAAAGTCATCATTGGTTTTACCATGTCTTGTACTAGAAAATGGGAAAAAAATTCCAAGTGTGGTGAAATTGCAAAAAAGTGCAATCCCACACTTGTATTTTGTTTGGCTTTTTTGCTGGGTTCACTAAATGCTGAAACTGACCTGATGCTATGATTCTCCAGGTCATTACGAGTTCATGGACACCAAACATGTCTAGGTTATTTTTTATCTAAGTGGTGAAAAAAAATTCCAAACTTTGCTTAACCCCTTCACCCCCAAGGGTGGTTTGCACGTTATTGACCGGGCCAATTTTTACAATTCTGACCACTGTCCCTTTATGAGGTTATAACTCTGGAACGCTTCAACGGATCTTGGCGATTCTGACATTGTTTTCTCGTGACATATTGTACTTCATGATAGTGGTAAAATTTCTTCGATATAAGTTGCGTTTATTTGTGAAAAAAACGAATATTTGGCGAAAATTTTGAAAATTTCGCAATTTTCCAACTTTTAATTTTTATGCCCTTAAATCACAGACATATGTCACGCAAAATACTTAATAAGTAACATTTCCCACATGTCTACTTTACATCAGCACAATTTTGGAACCAAAATTTTTTTTTGTGACGGAGTTATAAGGGTTAAAAGTTGACCAGCAATTTCTCATTTTTACAACACCATTTTTTTTTTTAGGGACCACATCTCATTTGAAGTCATTTTGAGGGGTCTATATGATAGAAAATACCCAAGTGTGACACCATTCTAAAAACTGCACCCCTCAAGGTACTCAAAACCACTTTCAAGAAGTTTATTAACCCTTCAGGTGTTTCACAGGAATTTTTGGAATGTTTAAATAAAAATGAACATTTAACTTTTTTTCACACAAAATTTATTTCAGATCCAATTTGTTTTATTTTACCAAGGGTAACAGGAGAAAATAGACCCCAAAATTTGTTGTACAATTTGTCCTGAGTACGCTGATACCCCATATGTGGGGGTAATCCACTGTTTGGGCGCATGGGAGAGCTCGGAAGGAAAGGAGCGCCATTTGACTTTTCAATGCAAAATTGACTGGAATTGAGATGGGACGCCATGTTGCATTTGGAGAGCCCCTGATGTGCCTAAACATTGAAACCCCCCACAAGTGACACCATTTTGGAAAGTAGACCCCCTAAGGAACTTATCTAGATGTGTGGTGAGCACTTTGACCCAACAAGTGCTTCACAGAAGTTTATAATGCAGAGCGGTAAAAATAAAAAATCATATTTTTTCACAAAAATGATCTTTTCGCCCCCAATTTTTTATTTTCCCAAGGGTAAGAGAAGAAATTGGACCCCAAAAATTGTTGTGCAATTTGTCCTGAGTACGCTGATACCCCATATGTGGGTGTAAACCATTGTTTGGGCGCAGGGCAGAGCTCGGAAGGGAAGGAGCGCCATTTGACTTTTCAATGCAAAATTGACTGGAATTGAGATGGGACGTCATGTTGCGTTTGGAGAGCTCCTGATGTGCCTAAACATTGAAACCCCCCACAAGTGACACCATTTTGGAAAGTAGATTCCCTAAGGAACTTATCTAGATGTGTGGTGAGCACTTTGACCCAACAAGTGCTTCACAGAAGTTTATAATGCAGAGCCGTAAAAATAAAAAATCATATTTTTTCACAAAAATGATCTTTTCACCCCCATTTTTTTATTTCCCCAAGGGTAAGAGAAGAAATTAGAGCACAAAAGTTGTTGTGCAATTTGTCCTGAGTACGACGATACCCCATATGTGGGGGTAAACCACTGTTTGGGCGCATAGCAGAGCTCGGAAGGGAAGGAGCGCTATTTTACTTTTCAATGCAAAATTGACTGGAATTAAGATGGGATGCCATGTTGCGTTTGCAGAGCCCCTGATGTGCCTAAACATTAAAAACCCCCACAAGTGACACCATTTTGGAAAGTAGACCCCCTAAGGAACTTATCTAGATGTGTTTTGAGAGCTTTGAACCCCCAAGTGTTTCACTACAGTTTATAACGCAGAGCCGTGAAAATAAAAATTCTTTTTTTTTTCACAAAAATGATTTTTTAGCCCCCAGTTTTGTATTTTCACAAGGGTATCAGGATGAATTGGACCTCAAAAGTTGTTGTCCAATTTGTCCTGAGTATGCTGATACCCCATATGTGGGGGGGAACCACTGTTTGGGCGCATGACAGAGCTCGGAAGGGAAGGAGCGCCATTTGGAATGCAGACTTAAATGGATTGGTCTGCAGGCGTCACGTTGCATTTGCAGAGCCCCTGATGTACGCAAACAGTACAAACCCCCCACAAGTGACCCCATATCGGAAACTAGACCCCCCAAGGAACTTATCTAGATGTGTTGTGAGAACTTTGAACCCCCAAGTGTTTCACTACAGTTTACAACGCAGGGCCGTGAAAATAAAAAATCTTTTTTTTCCCACAAAACTTATTTTTTGGCCCCCAGTTTTGTATTTTCACAAGGGTAGCAGGAGAAATTGGACCCCAAAAGATGATGTCCAATTTGTCCTGAGTACGCTGATACCCCATATGTTGGGGTAAACCCCTGTTTGGGCACACGGGAGAGCTCGGAAGGGAAGGAGCACTGTTTTCCTTTTTCAAAGCAGAATTGGCTGGAATTCAGATCGGATGCCATATCCCGTTTGGAAAGCCCCTGATGTGCCCGAACAGTGGAAACCCCCCAATTATAACGGAAACCCTAATCCAAAAACACCCCTTACCCTAATCCCAACAGTAACCCTAACCACTCCTCTAACCCAGACACACCCAACCCTATTCCCAACCGTAAATGTAATCCAAACCCTAACCCTATCTTTAGCCCCAACCCTAACTGTAGCCCCAACCCTAGCCCTAACCCTAGCAATAACCCTAGCCCTAACTCTATTCCTAACTCTAGCCCTAACCCTAATGGGAAAATGGAAATAAATACATTTTTTAATTTTTTTATTTTTCCCTAACTAAGGGGGTGATGAAGGGGGGTTTGATTTACTTTTATAGCGGGTTTTTTAGCGGATTTTTATGATTGGCAGCCGTCACACACTGAAAGACGCTTTTCATTGCAAAAAATATTTTTTGCGTTACCACATTTTGAGAGCTGTAATTTTTCCATATTTGAGTCCACAGAGTCATGTGAGATCTTGTTTTTTGCGGGATGCGTTGACGTTTTTATTGGTAACATTTTCGGACACGTGACATTTTTTGATCGCTTTTTATTCTGATTTTTGTGAGGCAGAGTGATCAAAAACCAGCTATTCATGAATTTCTTTTTGGGGAGGCGTTTATACCGTTCCGCGTTTGGTAAAATTGATAAAGCAGTTTTATTCGTCGGGTCAGTACGATTACAGCGATATCTCATTTATATCATTTTTTTTATGTTTTGGCGCTTTTATACGATAAAAACTATTTTATAGAAAAAATAATTATTTTGGTATTGCTTTATTCTCAGGACTATAACTTTTTTATTTTTTTGCTGATGATGCTGTATGGCGGCTCGTTTTTTGCGGGACAAGATGACGTTTTCAGCGGTAACATGGTTATTTATATCTGTCTTTTTGATCGCGTGTTATTCCACTTTTTGTTCGGCGGTATGATAATAAAGCGTTGTTTTTTGCCTCGTTTTTTTTTTTTTTTTCTTACGCTGTTTACTGAAGGGGTTAACTAGTGGGCCAGTTTTATAGGTCGGGTCGTTACGGACGCGGCGATACTAAATATGTGTACTTTTATTGTTTTTTTTATTTTATTTAGATAAAGAATTGTATTTATGGGAATAATATTTTTTTTTTTTTTTCATTATTTTGGAATTTTATTTTTTTTTTTTTTTTTTTACACATTTGGAAAATTTTTTTTTTACTTTTTTACTTTGCCCCAGCGGGGGACAATACAGATCGGTGATCTGTCAGTTTGCATAGCACTCTGACAGATCACCGATCTGCGAGAAGTGCAGGCTGCTTCACAGTGCCTGCTCTGAGCAGGCTTCTGTGAAGCCACCTCCCTCCCTGCAGGACCCGGATCCGCGGCCATCTTGGATCCGGGTCTGGAGCAGGCAGGGAGGGAGGTAAGACCCTCGCAGCAACGCGATCACATCGCGTTGCTGCGGGGGGCTCAGGGAAGCCCGCAGGGAGCCCCCTCCCTGCGCGATGCTTCCCTGCACCGCCGGCACATCGCGATCATGTTTGATCGCGGTGTGCCGGGGGTTAATGTGCCGGGGGCGGTCCGTGACCGCTCCTGGCACATAGTGCCGGATGTCAGCTGCGATATGCAGCTGACACCCGGCCGCGATCGGCCGCGCTCCCCCCGTGAGCGCGGCCGATCGGCTATGACGTACTATCCCGTCGAGGGTCAGATAGGCCCAGGTCACCTCGACGGGATAGTACGTCTAAGGTCACAGAGGGGTTAAAAAAACAAACAAAAAAAAACGCCATTTTCTGATACCCGTAGCGTCTCC
Source organism: Ranitomeya variabilis (assembly GCF_051348905.1). Classification (NCBI taxonomy): domain Eukaryota; kingdom Metazoa; phylum Chordata; class Amphibia; order Anura; family Dendrobatidae; genus Ranitomeya; species Ranitomeya variabilis. The sequence continues at coordinate 354,626,477 of NC_135237.1, read as the reverse complement.
ATTTTTCGTGATCTGGGGTCGAGTGAGGGCTTATTTTTTGCGTGCCGAGCTGACGTTTTTAATGATACCACATTTGTGCAGATACGTTCTTTTGATCGCCCGTTAATGCAGTTTAATGCAATGTCGCGGCGACCAAAAAAACGTAATTCTGGCCTTTTGAATTTTTTTTCACGCTACGCTGTTTAGCGATCAGGTTAATGCCTTTTTTTATTGATAGATCGGGCGATTCTGAACACGGCGATACCAAATATGTGTAGATTTGATTTTTTTATTATTATTATTTTAGATGGGGCGAAAGGGGTGTGATTTAAACTTTCATATTTTTTTTTTTTTTTTTCATATTTTTAAAAACATTTTTTTTTTTCTTTTGCCATGCTTCAATAGCCTCCATGGGAGGCTAGAAGCTGGCACCACTCGATCGGCTCTGCTACATAGCAGCGATCTGATGTTCGCTGCTATGTAGCAGAAATGCAGGTGTGCTGTGAGCGCCAACCACAGGGGGGCGCTCACAGCAGGCCGGCATTAGTAACCATAGAGGTCTCAAGGACCTCTTGGGTTACCATCCTGATGCATCGCCGACCCCCGATCATGTGACGGGGGTCGGCGATGAGGTCATGCCCGGCCGGAAGCTCCGGTTAAATGCCGCTGTCTGCGTTTGACAGCGGCATTTAATGGTTTAATAGCGGCGGGTGAATCACGATTTCACCCACCGCTATTGCGCGCACATGTCAGCTGTACAAAACATCTGACATGTCGCGACTTTGATGTGGGCTCACCGCCGGAGCCCACATCAAAGGGGAAGACACGACATGCGCAGTAATAGTACAGCGCATGTCGTGAAGGGGTTAAGGAGTGTACCACATACGTGTATTTTTAAGGAGTGTTTGTGTAGATGTGTTTATTTGTATGTGTAAAAATATATAGAGAGAGATATAGATTGGACAAAATAATGGAAACACCTAACGCTTTGGCATCATAATCTTCGAACATGTGATAAACATGCAAACCGTGACATGGTAATGGTTTGTAGTTGATTATTTGTGTTATGTGATGTGTATGTAAATTAACTGTTTGTTTTGCATAATTGTAAGAACATTGAAAATCCAAGAGGTCTGCCATTGGTATCAGGTTCTCATCAAAGAGGCCAAATTGTTGGTGCTCGTATGGCAGGCGCTAGTGTAACAGAAAGTGCCCAAATGCTTGGCGTGTCAAGAGGTACTGTCTCCAAAGTAATGACTGCGTTTGAAAGAGAAGGAAAAACCACCGCAGCAAAGCACAGGTCCGGCCGAAAGTCAAAGTTGACAGAGAGACCGTCGGACTCTAAAGCGAATTGTGAGAGAGAATCGCAAGACCACGGCTCCGAAAATCACTGCGGAGCTCAATAAACACCTACAGAGCCCAGTTTCCACGAAAACTGTTAGTCGGGAACTGCACAAATCTGGATTCCACGGAAGAGCTGCAATTAGAAAACGGCTACTCTCAATAACAAATGTTTCCAAGCGTTTAGAGTGGTGTAGAAAACTCCAGAATTGGTCCCTTGAGCAGTGGAAACATGTGATATTCTCAGACGAATCATCATTTACCCTATTTCCGACCTCCGGCCAAGTGTACGTTTGGAGACAGCCGAAAGAAGCATTCCATCCAGATTGCCTTCTCCCAACCGTAAAACATGGTGGAGGTTCTGTGACTATCTGGGGTGCTATTTCGTGGAGATCCGCCGGGCCAATGATATCCTTTCATGGAAGAATTAACGGCCGAGATTATTTAGGCATTTTGGGCGACCAAGTGCATCCAATGGTTCAAGCACTGTTCCCGGAGGGGAACGCCATCTTTCAGGATGATAATGCACCAATTCATACAGCTAGAATCATTAAAGCATGGTACGAGGAACATTCTAATGAAGTTGAGCATCTCATCTGGCCCCCACAATCCCCAGACCTCAAGATTATTGAGCATTTATGGTCGATTTTAGAGATTCAAGTTAGGCTTCTTTCACACTTCAGTTTTTTGGCGTCTGTCACTTCCGACATAATGACGGATCGACGGATCCGTCACAATAGTTGAAAAAACGGATGTAACGGATCCGTTTTTTTTGACGGATCCGTTACTCGGTTGTATATACTTTTTGGAGCATGCGCAATTGAAAAAAATTGAAAAAACAGATTGGGGCGACTGATCCGCCGAAATGACGGTCGCGACGGATCCGTCGCCCATAGGTGGCCATTCTATGAAATGACGGATCCGTCGCGATCCGCCATTTCAACGCAGACAAACGTTGCAATGACCGTCAATGTCTAGATGACGTCCGCCAAATTTTGACGGATCCGTCGCATGACTGATGGAACGGACGACCATCCGTCACAATCCGTCGCTAATGCAAGTCTATGGGGGAAAAAACGGATCCGTCGAAAAAAAACAACGGATCCGTTTTTTGAGGAAAATGGCGGATTTAGACTGACGCCAAACAACTGAAGTGTGAAAGAGGCCTTAGACGTCGATTTCCGCAGCCATCGTCGCTCAAAGAACTAGATGGTGTTTTAACTGCAGAATGGGCTAAAAGTCCTTTGGAATCAATTTACACCTTGCATGAATCCATACCTCGGAGAATTGAGGCTGTAATCGCTGAAAAAGGTGGACCTACACCAGATTAATCTAACTTTTGTTGATTTTTCCAGGTGTTTCCATTATCTTGTCCAACCCCTATATATATACAGGGGTTGGACAAAATAATGGAAACACCTGGAAACATCAACAAAAGTTAGTTTAATATGGTGTAGGTCCACCTTTTGCCACAATTACAGCCTCAATTCTCCGAAGTATGGATTCATACAAGGTGTGAATTGTTTCCAAAGGAGTTTTAGCCCATTCTGCAGTTAAAATACCCTCCAGTTCTTTGAGCGACGATGGCGGCGGAAATCTACGTCTAAATTGAATCTCTAAAATCGACCATAAATGCTCAATAATGTTGAGGTCTGGGGATTGTGGGGGCCAGATGAGATGCTCAACTTCATTAGAATGTTCCTCGTGCCATGCTTTAACGATTCTAGCTGTATGAATTGATGCATTATCATCCTGAAAGAAGGCGATCCCCTCCGGGAACAGTGCCTGAACCATTGGATGCACTTGGTCGCCCAAAATGCCTAAATAATCTCGGTTGCTAATTCTTCCATGAAGGGATATCATTGGCCCGGCGGATCTCCACGAAATAGCACCCCAGATCATCACAGAACCTCCACCATGTTTTACAGTTGGGGGAAGGCAGTCTGGATGGAATGCTTCTTTCGGCTGTCTCCAAACGTACACTCGGCCGGAGGTCGGAAATAGGGTAAACGATGATTCGTCTGAGAATATCACATGTTTCCACTGCTCGAGGGACCAATTCTGGAGGTTTCTACACCATTCTAAACGCTTACAAAACGGCTGCTCTTAATGACAAATGTTTCCAATTGCAGCTCTTCCGTGGAATCCAGATTTGTGCAGCTCCCGACGAACAGTTTTCGTGGAAACTGGGTTCTGTAGGTGTTCATTGAGCTCAGCAGTGATTTTCGGAGCCATGGTCTTGCAATCCTCTGTCACAATTCGCTTTAGAGTCCGACGGTCTCTGTCAACTTTGACTTTTGGCTGGACCTGTGCTTTGCATTTGAAAGAGAAGGAAAAACGTCCGCAGCAGTCATTACTTTGGAGACAGTACCTCTTGACACGCCAAGCATTCGGGCACTTTCTGTTACACTAGCGCCTGCCATACGAGCACCAACAATTTGGCCTCTTTGATGAGAACCTGATACCAATGGCAGACCTCTCAGATTTTCAATGTCCTTACAATTATGCAAAACAAACAGTTAATTTACATACACATATCACATAACACAAATATTCAACTACAAAACATTACCATATGTCACGGTTTGCATGTTTATCACATGTTCGAAGATTATGATGCCAAAACGTTAGGTGTTTCCATTATTTTGTCCAACCCCTGTATGTATATGTGTGTGTGCATATATATAGATAGTGAGGGTTGAGGGAGGAGACAGGTAATTTGACCTGGTTTTGTCTGTCTTATTTATTTTTTTTGTGTTTCTCTATTGGTTAGTCCCACAAAGGGACTTTCAAACTGCGATCATCCGATTGCTTGTGCTGTCTACAGCAATGTCACTGCATTGGTGTGTGTATAGCAAAAAAAATCACTGTCTCCTGTGAACACCAGGAGTGCAGTCATGCATCGATGGGCACATACAGTGAAGCAACCCTTCCCCCTTTTGCCAGTGAACTATAAATGCTGCTGTCGGAGACCTTTGACAGGTTAACAGCGTCAGGTGGAGCTCTGCTCCATGTGTGGTTATTAGAGGCAAGGTAATGTTTGAATAGTCCACTATCATCTATGGCAGAGAATATCACAGCCATCATCTGCCGGTATTATGTGCTCAGTTCCTGAGCTCAAAACAAATTCTGGGAACTTGCATCTGATGTAATTGTTCGTCAAATGTCAGGGGTTAACTAAGAGTTTTTCTTAGTTTGATTGAGACAATTTGAGTGTTGACATTTGACTTGCCAATTTATTCACACATATTGAGGAAGGATACAAAAATAAACCGTATAGCATAGAGCTATGAACAAAAATGCTCCAGAACCATTTGAGAACAAAAGTATTAGAGCATACCTTTCGGAGGTGCTGAAGGGGTCTTCTCAAACTGATACAGCATGCTACACTGGTGTATAAATGTCCCACGATTGTCATAGAATGTTTCACATATTTTTAAGGTGTATGAAGGCTATCCGAACTGTGACTTGTCCCCAAGAAAGGCATTCATTAAGACCACAGTTAAAGAAGTAAGTGTTTGCCTATTATAATCATCCATACCCCCCATTTATAATTAAAATGCTAATTAAACCTATGCAATTGGGGGACACTTTCCATTATTGAGTCTTAACAGTGTGACGAAAAATGATGTAAAAGTATATTTGTCTTTAAAGATTTATTATAAACCTGCACTTTTTTTTTTCTTCCAGTTAATATCCTGATTCATACAAATTATTTCTTTTATTCATGGAGAATACATGGATTGTTGGATTACATGCACCAAGAAATCACACCAGCAAAAATGTATTATTTTTACCACTTTGGTACAGCGTATTTTAAGCAGATTTTGCTGTCCTTGATTTAAAACGTTTGTAAATTGCATAATTTTTTTTTTTACCATTTTTATTTTTTAAACTTCCCCTTGTTTTTTTTTTGTTTTGAAGTCAGTTTTCCCATGTCCTATTCAATATCCTTTGTTAGTGTTTGTTCATAGTAGAGACCATTTGTACAGGGACTTATGTTGTAAAATTACACAATCACACATTTGTGCTTTGAATAAAATACTTTCTTCTTGAAAGAAATAACGCACATCAGAATTACAAAACAAAAACACAACTCGGCATTGTAAATTGATGACTGTTTTCTTACTGACTTTTACCTATGAAATGAATAAGGGATTCTAAGACTTCAACATTTAAGGTAAATGTTTTAAAATATTGTCACCTTTTTGGTTGTATATTGAATGTGGATTGTTTTTCATTGCAAGTAGGTGTTAATATTTTTGTAATCTTCTATTTTTATTTTTAACTTTTTATCACTCAAGTGTAAATTTTAAAATTTGGAAAACTCCAGCCATTAAAAAGAGAAAATTCTGACCTTTGTATATATGTGAAAGATATTGACCACAGTTAATGTATGCGTGAAAAGTGAAGGTTGGTCGTCATCTGTCTGGGAGCAAACTACTTCACATCAGCGTAAAAACTCTGCTAAAAAAGTCAAAGCAGAAAGTAATGAAAGCTTTGAAATATTCCAATGTGCACAGGTCAGAATGACTAGGAAAGAGGGAGTAAGATGGAGGATGTGTATGTTGTGGTGTCACAAATGAATGTGTCTATTAATTAGAAAGCATTTAAGATCCATTTGTTTGGAATGTTAACCTACCCTACACCACTTCTTTAAAATAAAAATTGTCTATATTAGTTTGGTCTTATATTTGACCAAATAACTAATGAATGTGTGCATATGGTCAGAAATTTGCTACCAGACAAATCAAGAGGGCAGATAAGGCTACAGAACCAAGCTTTTTAAATTAGCTTCTTAAAAACTGACAAAGTTGAGTATGGTACATATTCTAATTATACAAGGTAAACCTTCCAACAGGTTAATGAAAACCTACACTACTGTTCAAAAGTTTAGGGTTACTTAGAAATTTCCTTATTTTTGAAAGAAAAGCAGTTTTTTTTTCCCCCACTGAAGCTAACATTCCATAATTCAGAAATACGCTATACACTGTTAATGTGGTAAATGACTATTATATCTGAAAACGTCTGGCTTGTAATGCAATATCTTCATGGGTGTATAGAGGCCCATTTCCAACAACCATTACTGCAGTGTTCTTATGGTACTTTGTGTTTGCTAACTGTGTAAGAAGGCTAATGGACGGTAAGAAGGCTAATGAATGGTAAAAATACCCTGGAACATCCTTGTGCAGCTAAGTTAGCACAACTGAAAACAGTTTGGCTTTTTAGAGAACCTGTAAACCTGACCTTCCTTTGAGCTAGTTGAGAATCTGGAGCAACATTTGTTGATTCCATTAAACTCTCAAAATTGCCAGGAAAAAAGAACTTTCATGTGAAACTCGACAGTCTATTCTTGTTCTAAGACATGAAGGCTATTCCATGCAAGTAATTGCCAAGAAACTGGAGATTTCCTACAACGGTGTGTAGTACTCCCTTCAGAGTAGAGCACAAATAGGCTCTAACCAGAGTAGAAAGAGAAATGGGAGGCCCCGCTGCACAACTGAGCAGCAAAACAAGTACATTAGTCTGTCGTTTGAGAAATCGAAGCCTCCCAGGTCTACAACTGGCAGCTTTATTAAATAGTACACACAAAATGCCAGTGTCAACGTCTACAGTGAAGAGGCGACTCCGGGATGCTGGTCTTCAGGGCAGAGTGGCAAAGAAAAAGTCATATCTGAGACTAGATAGTAAAAGGAAAAGATTAATATGGGCAAAAGAACACTGACATTGAACAGAGGAAGATTGGAAAAAAGTGTTATGGACAGACGAATCAAAGTTTGAGGTGTTTGGATCACACAGAAGAATATTTGTGAGACGCAGAACAATTGAAAAGATGCTGGAAGAGTGCCCGACGCCATCTGTCAAGCATGGAGAAGGCAATGTGATTGTCTGGGGTTGCTTTGGTGCTGGTAAAGTGGGAGATTTGTACAAGGTAAAAGGGATTTTTGAATAAGGAAGGCTATCACTCCATTTTGCAACGCCATGCCATACCCAATTTCATCCTACAACAGAACAATGACCCAAAGCACACCTCCATATTATGCAAGAACTATTTAGGGAAGCAGCAGGCAGTTGGTATTCTATCTGTAATGGAGTGGCCAGCGCAGTCACCAGATCTCAACCCCATTGAGCTGTTGTGGGAGCAGCTTGACCGTATGGTATGCAAAAAGTGCCCATCAAGCCAAACCAATTTGTGGGAGGGGCTTCTGGAAGCATGGGGTGACATTTCTCCAGATTACCTCAGCAAATTAACTGCTAGAATGCCAAAGATCTGCAATCCTGTAATTGCTGCAAAGGGAGCATTATTTGACGAAAGCAAAGTTTGAAGGAGAAAAGGATTTCAAATAATCTTTTTTTCGAACCGTGTCAATGTCTGGACTAGATTTTAAACTTATTTGCCAACTCATTTGATTAATAAAAGTATGAGTTTTCATGGAAAACACTATTGTCTGGGTGACCCTAAACTGTTGAACTTTAGTGTATTTCATGAATGATTTTCAGGGGGAAAAAAAAAAAAAGTTTAACACTTTAGTGAAAAGGTTAGATATTTCAAATCTGACGTGTCACTTTGTGACTAACTCTGGAATGTAATGGGGTATTGGTGATTCTGAGATTTTTGTTTTGTGACTCCTTGTACTTTAATGGTAAATTTAGGTAGATACCGTATTTTTCAGACTATAAGACGCACCCCAAATTTGGGGTGAAAATTGGAGAAAAAATGTTTGGTTTTTTTTCTTTTTTTTTTCATAAGATGGGAGTCCGTCTTATAGTCCGAATTTACAGTATCTTACCTGAGGGCTTGCGGTGGCAGAGCAGGGTCACAGAAGGCATGGTGTGCAAGCAAGGTCCCTTCCTGTTTAGGAGGGCGACGCCACGGCCTGGTGTCCATGGGGGGGTGGTTTTGCAGCAGGGGTGTGGCGACGGCAGAGGTGCAGGGATAATGAGCGATACGGCGTGAGCAGGGTCCCTTCCACAGGTGAGGTGACGCTGCGGCCCGGTATCCAAGGCAAGCAGCAGAGCCAGATTAATCACCGGTTTCTCGGTGGTGGCCGCCATCTTCCTGAGGCCGCGTGTGCTCAGATGGAGTGCTCTGCTTCCGGGGGCTTCAGGAAAGTGGCAGCGGGAGGCTGTGCGTGCGCAGATGGAGATTGCTGAAGCCGAGATCTAAATCTGCGAACTCTGCTTCAGGAAATTGGCCGCCGTGATCTCCATCTGCGCACTCGCAGCCTCCCACTGCCATTTTCCTGAAGCCCCAGGAAGCAGAGCACTCCATCTGTGTACGCGCGGCCTCAGGAAGATGGCCACCGCCACTGAGAAAGCCGTGATTTACCCGGCTCTGCTGCTCACATTGGAGGCCGGGCCACTGCGTCACCTCACCTGTGGAAGGGACCCTGCTCACGCCATAACGCTCACTGCGTCTCAACATCCCCGCAACTCTGCTGCCGCCGCACCACTGCCGGTAACCTGCATTCCGACTCTTAAGACGCACCCCCCATTTTCCTCACATTTTTTTTTTTTTTTTTTTTTGGGGGGGGGGGGGGGGGGGGAGAAAGTGCGTGTTATAGTCCGAAAAATACGGTATGTTTTGCGTTAATTAAAAATATCAGAAATTCGAATTTTTTTTTTAATAGCAATTTTCAAACTTTGATTATCCCTTTTTAATCCATTCGTACCACACATAGAAAGTTAATACATAAAATTTACTTTGCTTTACATCAACACATTTGTAAAACTTCCTTTTATTTTGTTAGGATGTTGGAAGCATTACAAATTTTAGCAGCAATTTTTCACTTATTCAAGGAAAGCTACAAATCTTATTTCTCTATCGCTTCATTGGGGGGACACAGGAAACCATGTGTATGCTGCTGCTGCTGCCGCCACCACTAGGAAGCTGACACTATGCAGAAAAAAATGTTTGCACTTCCTCCGCGGTGTACACCACACAGTGGCTGCCATTTTCCTCCTCCTGGGACCGAATAGTGCCTTTCCTGTGGGACCTTCCCAGCGGTCCTACAGCGTGGAAGCTGAAAACAGGATGACTACTGTGAGTAGCTGCGCTGCACTGCACACTGACCTCTGCATCTTCTCCTTTCCCTATCCTTCTTGCACAAGCCAGGCACAGCAAAATAAAGCTCATAGGGACAGCAGTATCTGCAGGCTCAATGATTGGTGAGAGAAACCATTCCCAATGGTGCTGGTGTAACATCTGCTCTAGAGCAGTGCAGTGACTGGTGTAATAAATACTCTAGAGCAGCGCAGTCACTGGTGTATTATGTGCTCTTGAGCAATGCAGTCAACAGCAATGGGTATTGTAGTGCACCCCAAGCTGCAGTCATCTGTACCACTACCCTCCTTGGGCCCTCCACAGGGAGATGGGCATTATAAAACCTGCCGTACGCTGATTGCACGTTTTCTCTCAGAACTTTCCGTTACATCACACTGCTGTTGTGTTTTCTCCCATTACAGATCTGTCACTTGATTTCAGCAGAGCAAGGCTCGGCCATTAATCTAAACCTAAAGATTTTAAAGCTCTGGTATATCATACGCTTCTATATTTCCTGCTCACAGGCACTCTCCCTGCATCCCCTCTCCTGTTAATAGCATTACTCTGCACTAAGCAGAGAGGGGAGCTACTCCTCACCCTTCACTACTGTAGTGCTGGGACCAACTTCCAGCTGGGTAAAGTGTATTCTCCAGCAAGGTCTGCTGTGGCTCAGTGGACAAAGTAGGCCCAAGGGTTTGAACCCAGGTGCACAATAGAGAGTAGAGTTTAGTCTACCTCTGATTCCACGCCTACTGTTCTACCTTCAGGAGAGATGATGGTTAGGACAGACTTCATCTTGCAGCTTATTACCCATGAGACTGTTACTCTGCCTAATGCAGTCAGTTATCCAGACCTAGACTGCAACAAAGAATTGGCTCTCTCTGATACCCTTCTCCAGGGTTCTCCATACTGATTCAGTCGCAGGATACTGAGAGCCGATCGCAGCAGTACTCTCTATCCGCCATCCAGGTTTCACACGCACCACCTACCAGGTACAGTAAAGTATTTTGAAACTTGTATTTTCAGCGGATCAGACGTGTCTTGGATTGACTGATGGAGTGGTACTGGTGTTCGGTACTGTATTCAGGTGAGTCAGACACTCTCCACGTTCCTTGCGTTCGACTGCAGCAGTACTCTAGCCGCTGTTCAGGTTTTAGATGCGTCATCTACCAGACACATATAGTCAATAACTAATAATAATTTGTATTTATATAGCGCCAACATATTCCGCTGCACTTTACAATTAAGCGGGGACATGTACAGACAATAAATTCAATATAAGTTAAGACAATTTAAACAGCGACATTAGGGGTGAGGTTCCTGCTCACAAGCTACAAAGAAATGGGGGGGAAGCAATAGGTGAAAAGTGCTTGTTATTTCAGGTCTGCTAATTATAATAGAGATTTTCATATAAAGCTGCATGATCTGGTCATCAGCCCGTGTGTTAAGTGCAATAGTCAAGTATCAAGTGCTGTTATGTGCATGGAGGGTGTGGAGGCAGATGAATAGTAGGATGCAGATTCAGAATAATATTTGGAAGGAGGGAACAGAGCAAAGTTAGTTTACTGAGTAGTTGATGTGGTAGGCTTGTTTGAAGAGATGGGTTTTCAAAACGCGCTTGAATAGGTTGGGGCTAGGTATCAGTCTGATCGCCTGGAGAAGTGCATTCCAGAGAGCTGGCGCAGCATGAGAGAAGTCTTGGAGACAGGTGCGAGGTTCGGAATATGGGGGGATGTTAGTCTTAGGTCATTTGTAGAACGGAGGGCACGTGTAAGGCGATAGATGAGAGAGGAGATATAAGGCGGTGCAGAACTGTGGAGGGCTTTGTGGGTGAGAGAGATGAGTTTATACTGGACCCTGTAGCGAATGGGTAGCCAGTGTAATGACTGGCACAAGATGGAGGCATCGGTGAAGTGGCTGGACAGAAATATGACCCTGGCTGCCACATTCAAGATGGATTGGAGAGGAGAAAGTTGGTAAGAGGGAGACCGATCAGAAGAGAGTTACAGTAGTCCAGACGAGAAATAATAAGAGTGACAGTAAGAGTATTAGCAGCTTCAAAGGCGAGAAAAAGTCGTATTCTGGAGATGTTTTTAAAGGGAACCTGTCACCCCCAAAATGGAAGGTGAGCTTAGCCCACCGGCATCAGGGGCTTATCTGCAGCATTCTGGAATGCTGTAGAAAAGCCCCGGATGTAACCTGAAAGATGAGAAAAAAGTTAGATTATACTCACCCAGGGGCGTTCCCGCTGCGGTCCGGTCCGGTGGGCGCCTCGGTACGGTTTGGGGCCTCCCATCTTCACAGGATGATGTCCTCTTGTCTTCATGCTCCGGCGCAGGCGTACTTTGTCTGCCCTGTTGAGGGCAGAGCAAAGTACTGCAGTGCGCAGGCGCCGGGCCTCTCTGACCTTTCCCTGCGCACTGCAGTACTTTGCTCTGCCCTCAGCAGGGCAGACATAGTACGCCTGCGCCGGAGCATGAAGACAAGAAGAGGGCGTCGTCGTAAGAAGACAGGAGGCCCGGGACCGCGACGCCCATCAGATCGGACCGCCCACCCAGGTGAGTATAATCTAACCTCTTCTCATCTTTCAGGTTACATCGGGGCTTATCGACAGCATTCCAGAATGCTGTAGATATGCCGGTGGGCTTAGCTCAACTTCCATTCTGAGGGTGACAGGTTCCTTTAAGATGCAGGTGACATGAGCGAGTGATCGGATATAGGGAGTAAAGGAAAGTTCGGTGTCGACTATGACCCCAAGGCAGCGGGCATGCTGCTTGGGAGTTATGGTTGAACCCTCCAGGGTAATTTTGATGTTGGGTAGAGTGAGGTTAGTAGAGGGGAGAAACACAAGAAGTTCCGTTTTGGAGAGATTTAGTTTCAGATAGAGGGAGGACATGATGTTAAAGACAGCAGACAGACAATCCTTGGTATTTTGAATTAGGGTACGGGTGATGTCAGGGGAAGAAGCGTATACTTGGGTGTCGTCAGCATAGAGATGATACTGGAACCCAAATCTGCTGCTTGTTTGTCCAATAGGGGCAGTGTATAGAGAGAAGAGGAAGGGGGCCTAGGACTGAGCCCTGCGGAACCCCGATAATAATGGGATGAGGAGAGGAAGAGGAGCCGGCGAAAGATACAGTGAAGGAGCGGTCAGAGAGGTAGAACCAGGAGAGGGCTGTGTCCTTGAGGCCTATAGAGCGGAGCATAGTGAGGAGGAGCTGGTGATCCACAGTGTCAAATGCGGCAGAGCAATCCAGGAGAATCAGCAGGGAGCAATGACCTTTGGATTTAGCAGTTTATTAATAGATTATTAGAGACTTTAGTGAGGCCAGTTTAAGTGGAGTGTAAAGAGCGGAAACCAGATTGTAAGGGGTCGAGAAGAGTTATCTGAGAGATAGCGGATCAGACGGGAGTGGACCAAGCATTCCAGAAGTTTAGAGATGAAGGAAAGGTTAGAGACAGGTCTGTAGTTAGCAGTGCAGTTCTGGTCCAGGGATGGCTTTTTAAGTAAAGGTTATGATGGCATGTTTAAATGAGGAGGGAAAGATACCCGAAGAAAGGTTAAATATTTTAGTCAGGTGAGTGGTGACCACTGGGTGAGAGACTGCAGGAGATGTGAAGGAATGGGGTCACTGTTGCAGGTTGTAGGCCGTGCAGAAGCGAGGCGCTTCGCAACTTCTTCTGAAACAGGCTCAAAGATGTCTAGTGAGCTTGAGGTGCTGCATGGAAGGGGATCCAGGCAGTGAGGAGATTGGTCTGAGATATCCTGATGGATGTGGTTGATTTTTTCTAGGAAAGAAGTGGCCAGATCCTCACCGCTGAGGTTGGTGATAGGGGCCTGTACTTTAGGTTTCAGGAGGGAGTTTAAGGTTTTAAAAAGTCGTTTTGGGTTGTTGGATAGTGAGGTGATGAGGGTGGTGAAGTAGGATTGTTTGGCCAGATGAGGGGCAGAGTTATAGGTTTTGAGCAGTGGATGAAGTCTTCTGCTAAGAGATTTTCTCCACTGCCGCTCTGCACACTTTGAGCAACACTGAAGAAAGTATGTTTGCATAGTGTGCCAGGGCTGCTGTTGTCTGTGTCTGGTCTTTCTGTGTGTAGAAGGTGCTGCTTCATCTAGGGCATTCTTCAGTGTATTATTGAAGTGTGACAATGCTAAGTCTGGACAGGAGAGGGAGGAGATGGGGGGCTAAAGATGTGTGGAGATTGTCCATAAGCTGCTGGTATTAATAGTACGTGTATTCCGATAAGTGTGGTAAGTGGGGGTGTCCCGGGTGAGGAGACAATTCTTGACAGAGAAGGAAAGACGGTTGTGGTCCGAGAGCGAGAGAGGGGAGTTAGTAAAGTCGTGCAGCGAGCCGGGACGGGAGAAAACCAGGTCCAGAGTATTCCTGTCCTCATGCGTAGGAGAATTAGCAAACTGTGAGAGGCCAAATGAAGAAGTTAGAGAAAGAAGATGAGAGGCAGATTGGGAGAGGGGATCATTGATGGGGATGTTCAAGTTTCCCATGATGAGGGCGGGGATGTCACAGGATAGAAAGTGAGTAAGCCAGGTTGCAAGGTTGTCTAGAAACTGACAGGAGGAGCCTGGAGGGTGATAAACAACAGCCACTTGTAAGGAGAAGGGCTTAAAGAGTCTGAAAGTGTGGACTTCAAAGGAAGGAAATGTAAGTGAGGGAACCGGGGGATGACCTTTAAAGCACATTGTGATGAAAGGAGCAAACCAACACCTCCACAGTTTGTTCTCAGGTCTGGTGGTATGTGAAAATTTCAGCCCACCAAACGAGAGTGGCGGTGGTGTCGGCTGGATCCAGGTTTCTGTAATAGCCAAAAGGTTAAGGGAATTAGAGAGGAAAAAAATCATGAATGTAAGCTAGTTTGTTACACAGACCGTGCATTCCAGAAAGCACAGTGGAAAGCGATAGAAGGCATGCATTGAATGCTAATAAGATTAGCAGGGTTTCTATATGTAGCTGGAGGAGAGGAATGTATGCTGGTGGAGGGAGGCCCAGAGTTGGGGGAGATGTCTTCTGCAACTAGTAAAAGGAGAAAGCAGAGCAGGTGGTGGGATGATTTGTATGAAAATTTTTAGTGCTGCACGGAGGTATTGGATGGTTTGGAGTGGGTAAGAAATGTCAGTAGAGCCTCAGAGTTATACAGGGGAGAAGGGAGGGGTGGATATGGAGTGCACAGAATGTGTTAAAGGGCGGGCGAGTTGTGAGAAAGCAGAAGTAAAAACAAATGAGCAGATTGATATGATCAATGCATAATGTAGTATGATTGTTTGGAAAACGTATGCACCTTACCGGTCTCCTGCCCTGTCCAACTGCCATTGTCTAACTGCCAAGCACTTTATATTGTTGCACTTAATATGTTGCGCGCGTGCTATCCCAGCCAGACTAAATATATATGAAATGAAATGACTGCTAGCATCAGGCACCAAATGGCCACAATCGGCAATTAACCAATTAGCATAAGGCCAGAGCAGGCATTACTATGCAGGGTAAACAACCAATGCTAAACAAGGCCATAAAACAGTGGGGATAAAAATAGCTTTGAACACTTTAAGGCCATGTGCACACGTTCAGTATGTCGTTTTTTTTCGCGTTTTTCGCTATAAAAACGCGAAAAAAACGCTAACATATGCCTCCCATTATTTTCAGAGTATTCTGCATTTTTTGTGCAAATGTTGCATTTTTTTCCGTGAAAAAATCGCATTGCGGAAAAAAAAGCAACATGTTCATTAAATTTGCGGAATTGCGGGGTTCCACACACCTAGGAATGCATTGATCTGCTTACTTCCCGCACGGGGCTGTGCACACCATGCAGGAAGTAAGCAGATTATGTGCGGTTGGTACCCAGGGTGGAGGAGAGGAGACTCCTCCACGGACTGGGCACCATATAATTGGTAAAAAAAAAAAAAAAAGAATTAAAATAAAAAATAGTGATATACTCACCTTCGATGGCACCGGAGTCTTCCCACCTCTCAGCGGTGCATGCTGCCGCTTCGGTTCCTATAGCTGGTGTGTGGTGAAGGACCTGCGATGACGTCGCGGTCTTGTGATTGGTTGCGAGACCGGTCATGTGACCACTCACGTGACCGCGACGTCATCGAAGGTCCTGCACACACACATCATCTATAGGAACGGACGCCGCTGAGGACATCGGCTGTCTGCAGGTGAGTATAATCATTTTTTTAATTCCTTTTAAACATTCTATCTTTTACTATTGATGCTGCATAGTAAAAAGTTGGTCATACTTGTCAAACACTGTCAGTCAGTTTTCCAAGCGATGCTACAGATCGCTTGGAAAACTTCAGCATTCTGCAAGCTAATTTCGCTTGCAAAATGCTAAAAAAACGCAAAAAAAATGCGGATTTCTTGCAGAAAATTTCTGGTTTTCTTCAGGAAATTTCTGCAAGAAATCCTGACGTGTGCACATACCCTAAAGCAGAAACTAAAAAGAGAAAAAAAAACACACCACAGGAGTAATGGCTTAAATACCATGAAAAAAAGCTTGCTAGATATGGTTCTGTTCACACTTGTCAGAGCACACAAACGGATACCTGCCATCTTTCCAGTGGTTTAGACGTGCCTGACGTCGATTGCTGCATCTTTCCTGTTCTTCTGTCCCAGAGTCAGAAGTGCCCTCTATCACGTGCTTCAGGGTCTTCTGCAGCATATGCCTAGGCACCCCTCTATTAACCACTCAGAGAGAGGTGCCCGATATTTATCACTTCTGGTTGACTGCCGCAGCGGTTACAGTCCGCTTTCAGGTGAGTCAGAAGCGAACCTTCAGCTGCGTGTTTCATGGTCAATAACATCCATGGTCTATTAACAGCTTAAACAGAAAATTACGTACCACAGGGTGGATCTCAGCGGCAGCATAAATGGCCAGTCTGCTTTCAGGTAGGTCAGACATGCTGGTGTCAGGTACCGGATGGTCGCAGTTTTTTCTTCGGCCACGCACTGGGCCCTGATTATGTGTGTGTGGCTCCCCAGGGGCTTTTCCACACCATCTGATTATTCCGGCCTACCTCTAACTATCCAGTAGGTCAGTTTACAGTGCTGACCTCAGGCTATCTGCACTATTCAGTGCACCTACTCCATCATAAATGATTTACTAATTGCAGTTTATACATTCTGTCTCTTACGGAGTTAGAGCTCATATGTATACCTCGACTCTCATGACAGTTCACTGCAGTATCCTAGGGGCCTTGGAGCTATCTCAATACCAGAGCTCCTAGACTGAGTCCTTGGCAAGGTCAACCTTTGAAGCGTCCGCCGCTGCATTGTGCCCTGCCTTTGTCTCCACCACCTGGGTAGCAAAGTTTATAGACTCATGAGCTAAGCTGCTCCATCAGGGCATTCTTTCTGGAGCCTGACCGGAGGAATTGGCCGTCCTCGCGGACCATTTTATTCTTGCAGGGAAGTACATGGTATCTGCCTCCCTGGACGCCGCTGCAGATGCTGCTCGGACATCAGCAATATCGCGGCCATCCGAAGGACCATTTGGTTTAAGGCGTGGCAGGCGAACTGATCCTCAAAATCCCTCACCAACTTGCCTTTCCAACTTGGTATATGTGGGCCAAACATCGCAGGAATTGCAGCGTAGAGTTCAAAAACATTTTTCCACCATTAACCTGGCTTCCAGTGATTTGTCTAAGGGTAAAGCTCTTACCCCCTGTAGCGGCCCATTTTTTTGGCCCACCATGCTGGTCGAGTTTCAAGTATAAGGGTTGGTGGGTCTAGATCAGATTCAAATTTCTAATAGGGGCGGCCCTTTCAAACCGTGTCTGCTGCGCTCTGAGTCCCGCTGGATTTTTAATCTGGGTTCTGTTGCCCCCGCAGGTCTCAACGAGGAGCTTCTGTTAACAGGTTTCCTGGGATGAGAGTGGTCTATTTCCTTCATATTGCTTTGAAGACGATCCTATGGAATATTCCGGAGAATGGATCACGGAGCTTCCCAATTGGGCCTAAACTGAAGACTCTGGGAATTACTGCGGTCTACTTCTAGACTGGATTTGTGGGGTCCTGGGGAGGTTCGCCGCTCATGTGGACTTTGTATAGATGGGCCTATGATTGCTGTATATATTCTTTATTGTTTGGCTACTATTCGTGGCAACATAGGCATGGTATAGGAGATAGGTTACTTAGGCTATGTTCACACTTTGCGGTTTTTGCTGTGGATCCGCAGCGGATTTGCAGCTGCGGATCCGCAGCAGTTTTCTATGCAGGGTACAGTACAATGTTACCCTATGGCAAACAAAAACCGCTGTGCCCACTTTGCGTTTTTCCGCTTGAAAATCCGCGCTGATTTTCTGCGGAAAAAAAGAAGTAGCATGTCAATTCTTTCTGCGGAATCCGCAGCGGTTTTCCACCTGCACCAATAGGAAAGTGCAGTTGGAAACCCGCAGTGGAATCCGCAGTAGAAACCGCACAAAAAAACGCAGGGAAAACCACCGCCGTTTTGCACTGCGGGTTTTACAAATCCGCAGCTGAAAAATCCGCAGCAAAAAAAGCACAGTGTGAACAAGCCCTTATTGTTTGATTTATTACTCAGAATTCTTTGGGTGTTCCCGGCTCATGGGGGATCGAGTTGGGTCGTGTAAGAGGGTATGTCCCCCTTATCTTTTGTCATGCGCTTCCCTTGTGATTTAGTGTTGGCTCATGGGTTTTTTTTTCCCCCCTTTTTTTTTTTCTCTCTCTCTATACAACAACCCTTTGGATCTTCATATATTATATTTTATAATTAACCAGGCCCCCAATTGTTATAAAGTCTTGGGGCTTTGGTTAAAAGATAGGAAAAAAAAGCCCCTGGTGATAAGTATCAAGTTATCAGCACGGATCAGGGGTTTTGGGCTATGGTGCAATATCTAATTGGGTCCTTCTCTGGATTTTATATACTAACCTGACCTCTTTCCTATAAGTTTAAAGTTTTATATGTATATCTTTGATACTCAATAAAAAATGTATTTACAATATATGTCATTGTGGTACTATATGCATCTTATGGTTGTGTTTTCAGGATTGGGTGGTTGTTTAGATATGAATGTACCCCTGGGGGCTGAGATATGCATGGTTGAATGAGGGTGTTTGCTTTACTATCGTCGTGGGGTGTTTACACACCGGTCATTATGTGCACGATATTGTGCTTAGGTTGGATAATTATTCAACTCTACTTCTGTGTTCATATAGGGGGATGCTTCTTTCCCCCCCTATCCCTCCCCCTCTCTCTTCTCTGATCCAGGGTTTTATTGTGGTTAGATTTCTAGCTGGCCTCATTTCTGAGTCTGTGTCTCTACGGCTGTTTCCGTCGCACATGTGTGCTATCAGGTTTGATTACACATTTCTCTATTTAAACAAGGGGACGAGGTGCACGCCGACATCACTCCTGATGAAGCCCTATCAGTGAGGGCGATGTGCGTGGGGCTGCATTGGCCCTGGTCCATTTCGCTTCTTTGCCTGGGGTCCTCCTGGTTTGTGCATTTTGCACTTTAGGTAATTGAGCCTTATGGTCTCCTGGGACTCTTAATGCTCTTATTTGCTATATGTTTCACCCCTTGCCATTTTTATGGTTTTTTGGGATCTATATATGAGTTATGTTGCCATTGAGGTAGGCTATTGAGCATGCTGTTGCTAGCCCCATGAGCCAGTAGGTATAGAGGTGGGTCTTCAGGCATTATATATTGCTATACTTCATATGTATAGGTGTTAATATGTACAAACAATAGATATAGACAAGGTGTTTGCAGTTTTAAAATATGTTTTAAATTGTGTGGTGTGCCAATAAAAACCTCTTTTTTCCATACATGGTTATTGTTACTTATATATTCATGTATGTGGTGTGCATAATTAGAGTGGTGCTGTTCTCTTGTTTGTCATTTAGTTTACCTCTCACTTGCACCCCGTACTTTAATATTTATATTATTGTAGTGCGCTTGGTTTACTTATTTTCATGATTTTGGATTGTGACAGATGGCCTAACGTTTCATCCGTTTTTTGCCAGATCCGTCCAAAATTAGTTTTCTGGCGGCAGGAGAAAACGTACAGAGGAACATTTGTTCTGTTCGGCAAAAAAAATAAACAGCGATGGTTCCGGCGATAAACGGATGAAACATGAGGTGAAATGAGTGAATCCGACTACCGATTCCGTTATTTTTACACTGAGCATGCCCCGTAGCAGCATTTTCCATTCCGGAAAGCGCTCTCTCTTTATCCTCTCTCTCCCTCTCTTTATCCTCGCTCTCTCTCTCTTTTTATCCCTGAATTTAAAAACAAAAAACGGATCAGTCGCATCAGTTTTTCAAAATTTTTGCCTTAGGCTACTTTCACACTAGCGTTGTTGGCTGTACATCGCAATGCGTCGTTTAGGAGAAAAAAACGCATCCTGCAAAGTTGTCTGCAGGATGCGTTTCTTTCCCCATAGAACAACATTAGCGACGCATGGACACACGTCGCAACCGTCGTGCGACGCTTGCGTCGTGTTTTGGCGGACCGTCGGCACAAAAAACGTTACATGTAACTTTTTTTGTGCGTCGAGGCCGCCATTTTCATGCGCATGCGCGGCCGAAACTCTGCCCCCTCCTCCCCGGACCTTACAATGGGGCAGCGGAAGCGTCGTAAGACTGCTTCCGCTGCCCACGTCGGGCATTATTTTCACAATGCGCGTCGGCACGTCGGGCCAACACTAGTGTGAAAGCAGCCTTATCCGTTTTTTTGCTAAATTCGCTGGATTGTTTACAGACTAAAGAAGGTGAACAACTTTCCCTCTCCCCTCATTGGAGTGATTTCCTGGTGCAGGCTACAGACACTGCAGCAGCAAAATTGAGTAGGGAAATGACTTTGTAACCCTGTTACTATTAATATCTGAACCACTAACGCTATCCTGTCAATCCATACTGAATAACCAGTCATAAGACTTACTCTCATATTGCATACATATTTTGGGGAAAGCATTATGAGTCCTAATAAATCACAATCTGCAGCTGACTAGCTGAGGACCCTTCCCCAGGGGAAATAATTCGACGACAATAAAGAAACCCTCAAACAAATCATCTCAAGGAGAGACATCAATATCACAAGAACCAGAGGATATGGATTCAGAACCCACTCTGAAACAGGTATGCTAATTACCATTTAAAGCAGCACAGCTTCCCTGACTGGGAAAATTGAAGAGGTTAAAATTGGTTTGGGACTCCTTCGCAATGGCATGTCAAATCTGGGAGAGAAAGTTCAACAGGCAGAGGACAGAATCCTGAGTCTGGAGGACCAAACAGCACCCTTGCCAAAGCGTATCAGAGTGTTAGAAAAAAAATTGGGAATGTACTGAAACATGATGATTTAGAGAATAGACTGAGGTGCAGCAATATACATATAATAGGATTGCCAGAAAGTGCAGAAGGAAATAATCCCAGTGACCATGGAAAAATGGATGCGTGATCTATATCCGGGAGCCACCTTCTCTGCTACATATGTGGTGGAGAGGGCACATCATGTACCTGGGGAAACCGAATCCTCTGGGGGCTCCTCCTAGGCCCCTACTGGCCAGATTCCTTAATTGGAGAGACAGAGACTATATCCTAAAACTGGCATGTAAGGCCCAAGTAATTAAACATGAAAATGCCACAGTAATTTTGTTTCCAGACTTCTCAGCTGATTTGCAGAAACAAAGAGCTTAATTTATTTAAATTAAGAGATGCCTGAAAAGTTCCAATGTGATTTATTTGATGGTGTACCCAGCCAGGCTAAGGGTAGTGATGGTGAGAGGGTAATTTTCTTTCAGAATCTGACAGAAGCAGAGGAGTGGATCTCCATGATAATACATGTCAATAAGGAAAAGTAAATTTTACAAGTAATGAATTTTATATTTCAGATGGAGATTATAGACTTAATTTTAAACAGTAGCTTGCAGGAATCATTTGGTGATATTCATGTTTATAGCTGTGTTGGGTTATTGTAATGGCTTATTGAAATATTTCTAATGAGTTTATACCTACATAGACTGGTTAAAATGTTAATATACTGGTTGATTAAAAGATCTCTCACCCCCTGGAATATATTACCCAAGACAATTGGCAGTAGTATGTATTGGAAATATGGGGTTCATGATCTGGGTATATACCTCCCCAAATTGGTACTTCTAGGAAAGGCTAATGGAAATTATTAAGAATCCGAAATGGGATGGTGACTAGGCACCCATTTCTGCGGGTGCTAGTGTCTCGATCACTGGCCCGAAAACTCGGTTACCCTTAGGGTTCAGCAAAAAAACTGGGAGGTCGGACCAATAATTCTGTAGATGCCTTTTGTGAAAAAATTACTTAATGGGTATGCATTGAATCTATTGTAACTATTAGTAGTTCGGATAGATAGAAAAGAATGAGCTTCTACTATGCCTATGCTTAAATTTTGGGAAGTTTTATAGGCATTCCCAGTTGTATTTCTATGACCTTTATTGGTCAATGGTTCTAGACGTAATTGCAATTTCAGTTGATTATAAGCATTGCTCCTATACTTTAGGGTCCAAGGGTAGTCTGTATACACTGTGTTCCAAATTATTATGCAAATTGGATTTAAGTGTCTTAAAGATTTAATTGTTTTGTTTTTCAAATAAACTCGCGGATGGTATTGTGTCTCAGGGCTCAATGAATCAGTGAAATCAATCTTAAACATATGTGATAATTAGTTTTCCAGGTGATTCTAATTAAAGGAAAACTACTCAAAAATGATGTTCCACATTATTATGCAGGTCACAGGTTTCAAGCAATATGGGAAATAAAAAGGATCTCTCTGCTGCTGAAAAGCGTTAAATAGTGCAATGCCTTGGACAAGGTATGAAAAAATTAGATATTTCACGAAAACTTAAGAGTGATCATCATACTCTGATGAGATTTGTGTCTGAAACAGAGCACAGACAGAGTTCATGCAAATAAAGGCATAATGAGGAAGTTTTCTGGTAGACAAATTCATTGGATTAAGAGAAATACCATTACAAAGCAGCAAACAGTTATTTGAAGCTGCTGGTGCGTCTGGAGTCCCTCGAACCTCAAGGTGTAGGATCCTTCAAAGACTTGCTGTGGTGCATAAACCTACTATTCGGCCACTCCTAAACAGTGTTCACAAGCAGAAACGGTTGCAGTGGGCCCAGACATACATGAAGACTAATTTTCAAACAGTCTTGTTTACTGATGAGTGTCGAGCAACTCTGGACGGTCCAGATGGATGAAGTAGTGGATGGTTGGTGGGTTGCCACCATGTCCCAACAAGGCTGCGACGTCAGCAAGGAGGTGGAGGAGTCATGTTTTGGGTTGGAATCATGGGGAACCAGCTAGTAGGGCCCTTTAAGGTTCCTGAAGGTTTGAAAATGACCTCAGCAAAGTAAATAGAGTTTCTGACTGACAACTTTCTTCCATGGTATAAAAAGCAGAAACGTGCCTTCAGGAGCAAAATCATCTTCATGCATGACAGTGCACCATCTCATGCTGCAAAGAATACCTGTGAGTCATTGGCTGCTATGGGCATAAAAGGAGATAAACTCATGGTGTGGCCACCATCTTTCCCTGACCTCAACCCTATAGAGAACCTTTGGAGTACCATCAAGCAAAAGATCTATGAGGGTGGGAGGCAGTTCACATCAAAACAGCAGCTCTGGGAGGCTATTCTGACTTCATGCAAAGAAATACAAGCAGAAACTCTCCATAAACTCACAAGTTCAATGGATGCAAGAATTGTGAAGGTGATATCAATGAAGGGCTCCTATGTTAACATGTAACTTGACCTGTTAGGATGTTTTGGAGTTAAATAGCTTTTTTGTTCAGTGAATGTGACCTCCTAATGCTGCAAATTCCAGAAATGAACATTTTCAGTTCTTTAAAACATATCAAATGTTTAGAAATACTACTGTGCCTAATAATTTGGAACAGTGCATTTTGAGTTTTTATTCATTTTGGAGATTATACTGTTATCATTGGGAGGTTTCTTCAATAAAATTCGATGTATACTCTAACGGGTGATGACTTTTATTAGACTGACTGTCATTTGCACTGACCATTTAGGAAAATCCGAGAAAAATGTCATTTGCATAATAATTTGGAACATAGTGTATGGTGAATCTAAACACTCTAGAAGTGAGTAGTATCCTGCACCAAAATTTTATATGGAGTCTATATGGCATCACTTAATCTCCTTTCATGGAACAGTAGGGGGCTGGGAAATGCCAGGTATTCTCCAAAATGCGTAAATCTTAACTAACACTTAACACCGGACACTACAGTTGTGGCCAAAAGTATTGACACCCCTGCAATTCTGTCAGATAATACTCAGTTTCTTCCTGAAAATGATTGCAATCACAAATTCTTTGGTATTATTATCTTCATTTAATTTGTCTTAAATGAAAAAACACAAAAGAGAATGAAGCAAAAAATTGATCATTTCACACAAAACTCCAAAAATGGGCCAGACAAAAGTATTGGCACCCTCAGCCTAATAATTGGTTGCAGAACCTTTAGCCAAAATAACTGCGACCAACTGCTTCCGGTAACCATCAGTGAGTTTCTTACAATGCTCTGCTGGAATTTTAGACCATTCTTCTTTGGCAAACTGCTCCAGGTCCCTGATATTTGAAGGGTGCCTTCTCCAAACTGCCATTTTTAGATCTCTCCACAGGTGTTCTATGGGATTCAGATCTGGAGTCATTGCTGGCCACCTTAGAAGTCTCCAGTGCTTTCTCTCAAACCATTTTCTAGTGCTTTTTGAAGTGTGTTTTGGGTCATTGTCCTGCTGGAAGACCCATGACCTCTGAGGGAGACCCAGCTTTCTCACACTGGGCCCTACATTATGCTGCAAAATTTGTTGGTAGTCTTCAGACTTCATAATGCCATGCACACGGTCAAGCAGTCCAGTGCCAGAGGCAGCAAAGCAACCCCAAAACATCAGGGAACCTCCGTCATATTTGACTGTAGGGACCGTGTTCTTTTCTTTGAATGCCTCTTTTTTACTCCTGTAAACTCTGTTGATGCCTTTACCCAAAAAGCTCTACTTTTGTCTCATCTGACCAGAGAACATTCTTCCAAAACGTTTTAGGCTTTTTCAGGTAAGTTTTGGAAAACTCCAGCCTGGCTTTTTTATGTCTCGAGGTAAGAAGTGGGGTCTTTCTGGGTCTCCTACCATACAGTCCCTTTTCATTCAGACGCCGACGGATAGTACGGTTTGACACTGTTGTACCCTCGGACTGCAGGGCAGCTTGAACTTGTTTCGATGTTAGTCGAGGTTCTTTATCCAACATCTGCACAATCTTGCGTTGAAATCTCTTGTCAATTTTTCTTTTCCATCCACATCTAGGGAGGTTAGCCACAGTGCAATGGGCTTTAAACTTCTTGATGACACTGCACACGGTAGACACAGGAACATTCAGGTCTTTAGAGATGGACTTGTAGCCTTGAGATTGCTCATGCTTCCTCACAATTTGGTTTCTCAAGTCCTCAGACAGTTCTTTGGTCTTCTTTCTTTTCTCCATGCTCAATGTGGTACACACAAGGACACAGGACAGAGGTTGAGACAACTTTAATCCATGTCAACTGGCTGCAAGTGTGATTTAGTTATTGCCAACAGCTGTTAGGTGCCACAGGTAAGTTACAGGTGCTGTTAATTACACAAATTAGAGAAGCATCACATGATTTTTCGAACAGCGCCAATACTTTTGTCCACCCCCTTTTTTATGTTTGGTGTGGAATTATATCCAATTTGGCTTTAGGACCATTCTTTTTGTGTTTTTTCATTTATGACAAATTAAATGAAGATAATAATACCAAAGAATTTGTGATTGCAATCATTTTCAGGAAGAAACTGAGTTATCTGACAGAATTGCAAGGGTGTCAATACTTTTGGCCACAACTGTATATGCAGAATTAATAAACCTTGGATACACTGGCAAAAGCACGCCACGCACGCTTCCTATTCTAGAGGGGTAGTCACTATGGTGCATATGTCACTGAGATGGTCGGTTCAAGTGATCAAAAAAGACCCGGAGGGTAGATTTATTTTCATATTTGCATTTATAGATATACACCAGTAAGCAGCGATTTTTGTATTACAGTACCCTGATGCCAAGAAGTTATGTATGGGTGATTTTAATACGGTTCTCAATACTCATTTGGATAGAATGAGCACTGCACATTCTTGGCCTGGTAAGACACCACTGCCTTACATTCTTTCATAACAGAATTGGGCTGGATTGATTTGTGGAGGCAGCCGCATCCACTTAAGAAAGAATTATCCTATTATACACCAGCCGCTCGATGGATCATGTATTTGGGAATAGTGCTGTATTTTCAGATCTGGAGTAAAACTGAGTATTCCCCCAAGGCAATGTCAGATCATGCTCTATTGGTGGTATGTTTTCATCTGGGGGGCCCTAACTGACCTAAGAGATTCCGGATACATCCGTTTTGGCTATCCCTTATAGGGGAACATAATAGAATAACAGATCAAGTGGAGGCATTTATAGCAGATCATAATGATTTCCCTGATAGATTGGTGCTATTGGACCCACTTAAGGCATATTTGAGGGGATGTGTTAGATCCACGATTTCATATTTTGAAAGGGAGTCCTCTATTGGGGAATAGAAACTTGCCGAGGAATGTAAGTCGCGAGAAGCGGAGTATATTAATAACCCCTCAGATAACTTTATACATAATTGGCTCGGGAAAGGGATGGAATACCTGATTCATTTACAGGAAAAAGTGCAGAGAAAACTTTTTTTTTCTCTAAACAGACTTTTTTTGAATTAGGTAATCGAGTAAAATTTTTGGCATACATAGTCCCCATCAATTTTCGCCAATAAATCAGATCAAATTGCACATAGATTTGAAGAAAACTTGAGTTGTATAGCTCCCAACTAAACCACACTGTAGAGGAAATTGATGAATATTTAAACCAAATAGAATTTCCCAAACTTTCTTGTGAAGATCAGACGTTCTTGGATAGAGATATCACTTAGACTCAGGAAGCAGCTATATCTCTCTAGTGGGAAAGCTCGGATCTCGTGTCGGGTGAGGGCTTATTTTTTGCGTGCCAGGCTAATGTTTTTGATGATACCAAAACGTAATTCTGGAGTTTTGGATTTTTTTTCTTGCTACGCCGTTTAGCGATCAGGTTAATCCTTTTTTTATTGATGGATCGGGTGATTCTGACCACGGCGCTACTAAATACATATTTGATTTTTTTTTTATTGTTTTATTTTGAATGGGGCGAAAGGGGTGATTTAAACTCATACTTTTTTTTTATTTTTTTCATATTTTTTAAAACTTTTTTTTTTTTTTTTTTTTAACTTTTGTGATGCTTCAATAGCCTCCAAGAGTACAACATGACAACTTAATGAACAGGCAAAAGCCATATAAGCCATTAGGCTAACAGGGTGGGTGCTGTGTCCCCCAATGAGTGGCTTGGAGAAAAGAATTTTACGGTGAGTATACAAAAATTCCTGTTTCTCCTTCACCTCATTAGGGGACACAGACCATGGGATGTCCAAAAGTAGTCCCTGGGTGGGAAAACACCACAAAAGATTAGGCTTCATGCAACCACTGCCTGCAGAATTCTTTTGCCCAGACTCGTATCCGCTGAAGCCTGAGAGTGAATATTACAGTGCTTTGCGAAGGTATGTAAACTGGACCAAGTCGCAGCTTTACAGACCTGCTCCACCATCCGCTGATGCCGAATGGCCCAAGAAGCCCCCACCGCCAGAGTGGAGTGTCCTCTGATCCCCACTGGGATGGGCTGACTTCTGACTCGGTATGACTTCTGGATAGTGGAACGAATCCACCTGGCTATCGTGGCCTTTGAAGAGACAAGACCCTTCCTCTGACCTGAACGAACAGAGCATCCGTCCTTCTGAAGGATGCCGACCTCGCTATGTACCTTCTCAGAGCTCTGACTAGGTCCACAGTGTGGAGAACTCTTTCTACCCTGTGAATAGGAGCCGGACAAAAAGAAGGGAGAACAATGTCCTCGTTAAGATAAAAGGATGTGATGACCTTTGGCCAAAAAGACGGGGACGGCCTGAGTACAACCTTGTCCTGATGGAAATTAAGGAAAGGCACCCGGTAGGACTGGGCGGCTAGTTCCAAAACTCATCTGATTGATGTGATCGCAACAAGGAAGGCAACCTTCCAAGAAATAAAAACCAACAAAATGTCCTGAAGCATTTCAAAGGGGGTTCCTGTAGGTCACTGAGTACAAAGTTGAGGTCCCAAGGCTCTAACGGTATGCGATAGAGAGGTTGCTACATGTGACACCCCTTGAAGAAAGGTCTTAACCTGAAGTTTTGACGCGATCAGTCTTTGAAATAAGACTGATAGAGCGAAGATTTGGCCCTTGAGAGAGCCGAGTGCCAGACCAAAGTTCAGACCAGCCTGTAGGAACTCTAAAATGGTGGGAACTGAGAAGATGAAAGGGGAAAGACCACGATCCTTGCACCAAGGAAAAAATGTCTTCCAGGTACGGTGATAAATGCGTATCGTTGTGGGTTTACAGGGCACTAACCATAGTGGAAACGACCTGTTGAGAAAACCCAGCCTGGGTCAAAACCCAGAATTCAACGGCCACGCCATTAAACACAGGGCCCCTGAGTTGTGGTGGTAAATCAGTCCCTGGGAAAGCAGATCTGGCCGATCCGGTAGCCGCCAGGGTATGTCAGCGACGAGGCGTACCAACTCTACGAACCACGCACGGTGTGGCCAGTTGAGAGTGACCAGGATCACTGGGACTCCTTCAACCTTGATCTTCCTGATTACTCTCAGGAGTAACGGTAGCAGGGGAAAAATGTACAGAAGACAGAATTGGCACCACGAAAGAACCAGAGCATCCACTACGATTGCTCTTGGATCGCGAGACTGCGCTATAAACTTAGGACTTTGGCATTCGCCATCAGATCCACATCTGGGATCCCCCAGTGAAGACAGATCTGGTTGAAGACTTCCGGATGAAGCTCCCACTCCCCCGAGGCGAGCCCCTGACGGCTGAGCAAGTCCGTCGTCCAGTTTTCCACGCCTGGAATGTGCACCGCTGAGATTACCAAGTGGTTGTTCTCAGCCCATTGGAGGATGTGGGTTACCTCGGACATGGCCTCCCTGCTGCGGGTACCCCCTTGATGATTGATGTATGCCACCGCCGTGGCATTGTCCGATTGAATACGGATGGGGTGACCCGCTTGATGATGGAACTGATGCAGGGCCAGCCGAATAGCACGGATCTCCAGAACGTTGATCAGTAGCTTCGATTCTCGAATTGACCAGCGGCCCTGAGCAGTGTGGTGATGAAAGACTGCTCCCCAGCCCGAAAGACTGACATCAGTCACCACAAGCCATTGAACAGGGAGAAAAGACTTCTTCTGGTTGAGGGAAAAGTTCAATGTCCACCATCTGAGAGCCTGCATAACCTTCAGGGATAACTGTCACCTGTGGTCGAGGGAGAATGGGTTCCTGTCCCAAGGCATCAGGAAAGCATGCTGCAGGGGACGAAGGTGCAAATGCGCAAAAGGGTCCGCTTCCATTGTGGCCACCATCTTTCCCAGTACCCTCATGGCAAACAGGATGGAATGAGGGGAAGATGAACTGTGCGGGCTCCTTGTTGAAGGGCTAGGATTTTGTCTGGAGGGAGAATTACCAACCCCCGAGAGGAGTCCAGGGTCATTCCTAGAAAGGATATCTGCTGGGCTGGGACAGGGGAGGATTTGGTTAAGTTTATCAGCCAGCCCAGATGAGAAAAGGTATCGCAAGTGATGCGGACGTTCTCCGCGCAGTCGTGGAAGGACGGACCTTTGATCAATAGGTCGTCCAGATAGGGCAGAGCAATCACGCCCCGAGAGTGCAAGACTGTCATGACAGCTGCCATGACCTTTGTGAACACTCTGGGGGGCTGTAGCGAGGCCGAAGGGCAGGGCTGTGAATTGGAAATGCTGGTTGCAAATGGTGAAGCACAGGAAATTCTGGTGAGGTGGGAAAAAAAAAAAAAAATCAGAATATGCAAGTAAGTGTCTCGGATGTCGATTGAGGCCAAGAATTCCCCTTCTTCCAGAAAAGTGATAACTGAGTGCAGAGATTCCATGCGGAAATTATGGACCTTGACAAACCTGTTTAGAAGTTTGAGGTCAAGTATGGGTCTTGCCTTTCCGTCCTTCTTTGGGATGACGAAAAGGTTTGAATAGAAACCCGGAAACCTTTCGCTTTCTGGGATGGGACAATGACGCCGTCGAGACACAATGCGTTTATGGCCCGGGAAAAAGCCTTTGCCCTTGCATATGAGAAAGGAGAAAGGGAGGGAAAGAAACAAGATGGGGGCCACATAGCAAAATCGATCTTTTATCCGGACGATACCAGGTCTCTGACCCACTCGTCGGAGACGACGGAACAGAAGTAGGCGGCCGCCTACCCTGCTGGTGTCGAACAGATAGCACCAGTAGTCAGGGGGAGAAAAATCTCTGAGACCTAGGTCCTTTAGGTCTCGACTGTTTGGGTCGAGATTTCCAATGCTGGTTAGGTCTGTACGAGATCTGAGCTCCTCCATCTCTGCGTGGAGAACGCCCTGAGCTGGAAGAAGTAGTGGTAGAGGACCAGCCTGGATTGGAGCGAAAGGAACGGAAACAGATTGTTGCAGTCTCTGAAAGGGACGCCTAAGTCTCTGTTGGGGAAGAAATTTGCTCTTTCCTCCCATAGCATCAGAAATAAACTGATCCAGCTTCTCTTCAAATAAGTGGACACTCTGATAGAGAGTGGAAAGCGGACTCTGCATCAAGGAAGTCTCTCACTTCCCTTCTTTAAGCCATAATGCTCTTCTGATAGTGATGGTGTTGGCTGCTGACAGAGCAGCACAGACGGCTGCATCCAAAGATGCATGTACCAGGCAATCACCTGCCCGAGAAATTTGGCTGGCAAGGTGCACCGCCTCTGGAGGAAGATTACTGCTCCGAAGTGAATTAGCTAAGGTCTCCAACCAGAGGACTATAGACTTTATCTATCCTTCGCCACAGCATGGGTAGCTGAGAGCGGAACCTGAGGCCTCAAAGTCAAATTTTCTTTCGGACGGTCCGTGGGATTTTTGATGGATGAGCCATCCGGCACAGAAAGAAGGGTTTTGGATGCTAGGCGGGATACTGGGGGATCTACTACCGGAGATTCAGCCCAATCTTTCTTCAGATCAGTTGAGAAAGTATACTTTGCTTCAAGAGGTCCTGTGAAGCGTTTATCCGGTCGATTAACTATGGCCCGAAACTCAGGGTGACTAGCAAATGCCTTATGAGAGCGTTTAGTCCTCTTAAAGGACACGGTTTGATCCGGAGCAGAGCCGGAAATCTTCCTCAACCCTTAAACTATGGTTGACAGCCTCAATCAGCGAATCCACAGTTTTCTGAAAATCTGGCGAATCCGGATCTAAGGAACCATCAGATTCAAACTCAGATTCGCGTTAGCTACTGACCTCTGCAGAGGGAGAGCGAGAAACGGAGCTTTCAGGCGAAAAGACACGTGTCTACACAGGAAACGTGCTAAAGATCAGTTTTCTAGGCGCCTGTAGGCTTCTAGAGTGCTTTCGGCCGCTGTTCACCGACTGATCCCGCCTTGGGGAGGATCCATCTACATCAGTCCTGTGAACGCTCCGGTCCCCCCAAAAGATCACGGAGGGATTCAATCGCTTTGGCCGGGGAAGCCATGGATTGAGACAGTGACAAAGCCCACTCAGAGGGGCTAGGTACACTGGACTCTGACGGCGGAGGGCTCCTGAGCACAGTTGAGGTCACAGGCATTGCAGAGCGACGAATGCTGAGCCTTAGGAAACGCAGACTGGCAGGAGGAGCATGAAGTAAAAAAGATTGCCATAGTCTTGTTAGACTTTTTAGATGCCTTAGGCTGGGACATGATGTACCCTTCTATGTGGCCCTATGATAATAGAGACTGCTGAAAAGAGTTACTCCTGAAAAGGGTTACAGCAGGGAGGATGTATATAGCAGCGCTCCCTTACCCAAATCTGAGTCCCCCGGCTCCTCCTGCGTGGCTCTCTAGCTGCGTAGCCCCTGCACTGGGAACACCTGCTGCCAGGATCCTGATGGCAGTCTGTGTCCTGAGGCGGTCGTTGGGGGAGGAAGATGGCTGCTGAGAATATCAGAGACGCTTCTTGTTCTGTGCGAGAAGCACCACAAAAGGTGGGCGGAGCCTCCGCAGTGTGTCATCGCGTGGGCGGGGATTGGGGTTGCAGCCTAGTAAAGGGCCAAAGCCGGGGACAATTTGAGGCGCCGATACAGGAAGGGGCCGTAATGCCCATCCCCGCTGCCAGGATGGGCCCCCTTTTCCAGCGCCGCCCCAGACCGCCTGTATGGAGCCCTCCAGCCCCGGCACTTACCCAGAGAAGCTGCCGGGTGGCAGGTAAGCCAGCAATATTAGCAGGCCCTCCTGCCGCTGCTGCTGGTCTTGGACGGTGCAGGGATAAAGGAGTAACCCTCAATCTACCGTCCCTTTAATAGGGAGGTGGAGAGGGACTGTGCGCCTCCTTGTACCATCCGCTTTAACAGTGGTGGTGCAGTGGGGGCTGCTCGGAGGCAAAGAAGGGGCCACTGTACATTCAAGGGGTTAAGTCCCCTAGGATGGGACAGGGCTGAATGTCCAACATTAGGCCTGGCTGTGGAAGAGGATACATGGAGGCGACACTCCATGTGCTCGTCCGTTAAGGGTGCTGGGAGATCGGTGCCCTTGAAGTGACCTGTCGCCCCCAATAAAATTAGCCGAGGCTTGGCATCCCACATCACAGGAGATGATACGGGGAGCGACACTCCCCGTGCTCACCTGTTGATGTTTCGGGGAGATTGGAACCTTGAAAGGATCTGTCGCCCTTTCATTCCACTTGGAAAAAAATTTAAAATTGGTTAAAAAGGTAAAATTAAAATAATAAAGAGCTTTCGGTCTGAATAGCAGACCCATGTGCCTCCTACGGACACTAAGCAAGAACTGGTTCTCCTGGAGCCAGCACGGGGGTGTATACTGCAGAGGAGGAGCTAGCTTTTTTGTGTTAACTTAGTGTCAGCCTCCTGGTGGCAGCAGCATAACACCCATGTCTGTGTCCCCCAATGAGGCGAAGGAGAAATTGCACTTTTTTGCAATTTCACAGCAACTGGAATTTTTTTTCTCTAGTTTTCCAGTACACAATATGTTAAAACCAATGGTGTCGTTCAAAAGTACAACAAAGAACAAGCCCTCGCATGGCCATTTTGATCGAAAAAAAAAAAAAAAGGTAAGGCTCTGGGAAAAAGGGGAGCAAAAACGAAAATTCCTCCGGTCGTTAAGGGGTTATTTCATGCTGACGTCTAATAAACTAGACTAACTCTTAAAATGGTAACATGTTGCTTTTATTTTGTTGCATTTATTTTGTTGCATATGATCTACAGAAATATGAATTTAGGACCCACAAACTGTTTTTATACATCAATACAAAAAATGTATAAATGTGAAAAAAAATGAAAAAGTTTTATTTACAAAATATACATTACTGTCACCAAAAAACAATTTACACTTATGAAAGTGGTCATCTTAAATTATATGGATACTACAATAATAAATTACAAGACATTAAAAGGGTATGCAACATCTGGCGGCTTGAACTTATAAAGCCTACGTTTCAAAATTTGGTCTTCATAGGATATGTTCATTACCTGCTATGGGGTGTATAAAAGATGGAAGTAATATTCTCTTATACAGGCTACCATAGTACCTAAAAGGCCAGTTAAATCTTTCAGCTAGTGTGCTACCCCTTAAAATATACAACAAAAGAACAAAAACACAACATCTTAGGCGTAACCTTTGAGTTTTTGTTTAAGTGTGCCACTAAGAGAAGTCTTAGAACAGTTATTCAAAACAACTAACATACAATCCAAAATGTCCAATATTCAGCCATTATAGGATTAGGGCTATGTTCACCTTGCAGTCGGTCTAGCATGCTTATAGTTCTTCTAGCCATAGGTACAGAAAATGTGTCCTTTTGGCAGTTTTGACGAGTATGTTTGTACATCTGTCAAATGTACTGAAATAATGTAGTGTTATCAAAGAGCCTTACGGCCACGTATGATAATGCAATTGCTCTAAAATATATAGATAGATCAAACATTTTTTCCCTGAAAGCCATATAAAAATGGATAAAGAAAAAAGTGACGTTTGATCTAAAAAGCTGCAATTTTGCTTGCTTCTCGCACCCCACTCAAATAGGCTCCTGTGACAGTCTGTGGAAAATGTCGATTTGTGGCCTGTAAAATGACAAAAAACACCAGATGTTTGAAAATATGGAGACAATTAAAAATATATATTTTTGCCAAATTTATTTATTTTTATTCACTTTTTCTTGTTGCCTTTATTAACTTTTGTTTTAAATGGTATTCCCAGGAAGATGATCCTTTTTAAGCCAACCTCTATAATCCTTGGAAATCAGATGGTATTGCAGGGGAGAGGCCACTTCATTTCAGTATTTCATTAAGTTATTTAAAGAGAGTGGCTTTTGGTTCGAGCTCCCAGAGGGCAGTCTAAAGCTATGAGGGTCCCTCAAATATGCCCCAATAGGACAACCCTCGTTAAAGTCTACATCCAGTGGAAGATGCGGTCACATGAAGTCAACATACTACAGGAAAAGATGGAATATTTCACATACACTTTTCTTATTCCTTGTTTTGGAGATTTGTATACAGGATACAATTGCTGCTGCATGTTAGCAGTCTTGAAGCGGCAGTTGTCAAACATACACACCACTCTTCTGTGTGTCTAAGAGCTGCAGAGCACTGACTGAAGAGTGGTGTGGTTTAGACACCAAATGGTGTATACCTGCAAGCATGTAAGTTTATAAAAACTTAAATATTCTCAAAGTAACATTTTCACTGGTTATTTGTTGTTGCAAAAGCTTAAAACCATTCAGAGTGGTTTTATGTGACGTGGTCTTTCCAGGTTACAAGTTCTTGACAAACTTCGAAAGGCTAAAAATTTCAAAGAATAATCAGAAGCATTCATTTTTAATATTTGTTTGGTTTCCTTACCTCGCCTGCAAAAAATATTTTTCCTTGAATATCTTCAGCTAGTATGTCATAGGCTTCACCACTGCCACCAGTCTTCACAAAACTGTACGCCATCTGTGCCCAAGGGTCTTTAGACCACCGAGTTACAAAGTATTTCACTGGGGATGGTACATCCTGCATCAGTAAAGAAGTTTGTACAATTAAGTTTCCAATTTGAATAAAGTCTATATTCAAGAGAGAAAGTCTATCAAACCACAAAGTGCTCAGAAGTTTAGGCTATTCTCGACTCTTACACGGTTTTCATTTAGGGCTTTATCTTCTCGGATATACAAAATGTTGGTAACTAATAGCCACAAATAGGTAAATGTATTCACGTATGTAATACTTGATGGTAATTAGAGTTGGTGCACATTTATTCGCATGTGCCATACCATTGACCACAATAGTGGACTGTGGCTGCTGGACGGGAGTACAAGACTCTCCTTTTGATTAGCAAGTTTAGTGCGATGTTACATGTGCCAGGGAGACTAATCAAAAGTGGTATCATGGATGCCGCCAGGTAAGAGGCCTTACTCCCTCTCCTGTCCAGCAGCCATCGTTCACGGTCACGTCCCATGGAATAAGATATTGGAATGGATTCTCGCCAATTCTAGTGACAATAGTTTAAAAGGATAAAACTCAGTGCCAAGTTCACTATCTTTTTTTTAGTCAAGCTGCATATCAATGAGGCTTGGGCAGCCATAATCCTGTTGCGAATTCATCTGTTGTCCTTCTTTTACCACTCTTGGCATGTACTAACCATTGAATCCTGGGAATCATCCACAAGACCAACCATTTTGGATATGCTCTGACCCAGTCGTCTAGCTATTACATTTGGGCATTTTTCCTGCATCCAACATATCACTTGGAAGGGTAAATGTGCAGAGTACTATCTAAAGCTGATGATCAACTTATAAGATTTTTCGACAATATATATGGGGTTCGAGGGGCAGATCTAGGATCAGTATTTTTAAATTGCAACAGACTAAATCTTTGGGGGCCTCAATTTTCCAAATTTAAGATTGTATAGAGTTGCAGCCATTTTCAGACATTCTCTTGATTGGATTTGGGCCCATACTAAATTTACCAACACCCCATTAGATGAAGCAATGTCTGGAGCTATCAGTCTTACTCCATTTACAACAAAATAGAGTTCCCGCTGCAATCAGGGATAATCCTCTGCTATGGTCCGTGGTATTGGCATGGCATCATGCTAGAAGGATCAGCGGACTAGACCCTTATACCTCAGTTTTCCTTCCCTTTCAAGGTAACCCTTTATATTTACAAGGCAGACCACCTCCAATTTACCAAGTGCTGGGGGAGAGAGGGTGCAGACTGGTCTGCGATCTTCTGACGACTACTCAATGTCCTCTTTCTCTGGAGGGTATTTTCTCCAAATATCCAATCTTAGTGGGTAATATTTTCATTGCTACTCAGATTAAGCATTACGTTGACTCAGTCTTCTGAGGCATACCAGACAGTGTCAGAACTTGTACTCTCCATCTGATCTCCCTTGGCGCTCGTGCAGGAGTTTATTCGCCAAGTCTTCTCTATAAATCAATCAAACCTTCTATTTCATGGTCAGATTCTTCACCAGGCCCAGGCAGATGGGTATCACAACTATCTAATTATAGACTGACTGATCTTTTGAAGGCCACTCTACGTTTAAACTCTTTATTGCCATATGACAGCTACTCAACTATGGCCCTCATGATTTGCCATAGGGCTTACATTTCCCCAGAGGTCAAATCTAGGATGTCTCTATCGGCTAATCCCTCTTGTCCCAAATGTTTACATTCTCCAGCGGATATCTTTCATTGTCTCTGGGATTGTCCGAAGATACAGGAGGCTTGGGATATGCTTCTTCGCCATCTCACTAACACCTTCAGCATTCGCTTTACATTATCTCCGGAATGGGCGTTATTTAATATTTTCCCACGGGATCAACTACTCGGACTCTCTGCTCAGCAACGACGTGTTTTAACTATTTGGGCAGAGGCTACCCGCAAGAGTATTCTGCATCTATGGGCACAGGACGCAACCCCTTCACTAAATCTAATTTCTTAGAAGGTAACATATTTGTTTAAAATGGATTGGATGGAGTCCATACTTCATAAAGAGAGTCATACGGTAATTTTTTTCCTCACATGGTCCTCCTTTATTGATCTGCAGACACTATCAGTTTGTCAAGCACTACATGGTTGCTTTCAATTCACCGATTGGTATATGAGAGAGCTTATATCTGGTAACACACCTATTAGGCTTACCTAATTAAACCTGCAGGGTTTCAGACGTGCCTGGGGGGGTTGGGGTCGGGACTGATTGACTGATTGTTATACTTTATAACCCCGTCTTCTTTTGAATCTTTCAAGCTACACTTTCTGGATATTGTTATGCTCTTCTTCTTTATATGCTATGTATGTTACTGATTCTTATCTTGTTTGTAAACGGTTATAAATAAATATAAAAAATAAAAAAAATAGGGATTTTTGTGTACTCACCGTAAAATCCTTTTCTCTGAGCCATTCATTGGGGGACACAGACAGTGGGTGTATGCTGCTGCCACTAGGAGGCTGACACCAAGTGAAACAAAGAAAGTTAGCTCCTCCTCTGCAGTATACACCCTCCTGCTGGCTCTCAGCTAACCAGTTCGGTGCAAAAGCAGTAGGAGATCAATAACATATGAGCGTATAGCATGTCATATTATATACAGTTAGGTCCATATATATTTGGACAGAGACAAAATTTTTCTAATTTTAGTTATAGACATTACCACAATGAATTTTAAACAAAACCATTCAGATGCAGTTGAAGTTCAGACTTTCAAATTTCATTTGGGGGTATCCACATTAAATTGGATGACGGGTTTAGGAGTTTCAGCTCCTTTACATGTGCCACCCTGTTTTTAAAGGGACCAAAAGTAATTGGACAGATTAAATTTTAAATAAAATGTTCATTTTTAGTACTTGGTTGAAAACCCTTTGTTGGCAATGACTGGTGATGTCTATGAGTTCAAGACTTCAGGCAGATGCTGTGTTTCCTCCTTTTTGATGCCCTGCCAGGCCTTCACTGCGGTGGTTTTCAGTTGCTGTTTGTTTGTGGGCCTTTCTGTCTGAAGTTCTGTCTTTAACAAGTGAAATGCATGCTCAATTGGGTTGAGATCAGGTGACTGACTTGGCCATTCAAGAATATGCCACTTCTTTGCCTTAATAAACTCCTGGGTTGCTTTGGCTTTATGTTTTGGGTCATTGTCCATCTGTAGTATGAAACGACGACCAATCAGTTTTGCTGCATTTGGCTGGATCTGAGCACACAGTATGTCTCTGAATACCTCAGAATTCATTCGGCTGCTTCTGTCCTGTGTCACATCATCAATAAACACTAGTGACCCAGTGCCACTGGCAGCCATGCATGCCCAAGCCATCACACTGCCTCCGTTTTATAGATGATGTGGTATGCTTTGGATCATGAGCTGTACCAAGCCTTCGCCATACTTTTCTCTTTCCATCATTCTGGTAGAGGTTGATCTTGGTTTCATCTGTCCAAAGAATGTTCTTCCAGAACTGTGCTGGCTTTTTTAGATGTTCTTTAGCAAAGTCCAGTCTAGCCTTTTTATTCTTGATGCTTATGAGTGGCTTGCACCATGCAGTGAACCGTCTGCATTTACTTTCATGCAGTCTTCTCTTTATAGTAGATTTGGATATTGATACGACTACCTCCTGGAGAGTGTTGTTCACTTGGTTGGCTGTTTTGAAGGGGTTTCTCTTCACCATGGAGATTATTCTGCGATCATCCACCACTGTTGTCTTCCGTGGGGGCGCCAGTCTTTTTGCATTGATGAGTTCACCAGTGCTTGCTTTCTTTCTCAGGATGCACCAAACTGTAGATTTTGCCACTCCTATTATTGTAGCAATTTCTCGGATGGGTTTTTTCTGTTTTCGCAGCTTAAGGATGGGTTGTTTCACCTGCATGGAGAACTCCTTTGACTGCATGTTTACTTCACAGCAAAACCTCCCAAATGCAAGCACCACAACTCAAATCAACTCCAGTCCTTTTATCTGCTTAATTGAGAATGACATAACGAAGGGATTGCCCACACCTGTCCATGAAATAGCCTTGGAGTCAATTGTCCAATTACTTTTGGTCCCTTTAAAAACAGGGTGGCACATGTTCAAGAGCTGAAACTCCTTAACCCTTCATCCAATTTTAATGTGGATACCCTCAAATGAAAGCTGAAAGTCTGAACTTCAACTGCATCTGAATTGTTTTGTTTAAAATTCATTGTGGTAATGTCTATAACCAAAATTAGAAAAATGTTGTCTCTGTCCAAATATATATATGGACCTAACTGTATGAGAGTATAGCATGTCAAATTATAAAACAAGCACAAGCTAATAGGGTGGGAGCTGTGTCCCCAAATGAATGGCTCGTAGAAAAGGATTTTACAGTGAGTACACAAAAATCCCTATTTCTCCTTCGCCTCATTGGGGGACACAGACCGTGGGACGTCCCAAAGCAGTCCCTGGGTGGGGACAGCATCAGATCAGGCCCTGTGTAACCGCTACTTACAAGTGTGCCACCGCGGCCTGCAGAGTCCGCCTACACACACTCACATCTGTGGAAGTGTGGGAATTATAGTGCTTCAAGAATGCATGCGGACTGGACGAATCCGCAAGCTTGCAGCCGTGCTTGCCGACGTCTGGTGCCTAGAGCCCTCAGACAGGGAGATAGGCTGACTTCTAGCACGGTAGACTCCTGGATGGTGAAACGAATCCACCAGGCTAACATGGCCAATGAAACGGCTGAACCCTTCCCGTGACCGTCAGGAAGCCTTCTTCTTACAGTCAGTGAGCCCAAATAAGTGACCAACCTTCGGAAGGACGCCGTCCTCGATACGTACCTACTCGGAGCACTCACTTTGTCCAGATTATGGAGAACCCATTCCGTTTTGTGAACTGGAGCCAGAAGAGATGAGGAAAGGATGATGCCCCTGTAACAGTGGGAATACAATACCACCTTGGTAACAAGGGAAGGGGATGGCCTGAGGACAACCTTGCCTTGATGGTAATAAGGAAAACAGTCTGAAAGAGCAGAGCGGCAAGCTCTGAAGACTCATCAGGATGACAAGATCCCAGAGAAGAAAGGGGAGCAACCTTCCCTGATAGTAAAGTCTGTCCGGATCAAAAAAGGAGTCTACTGTAAGACCCCCAGGACCATTAAGGTCCCAAAGATCTAACGGTATGCGATCGGGAAGAACCACAGGTGAAGACTCCCTGCGAGGAAGTCCATATTTGCAGTTTTGTTGTAA
This sequence comes from Ranitomeya variabilis, assembly GCF_051348905.1. Classification (NCBI taxonomy): domain Eukaryota; kingdom Metazoa; phylum Chordata; class Amphibia; order Anura; family Dendrobatidae; genus Ranitomeya; species Ranitomeya variabilis. Next base: position 354,586,736 of record NC_135237.1, on the reverse strand, counting down.
TAAGATGGAAAAATACTAGTACCGCAAACGAGAAATCCTGACATGGTCAGTGCGGATCTCCCAGGATCACTGGGGCCCTTCCTGCTTCCAAAAAGATCTCGAAAGTAGCTGAACAGGGGTTATGGAAATTGGTACCATGGAAGAACAGAGCATGCACTACGATGGCTCTTGGATCTCGAGGCCGAACCATGAACCTGAGTACACTGGCGTTCAGTTTGGACACCATCCGACCTACATCTGGAGTACTCCAGTGAAGGCAGATCTGATGGAAGACTTCCGGGTGAAGTTCCCACTCAGTTGAGGAGAAATCCTGACGGCTGAATATGTCTGCCGCCCAGTGTTCTACTCCATGGATATGTACTGCCGAGATCACCGAATGATAGATCTCGGCCCATCAGAAAATGTGAGGTACCTCGGCCATGGCGCTTGACTGTGGGTACCTGGTAGATGATTGACGTATGGCACAGCTGTGGCATTGTCCAACTGAAGTCGGATGGGGTGACCTGCCTGAAGGCAGTGGACCTGCTGTAGGATTAGCCGTACCGTTCGGATCCCCAGAGCAATGATCAGGAGAAGACTGGCATTGGTAATCACTAATAACCATTGGACCAGGAGAAGGCCCTGGATGAGGAAGGAGCTCAGAGACTACCCTTTGAAAGCCTGATTGACTTGCTGAAAACGAGCGGAGCGAAGGAAACTGCTTCCATTGTCGTCACCATTTTTCCTCAGAAACCTCCTAGCGAATCGAATGAACTGAGGGGATGAGTTATCAAGTGCGCGAGCTCCCTGTTGAAGGGCCACGACCTTGACTCAAGAGAGAATTACCATCCTTCTGGAAGTGTGCAAGATCATCCCCAAAAAGGATCTGCTGTGCTGGAAATGAGGAAAACCTGTCTAAGTTTAGCTGCTAGCCCAGGTGAGAGGGTATCGCAAGTGATATAGACGACTCAGCATAGTCCTGGAAGATCGGCTAGAAAGTCGACCAAATAGGGCAGGACAACCACGCTACTAGGGTGCCAGAGGAAAATGACAACCGCCATGACCCTTACGAACAGTCTGAGTGCGGTAGCCAGGCCTAAGGGCAAGGTCGTGACTTGAAACTGCTGTTTGCGAATGGAAAGGCGAAGGGATTTTTGTAGAGGGGAAAAATAGGAATGTGAGGGTAAGAATCCCGAATGTCGATGGATGCCAGAAACTCCACCTTTTTCTGTTGAAGTAATGGCTGAGCGGAGGAACTCCATCCAAAAAAGGAGGACCTTGTCAAAGGTTGTTAGAACTTTGAGGTCCAGCATCGGTCCAGGAGATCATTGCTCAAGCAACCCATGTGGCAGCTAAGGAAGGGTAGAGAACTGAACCCGAAGCCGCAACGAACCAGATTTGCTATCCAAAAGCCGCGGTATTTTTAATTGACGATACATCGGGCAGGGATAGTGGTAGGTATAGGACAAGAGATTCTACCCGGTTAGTCTGCCAAGTGGCAGAATGCGGGGTTGCATCCAGCAGGTCAAGAAAAAGCCATCTCTTGCCATCGTCGCTCTCTTTTGACGGTGCAGAAAAGAAAATTAGGAACCCTCGATCCACCATCCTCTTAACAGGGAAGTGGAGAGGAATCATCCGCCTTCTTGCATCATCCGCTAAACAGTGGTGATGCAAAGGGAGGTGCTCGGACGCCAAAAAGGGGTGCCTCTGTACATCCCCAGAGTTCAGGTCCCCGGGTGGACAGGGCAGGTTGTCTGGCATTAGGTCTGGATGCAGTAGAGGATACATGGAGGCGACACTCCATGTGCTCGTCTGTTGATGGTGTGGGGAGATCGGTGCCCTTTAAAGGACCCGTCGCCCTTAAAAATCAGACCAGGCATGGCTTATCCGGACTGAATGGCAAATGATCTACAAGGGAGTTTAGTTTCCTTATGAGGGACACTGCGTAGTCTAGAGCAGAACCAGAGTATCCTTCTCTGAAGCTCTAGCAAGTCCAGGACCTAGGCAATATCCGATCCATATTCAGAGCCTTGTTGTCATCAAATCATTGAAGGATCAGGAAACGAAAACTTCCATTTTCTAGATGCCTGTATGTTTCTAAATGCCTGTACGTTTCTAAAACACTTGCGGCCCCTGCTAGCCGACGGCTCCCATGTAGGATAGGGACCATGTATATCGGTCCTGTGAGCACTCCGAGCCACAGAGGGTACACGGAGGGATTCAATCTCTTGGTCAGAGAACCACGGATTGCGGTCAGTGACGAAGTCCACTGAGGGGGAACTAGGTACTCTGGGATAAGCTGGGGTCGGCGGCGGAGGGCTCCTGAGCTCATTTAGGTGACCGATTTCGGATTGATCATGTGCCCTTAAGACCAGGGAATACTGGTCCTGCGCCTTTAAGACCAGGGAATACTGGTCCTGCGCCTTTAAGACCAGGGAATACTGGTCATGCGCCTTTATGTCAGGTAATTCCTTACCCGGGTACTGATGTAGAGTCGATGTGCCCCTTTAATGCAATAACAGTCGCCCCTGTGTGAGCCAGCCGGGTGGACCAAGATAGCCACTGGGAGTTGCAGAGTTGATAAAATCTCGCAGAGAGCGAGAAGCGCCAATTCGGGGGGGCGGAGACACAGACACGATGTTGAATAGGCCCAAGCCGGGGCCTAAATTTCTGCAGCCAGCGGGCGACACCAGCGGTAGAAGAAGCGTTGCTGCCAGGCGAGAAGCGCCAAAAAAACGGGCGGAGCCGCCTTAGCGCGCCATAGTTCGGGCGCGGCTTCCGGGATGCGGCCTAGACATCGGCCGAAGCCGGGGGCTAAATTTTTGCAGCCGGCCGGAGCATTACCTCAGGGTGGTGGGCCACAGGGAAGTGGCTGAGGCTGCCTGTCAGCATGTGGATATCCCTCTGCAGATGGATCCACTCACCATCGGTGAGCGTCCCGGCATGGAGCCGCCGCGGATGTGGGTTTCAGCGCTGTTCTGTGCAGCATGGACGGTGCAGGGATAAAAGGTGTAAACCTCAATCCATCATCCCTTTGATAGGGAGGTGGAGAGGAACTGTCCGCCTCCTTGTGCCATCCGCTTTCACAGTGGTGGGACAGTGGGGGCTGCTCGGACGCCATAGAGAGGGGCCTCTGTACATCCACGGAGTTCAGCCCCCGGGTGGACAGGGCCAGTTGTCCGGCATTAGGCCTGGCTCCAGGAGAGGATACATGGAGGCGACACTCCATGTGATCGCCTGCTGCTGGTGTGGGGAGATCTGGACTCGAAGGAACCGTCGCCCCTGAAGTGAGCTCAGGCATGGCTTCCCACGTCGCAGGAGAGGGTACGGGGAGGTATACTCCGCGTGCTCGCCAGTTGATGATTCGGGGGAGATCGGAACCTTGAAAGGATCCGTCGCCCCCTTCACTCCGTTAATTAAAAAATAAAAATTTACAGAAAAGTAAAAAATAAAAAAAAGTTGGGGTCTGAACCAGACCCATGTGCCTCCTACAGACAATAAGCAAGAACTGGTTAGCTGAGAGCCATCAGGAGGGTGTATACTGCAGGGGAGGAGCTAACTTTCTTTGTTTCACTTAGTGTTAGCCTCCTAGTGAAAGCAGCATACACCCACGGTCTGTGTCCCCCAATGAGGTGAAGTAGAAAATTTGCAGAGTACAATCAAATGGTGCTTAAATCCTGTCATTACTGCAAAAACATGCACATAGGGTGTTTTGCCATGAATCTGCAAAAATAGGGATTTTTGTGTGTACTCACCGTAAAATCCTTTTCTCCGAGCCACTCATTGGGGGACACAGGACCATGGGTGTTATGCTGCTGTCACTAGGAGGCTGACACTAAGCTGAGACAAAAAAGGTTAGCTCCTCCTCTGCAGTATACACCCTCATGCTGGCTTCCAGAGACCCAGTTCAGTGCAAAAAGCAGTAGGAGAATAATAACAATATATCATGTAACAGTAGAGTACAACATGTCAAAGAAAGTAAAAAACCAAAAAAGGTAAAGAGCCGAACAGGCTAACAGGGTGGGTGCTGTGTCCCCCAATGAGTGGCTCGGAGAAAAGGGTTTTACGGTGAGTACACACAAAAAACGGTAATTAGTTCTTACCGGTAATTGTATTTCCAGGAATCCACCTGACAGCACCATTGGAGGACGTCCTTCTTATCCGTAGTGGGACAGGAACCACAAGTTAAAAGGACCCTCCCCACTCCACCCATCAGTGATTTTCTAAGTACCACATCTGGATGGATGCAAAAAAGAGAGTTTATTTACAATTACACACCAATGTTACATCACATTAGTCAGTAGTAAAAGTTTGCAGTGGGAGGGAACTAGTAGTGCTGTCAGGTGGATTCCTGGAAATACAATTACCGGTAAGAACTAATTACCGTTTTCCAGTCCACCACCTGACAGCACCATTGGAGAATACCAAAGGATGTTAACTAGGGTGGGACTACTGCATGTAAGACTTTCCTACCAAAGGCTAATTGGTCTGATACGACATCTATTTTATAGTGTCTAGCAAAGGTAGAAAGACTAGTCCAAGTCGCCGCCCTACAGATTTGCTCAGCTGAGGCTCCCCCCTTCTCTGCCCATGATGTAGAGATAGCTCGTGTTGAGTGGGCCCTAAGAGTATCCGGGGGATCTTTCCCTTGGTTTGTATATGCTAGGCTAATCATGTTTTTAATCCACCTAGCAATGGTTGATTTTGCTGCCTTGCAACCCCTATTTGGACCACCGTATTGAATAAATAAGTTAGTGTCCCGTCTCCAGCTTTCTGTCGCCCCCAGGTATTTTAGAACAGTCTCCCTAACGTCAAGGTTATGGTAGACCCCTTCTTTTGCGTTTTTAGGGTGTTGGCAGAAAGAAGGAAGGATTATTTCCTGATTTATATTGGTAGATGATACTACTTTGGGGAGGAAAGCTGGGTTATGTTTGAAGACTATTCTGTCGTCAAAGATTTGAAGATATGGGTTCTGGATAGAAAGAGCCTGCATCTCCCCTAGCCTTTTAGCCGATGTGATGGCAATTAGGAAGGCGGTTTTAAAGGAGAGATTGGCTATGTCCATATCTTCTGACAGTAAGAAAGGGGTTTTACACAAAGTGTTAAGGACCAGGTTTAGGTCCCAAGGAGGAGTTGATTTCCTCACAAGTGGCCTCATTCTCTGTGTGGCCCTGGAAAACCTTGCTATCCAGGGATGGGAGGCTAGTGATGTATCAAAAAATACACTAAGTGCTGCAATCTGTACTTTTAGAGTACTAGGCCGAAGGCCCTTGTCAAATCCGAGTTGCAGGAAATCGAGGATCTTGGGGATATCTGGCTTTGAAGTATCCACATGACCTTCTCCCAGAAAGGAACAATACCGCTTCCAGATCTTGTTGTAAATCGCCGAAGTCACCGGCTTTCTGCTTGCCTGGAGAGTGGTAATGACCTCTTCTGACAGGCCTCTGGATCTTAAGGTTTGCCGTTCAGGATCCAAGCAGATAGGTGCAGAGAGTCTGGATTCTTGTGGAACACCGGACCCTGAAGCAGAAGGTCCTGCCTGTTCGGTAGAAAGACTGGTTCTTCTGTTGACATCCTGGACAATAGAGAAAACCAGCTTCTTTTTGGCCAGAAGGGAACCACCAGGATTACAGTTGCTCTCTCGTCTCGTATCTTCCTGAGTGTCTTCGATATCAGAGGAAGAGGCGGAAAGGCGTACAGGAGGCCTTCTCCCCAATACTGAGACAAGGCGTCTACTGCTGTGGCTCCATCTAGAGGATTCAGAGAAAAAAATGCTCTGACCTTTGCGTTTGACCTGGCGGCAAAGAGGTCCACCTGAGGTGTGCCCCATTTCTGGCATAGACAGCTGAATACTTCCGGGTTCAGTTCCCACTCCCCGGGATGTACCGACTTTCGGCTCAAGAAATCTGCTAGTTGATTCTTGGTACCTTCCAGGTGAACTGCCGAGATGGATTTGACAGATCTTTCTGCCCACCTGAAAATCTGGTCTGCTAAGTGTTGCAGTGGTGGATGTCTCGGACCTCCCTGGTGTCTCAGAAATGCCACTGCTGTGACATTGTCGGACAGTATTCTCACGTGTCTGTCTCGGACCAATGACTGGGCCTGGCTCAACACTTTCCAGATCGCATACAGCTCTCTGAAATTCGATGATCTTGCCGCAATCTGAGGAGTCCATTCTCCCTGGTAGTATGTTCTTCCTATATGACCGCCCCATCCGTATTGACTGGCGTCTGTGGTAACCGTAACACAGGGATCTAGTACCCACAGTACTCCCTCTCTCAGGTTCCTCGGTCTGGTCCACCAGGTTAGGGATCTCTTCACTGACGGAGACACAAGCATCTTCCTGTCTAGGGAACTCTGTTTCCTGTTCCAGGATCCTAGGACTTCTCTTTGCAACTCCCGTGAGTGGAATTGGCTCCATTTCACACAGGGTATGCATGCTGTCATGAAGCCAAGTATCCTCATTGCATCTCTTATGGAGGGGGTACTTCTTCTGAATTGATGGATGTGTCTGATCAAGGCCTCTTGTCTGTCTTCTGGTAAGAAAGATGTTCTTAGGTTGGAATCCAAGATCACCCCCAAAAATTTTATTCTGGAATTTGGGACCAGGCAGGACTTTTTCCAGTTCACAATCCACCCCAGCTCTTGTAGGATGGAAAGGGTGAAAGTGCAGTCTATCTTGAGGAGTTTCTGTGATTTCGCCATTATCAGGAAGTCGTCCAGGTATGGGACTATGGTCACATTCTGATTCCTCAGATAGGCCACCACTTCCGACATCAGCTTGGTAAAGATCCTGGGCGCTGAAGCAAGCCCGAAGGGGAGACATCTGAACTGGAAGTGATGTACAATCCCCCTGTTCATTATGGCAAACCTCAGGAATTTTTGGTAGGAGAGGTGTATCGGGACATGATAGTATGCATTGCTCAGATCTAGGGTACACATTACCATGTCTTTGTCTATTAGAGGCGTCGTGGATCTTATAGATTCCATCCGGAATCTTTTGTACCGTACCCATTTGTTTAATGGTTTTAAGTTTATAATCGTCCGGGAGTCCCCGGACGGTTTCTTTATTGAAAATAAATGAGAATAATGGCCTTCGCCTCTTTCTGAGATGGGAACTGGCACAATCGCTTCTAATTCTAACAGCTCCTGGATGTTTGTCCACATGGAGGAGTCGGAGAGCGGGCAAGGTCGGGTTACTACAAATCTTTCTGGGGGACTGCCGGAGAATTCTAATTTGTATCCCTGTGCAATTACTTGTAGAATCCAAGGATTCTGGGACACCTTCTGCCAACCCCCTAGAAATTTCTGTAATCGACCTCCCACCTTTATGTCATTTATTTGACTTTGGTGTACCTGCACTAGGGAAGATGGAATCTCTACCTTTTCCACCCTTGGGATAAGACCACCTCCCAGTCTTCCCTTTCCCCTTGTAGTCTGTCCTCTGACCAGGTCGGGACCTACGAAAGGGCTGATATTTTTTGGTATTCTCCTCAGGGAAACCTTTCTTTTTATCTGAGGCCTTTTCTAGAATATCGTCTAGAATTGGCCCAAATACTTTATTTCCTGAGAATGGGATTCCACACAATTTATTTTTTGACTGGAGATCCCCCGACCAGGTTTTAAGCCATATGGCTCTTCTGGCCGCATTAGACAGGGATTCGCTTCTAGCCGCGAACCTTACAGATTCGGCAGAAGCGTCTGCCATAAAGCCTGTTGCGAGTTTGAGCAATGGCAATGATTTAAGGATAACCTCTCTGGAAGTTTTGGCTTTGAGGTGATCCTCTAAATCGTCAATCCATAAGTGCATTGACCGGGCTACGGAGGTTGCCGCTATATTGGCCCGTATTATTGCCGCGGAGGACTCCCAAGTTCTCCTTAGCAAACCGTCTGCTTTACGATCCATAGGATCTTTTAATGCGGAAGAGTCCTCAAATGGGATTGAGGTCTTCTTCGCCACCTTTGCTAGTGGGACATCGATCTTGGGTACTTCATCCCACACTTTAATGTCCTCAGGGTTGTAGGGCAGACGAAGTCTAAAGTCCCTGGGAATCACTAGCTTCTTCTCCGCTTCCTGCCACTCTTCCAGGATCATGGAACGAATGTGGTTGTTGACGGGGAAGACTTTTGTCACTTGGGCATGTAATCCGCCAAACATCTCGTCCTGGATCGAGGTCTCCTCTGGTGTATCTTGTAACTGCATGGTGTTACGCACAGCATAAAGAAGCTCATCCGTGTCTGTTGCGGAGAAGAGATATCTCTTCCCTCTGCCCACAGATCCGTCTCTTTCTTCCTGGTCAGAATCCCCCGAAACCTCACCCTCGGAAGAGGGGCTAGATTCCCTCGGCCTCTTCCGTGAAGTCTGCGGTTCTGACTGAGTAGCCTGGGGAAGATTCAAGCTTGAGATAGAAGCCTGAACCTCCTGTCGTATCATGGTCCTCATACTGGATAGTAGCGCTGTCTGCTCATCACCCACAATTTTGGATGTGCATGATTTGCACAATGGTTTCCGCCAGTTTTCCGGAAACTTAGTGGAACATATCGGGCATTTATTTTTCCCCGATTTTTTTCTTTCGGCTGTGGGGATGGAAGGCTCAGCCTAGGGTAAAATAGAGACACGTGGCACCGTAAGTAGGAAGCAGGGGGAGGGGTGAGCTTTGTGGTATGGCTTTGCATAGCCCACTCACGTGCCCCTGAAGCTGGTCAGTCCCCTCAGGTCTGGCAGTCTCCTCCATTAGTGACAATTCTACGTATAGCCGAGTGCTCCCTTTGTCAGGATGGCCGGCGGTATACAGACCCCCCTGGTGAGATTATATAGGTTTTACCTGGTTGATCCTGCCCTCCTTACCGCCGCTGCGGTGACCGCGCTGAGCCCCTCACCGAGGCCGGCGCTGCTGCCGGCGTCATCCTCCATGCTGGTCGCACCGGAAGTGACGCGGTCGTCGCGACCGGAAGTGACGCGGCCGCTGGACCCGGAAACCGCGGCCGCACGCTGGAGCCGGCCGCTGCTGGAAGCGGTCGCCGCATACACCTCCCGGCATGCAGGCACCAGGGCCGAGAGCCCCCCGAGGAGGAAGCGGACCGGACCCCAGGAGCAGCGCTACACTGGGGAGGCTGAGGGACCCCCCATGGCAGGTATCAGCCGCAGATATCTTGCGGCGGGGAAGGGAAAGGCTGGGCCCCCCGATCCCCACCATCTGCACAGCACCGTCGGAGGGCGTCTTGCAGTTCCTATCCGCAGTGGGACAGGAAAAACACTGATGGGTGGAGTGGGGAGGGTCCTTTTAACTTGTGGTTCCTGTCCCACTACGGATAAGAAGGACGTCCTCCAATGGTGCTGTCAGGTGGTGGACTGGAAATCCCTATTTCTCCATCGCCACATTGGGGGACACAGTCCGCAGAGGAATGAATGTGGACATTGTAGTGCTTTGTGAAAGTATGCAGGCTGGACCACGTTGCGGCCTTGCAAACCTGCTCCGCCGTTGCCTGATGCCGCATGGCCCAGGAAGCACCCATCGACCGAGTGGAGTGAGCTCTAATCCCCGCCGGGATAGATCTGCCCCTGACCCGATAGGATTCCTGGATAGCAGATCGAATCCATCTGGCTATCGTGGCTTTAGACGCAGCCAAACCCTTTCTGTGACCCTCCGGGAGAACGAAAAGGGAGTCTGATTTTCTGAAATGAGCCGTTCTGGAAATGTACCTCCTCCTAAGGGCCCGTACCACGTCCAGGGTATGAAGGGCTTTTTCAACCCTGTGTTTTGGCTGCAGGCAAAAAGAGGGAAGAATGATGTCCTCGTTAAGGTGAAAAAGAGGACACCACCTTAGGGAGAAAATTCGGAGATGGACAAAGGACTACCTTGTCCTGGTGGAAGGCAAGAAAAAGAGGTCAGCAGGATAAAGCGGCCAATTCTGAGACCCGTCTGATAGACGTTACGGCCACAAGGAAGGCAACCTTCCAGGAGAGGACCGTAAGCGGAATGTCCTGAAGAGGCTCAAAAGGAGGTTCCTGAAGAGCCCCCAGAACCAAGTTGAGATCCCAGGTCTCTAACGGCATCCTGTAGGGTTGGCAGCGATCCTATGTTGGAATAACACGGATAACGCTGAGATCTGACCTTTGAGGGAACTCAGCGCCAAGCCGGAGTCCAAACCGGACTGAAGGAAATCCAAAATGCAAGGAATAGAGAAAACGAGCGGAGGGTGACCTCAGAGCCTGCACCACGAGAAGAAGGTTTTCCAGGTGCGGTGGTAGATAGAAGCGGAAGACGACTTGCGAGCGCTTATCATGGTGGGAATGACCTGCTGAGAGAAACCAGCTCGAGTTAGAATCCAGGTTTCAACAGCCATGCCGTTAAACGTAGGGCCCCTGAGCTCTGGTGGCAGATCGGCCCTTGACGAAGCAGATCTGGGCAGTCTGGTAACCGCCAGGGGATGTCGGCTACGAGCTGAACGAGCTCCGCGTACCAAGCGCGACGTGGCCAATCCGGCACGACCAGAATGACCGGAACCCCCTCCGTCTTGATCTTCTGGATCACCTTCGGCAGTAAGGGAAGTGGAGGAAACACGTACGGGAGTTGGAACTGACGCCACGGGGATATCAGCGCATCCACTCCGATAGCCTGGGGATCCCGAGAACGTGCAATGAAATTGTGAACTTTGGCGTTCAATCTGGACGCCATCAGATCCACGTCCGGGGTCCCCCAGCGAAGGCAGATCTGTCGAAAAACCTCTGGATGGAGTTCCCACTCCCCCGAGGCAAGGCCCTGACGTCTTAGAAAGTCCGCCGCCCAGTTTTCGACACCCGGAATGTGCACCGCGGAAATGGTGGAATGGTTGGCTTCGGCCCAACGAAGAATGTGGGAGACTTCCTGCATCGCCGCCCTGCTGCGGGTACCCCCCTGGTGGTTTATGTATGCCACCGCTGTGACATTGTCCGATTGGACTCGGATTGGGTGACCCGCGAGCAGGGGGTGAAAGAGTCTCAGGGCGAGTCTGATCGCCCGAATCTCCAGGATGTTTATAGGGAGCCTCGACTCCCGAAGAGACCAACGACCCTGGGCAGAGTGGTGAAGAAACACCGCACCCCAGCTGAGGAGACTGGCGTCGGTAGTTACCACTAACCAGCGGATCGGGAGAAGAGACTTCCCCTGGAGGAGAGATGGACCCAGGGTCCACCATAACAGGGATTGTCTGATCCGCGGAGACAAAGGGCATGGACGATCGAGGGATAAGGGACTCCTGTCCCAGTTGTCGAGCAGAGCCTGTTGCAAGGGGCGGAGATGGAGTTGAGCGAAAGGAACCGCTTCCATTGCGGCTACCATTTTGCCCAGGATCTTCATGGCGAACCGAATGGGTCGCGGACGAGGATGGCAGAGCGTCCAAGCTCCATGCTGAAGCTCTCGGGCCTTGGACCGAGGGAGCAAGACCAGTCCCCTTGAAGTGTCCAGTATCATTCCCAGAAAGGAGATCCGACAAGCAGGAACGGGGGAGGACTTGTCCCAGTTGATCAACCAGCCCAGGCGCGAAAGAGAATCCAAGGTAATATGGACGCTTGCCTCGCAGGCCTGATAAGACGGACCTTTTATGAGGAGGTCGTCTAAGTAAGGCAACACGACCACTCCGCGAGAGTGAAGAATGGCCATAACGGCCGCCATGACCTTCGTGAATACCCTGGGCGCCGTGGCAAGACCGAAGGGTAAGGCCGTGAATTGGAAATGGTCCTCTAGGGTGACAAAACGGAGGAACCTTTGATGAGATGGGAATATTGGGATATGAAGATAGGCATCCTTGATGTCTACTGATGCCAGGTATTCCCCTGTCTCCATCGAGGAGATGACCGACCGGAGCGATTCCATCCTGAAGTGCCATACCATTACGCACTTGTTCAGGAGCTTCAGGTCCAAAATGGGGCGCACTGTCCCGTCCTTTTTTGGCACGACGAAGAGGTTTGAGTAAAAACCTCTGAACCTCTCGTGTTCCGGAACCGGAACAATGACCCCGGACTGGCGGAGGGAATGAATGGCGCAAAGAAGGGCGCGAGACTGAGCCCCTGAACTGGGAGACGAGAGGGGAAAAAACGAGCTGGAGGGGAGGCAGAGAACTCTATTTTGTAGCCAGACGACACCAGATCCCTGACCCATTCGTCATGGATGACGGAGAGCCAGACTTGCTGAAAAAGAAGTAGACGTCCGCCTACTTTGGTGGTATCGACTGGAACAGTTCCCGAGTCATTGCGAAGGGAATCTGGCAGGCCTGGACCCTCTGGTTCTGGGTTGCCTAGGCTTTCTTCGCCACCACTGATTCGGCCTAAAAGAGGGACAAACGTCTCTGTCTGAGCGAGCGGATCGGTCCGATCTGGAAGGGGCGGCAGGATTGGACCAGGCTGGACTGCTACAAAAGGGCCGAAAGCGAAAATATGGTTGGCGCTGGAAGGCAGTCTTGGGCCTCTGTTGGGGAAGGAACTTGCTCTTTCCCCCTGTAGCGTCGGAGATAAGCTGGTCTAGCTTTTCTCCAAAAAGACGCCCGCTCTGAAAAGGGAGAGAAATCAGAGACTTTTTAGAGGAGGAATCTGCGCGCCACTCTCTGAGCTAAATAGCTCTTCTGATGGTGATGGCGTTAGAAGCCGCCGATGCTGCACAGTTCGCTGCATCGAGAGATGCGTACATCACGTAATCACCGGCCATGGCAATCTGTTTGGCAAGGTCCGCCATCTCAGAGGGAAGATCCTGTTCCTGAACAGATTTTGCTAGGGCATCTGCCCAGGAAACCATTGCCTTGGCCACCCAAGCCGCGGCGAAGGAGGGAGAATGAGAAGAACCTGAGGCTTCGTACACTGAGCGAGCTAGGGAATCTAGCTGGCGCTCTGTGGGATTCTTAATTGAAGCGCCATCTGGAACGGATAAGAGAGTTTTGGAAGCTAGGCGCGAAACCGGAGGATCTACTAATGGGGATTCCGTCCAGTCTTTAACAAGATCTGAGGAAAAGGGATACTTCGATTCCAGGGCCTTTTTGCCCGTGAAACGCTTATCCGGACGCTCCCTGTGTCGCCTGACTATATCCAGGAAATCTGGGTGAGAGGCGAATGTCTTATGGGAACGCTTGGCTCTAGTAAAGGAGACTGAGTGGTCCGGAGCAGGATTAGGGTTATCGTCCACTTTAAGGGCGTGATTGACTGCCTCAATGAGGGAGTCAACTGTAGATCTAAACTCCGGAGCATCCGGGTCTAAGGATACATCAGACTCATATTCAGAGTCGTGAACGCTACGAACCCCTAAAGAGGGTGAGCGAGAGGTGGAGCCGCCAGAAGCTGAGTGGCGTGGTGAGTGCTCAGGAGAGGTAGAGCGGATCCGTTTTCTGGATGACCGCGCCTCTTTCCGGAGAGAGCGGCCCCTGCTGGCCGACGATTCCCCTGTAACAGAGGGATCTCTTAACCCAAGAAAGGGATTGCCCCGCTCCCCAGGTGGGTTCTGAATGGATTTGATAGCATTGGCTAAAAAGTCCACGGACTGAGACAGAGAAGCGACCCATGCAGGGGTACTAGATACGCCGGTGGGGGTGGAGGGCTCCTGGGCACTTGGGGCATCGCAGGCTGAGCAGAGGGGGGAAATCTGAGGCCAAAGAAGTGGAGCCTGGCAGGTGGTACATGCAGAAAAAAAAACGGTAATTAGTTCTTACCGGTAATTGTATTTCCAGGAATCCACCTGACAGCACCATTGGAGGACGTCCTTCTTATCCGCAGTGGGACAGGAACCACAAGTTAAAAGGACCCTCCCCACTCCACCCACCAGTGATTTTCTAAGTACCACATCTGGATGGATGCAAAAAAGAGAGTTTATTTACAATTACACACCAATGTTACATCACATTAGTCAGTAGTAAAAGTTTGCAGTGGGAGGGAACTAGTAGTGCTGTCAGGTGGATTCCTGGAAATACAATTACCGGTAAGAACTAATTACCGTTTTCCAGTCCACCACCTGACAGCACCATTGGAGAATACCAAAGGATGTTTAGCTAGGGTGGGACTACTGCATGTAAGACTTTTCTACCAAAGGCTAATTGGTCTGATACGACATCTAATTTATAGTGTCTAGTAAAGGTAGAAAGACTAGTCCAAGTCGCCGCCCTACAGATTTGCTCAGCTGAGGCACCCCCCTTCTCTGCCCATGATGTAGAAATGGCTCGTGTTGAGTGGGCCCTAAGAGTGTCCGGGGGATCTTTCCCTTGGTTTGTATATGCTAGGCTAATCATGTTTTTAATCCACCTAGCAATGGTTGATTTTGCTGCCTTGCAACCCCTATTTGGACCACCGTATTGTATAAATAAGTTAGTGTACCGTCTCCAGCTTTCTGTCGCCCCCAGGTATTTTAGAACAGTCTCCCTAACGTCAAGGTTATGGTAGACCCCTTCTTTTGCGTTTTTAGGGTGTTGGCAGAAAGAAGGAAGGATTATCTCCTGATTTATATTGGTAGATGATACTACTTTGGGGAGGAAAGCTGGGTTATGTTTGAAGACTATTCTGTCGTCAAAGATTTGAAGATATGGGTTCTGGATAGAAAGAGCCTGCATCTCCCCTAGCCTTTTAGCCGATGTGATGGCAATTAGGAAGGCGGTGTTAAAGGAGAGACTGGCTATGTCCATATCTTCTGACAGTAAGTAAGGGGTTTTACACAAAGTGTTAAGGACCAGGTTTAGGTCCCAAGGAGGAGTTGATTTCCTCACAAGTGGCCTCATTCTCTGTGTGGCCCTGGAAAATCTCGCTATCCAGGGATGAGAGGCTAGTGATGTATCAAAAAATACACTAAGTGCTGCAATCTGTACTTTTAGAGTACTAGGCCGAAGGCCCTTGTCAAATCCGAGTTGCAGGAAATCTAGGATTTTAGGGATATCTGGTTTTGAAGTATCCACATGACCTTTTCCCAGAAAGGAACAATACCGCTTCCAGACCTTGTTGTAAATCGCCGAAGTCACCGGCTTTCTGCTTGCCTGGAGTGTGGTAATGACTTCCTCTGACAGGCCTCTGGATCTTAGGGTTTGCCGTTCAGGATCCAAGCAGATAGGTGCAGAGAGTCTGGATTCTTGTGGAACACCGGACCCTGAAGTAGAAGGTCCTGCCTGTTCGGTAGAAAGACTGGTTCTTCTGTTGACATCCTGGACAGTAGAGAAAACCAGCTTCTTTTCGGCCAAAAAGGAACCACCAGGATTACGGTTGCTCTCTCGTCTCGTATCTTCCTGAGTGTCTTGCAGTTCCTATCCGCAGTGGGACAGGAAAAACACTGGTGGGTGGAGTGGGGAGGGTCCTTTTAACTTGTGGTTCCTGTCCCACTGCGGATAAGAAGGACGTCCTCCAATGGTGCTGTCAGGTGGTGGACTGGAAAGGTAGTATGCACCTTTGAGGAGGTTTTAGATCTTGTCTGGGACATGGTGTACCCTAATGTAAGATAGACCGCAGGGTCTATAATAAGGAAGCGAGGGCGGCGCTGCAGGGGAGAACCTGACGTAGTCTCCTTACCCGAGGTCCTGTGTCCCGCAGAGGGAGAGAGAGCGGTGGTGCTGGCGAAAGCAGGCGTTCACAGCGCTGCACGTGAGAAGCTGCGGCTGAGAGAGCTGGAGCTGCGGCGTGCAGGGGAAAATCCAAGATGGCCGCCGAGATTAGAAGATCTCGCAGAGAGCGAGAAGCGCCAGGACCGGGGGGCGGCGCCGCCGAATGATGAGAAAAAGGGGCGGAGCCTATCGGGAGAATGGAGCTAGGCCGAAGCCGGGGACTAAATTTGCGGCTTCGGCTGAGCGCCGGAGGCTATGGGGCCCGGAAAAAAACGTGCCGCTGCTCAGAAGCAGCCCTCTGGACCGCAGCAGGTGACCCCCCCCCCCCCCCCCCCGAGGCACTTACCCAGATAGAGGGTGGAGCGCAGAGACTGCTGCACACAGAATCCTGGGGAGCTGTGCCCGGGGCGATTAGGACGGTGCAGGGATTGGGGAGCCTCCAACCACCATCCCCTGAAAAGTGGGTGGAGAGGAACCGTCCGCCACCATCCATCAACCGCGTATTCAGTGGTGATGCAGTGGGGGCTGCACGGACGCCACAACATCAGGTGCCTCTGAACAGCCGTGGGTGAGACCTGGTGGGCAGGGCAGATGTCCGGCAATAAGGCCTGGCTGCAGAAGAGGGTACTGGAGGTGACACTCCAGTGCTCGTCTGTAAAATAGGGGGGGAGATCGGTCCCTTGAAGGGGCCCGTCGCCCCTAGAATCAGCTCAGGCAGTGGCATCCCACGTCGCAGGAGAGGATACGGAGAGGTGAAACTCCCGTGCTCGCCTGTTGTTGGTTCGGGGGAGATCAGAACATGAAAGAATCCGTCGCCCCCTTCGTCCGGATTAAAAAGGTTTAAATCCAGTGTGCCTCCTACGGACACTAAGCTTGAACTGGGTCTCTGGAAGCCAGCATGAGGGTGTATACTGCAGGGGAGGAGCTAACCTTTTTTTGTCTCAGCTTAGTGTCAGCCTCCTAGTGACAGCAGCATAACACCCATGGTCCTGTGTCCCCCCAATGTGGCGATGGAGAAAAATCCCAGCTGACTAATCACAGCAGTAAGTTGAAAAATGAGATAATTTCATTTGGCAGGTAGAGTAGCAGGAGAAGGAAATGACTTTTCAGCCAGACAGGATGACCACTGAATGTAGATGGGGGCCTCACAACTCTACATTAGGTCTCCTTCACAAGTCCATACAAAACATGTTCATGAAATAAAATGTACAGCAAACACCAACATGGCAAGGAGGCTTTAGGGAGGAAGAAGGGGACAGAGCTGAGGGTTTGGACAGGTTAAATTACAATACCTGATCCTTTTGTTCCGATCTGAGAAGAGCGATTACCAGAGATGTGGGGCAACGGTTTGCCTTCTCCTTATTCGGGACACAAGCATGTTTGATTGTGAAAGTTGGGATAGATAACCTTGGCAAAGTAAGGATTAGGCTCGCCCATACCTCAGGCTATGTTCACATGTTGCTGCATTTTTCTAATGCAAATTAAAAGCTGATTTTAACAGTACTGGCAAAAGCTATGAGATTTCAGTAATTTCACGCACATGCTTGTTTTTTCCATGACTCAATTGGAAAACTTTTCCTTTTTTTAAAGGGAACCTGTCACCCCGTTTTTTCGGTATGAGATAAAAATACTGTTAAATAGGGCCTGAGCTGAGCATTACAATAGTGTAGTTTGTGTACCCCGATTCCCCACCTATGCTGCCGAAATACGTTACCAAAGTAGTCGTTTTCGCCTGTCAATCAGGCTGGTCTGGTCAAAAGGGCGTGTTGTCTTCCCCCAGATTTTGCGTAGTTTTCCGTTGGTGGCGTAGTGGTGTGCGCATGCCCAAGGTCCCGAATCCTCTGCCAGGCGATTTAAAAGAGCGCGCTGTTCGTTATTTCATTGGTGATCGGTGGGCGCGGCCATCTTCCTTTGGCCGCGCGTGCGCAGAAGCGGTGCTCTGCTGGCCGCGGCTTCAGGAAAATGGCCGCCGCGATATCCATCTGCGCACGCGCGGCATCCCGCGGCCATTTTCCTGAAGCCGCGGCCAGCAGAGCGCCGCTTCTGCGCACGCGCGGCCAAAGGAAGATGGCCGCGCCCACCGATCACCAATGAAATAACGAACAGTGCGCTCTTTTAAATCCCCTGGCAGAGGATTCGGGACCTTGGGCATGCGCACACCACTACGCCACCAACGGAAAACTACGCAAAATCTGGGGGAAGACAACACGCCCTTTTGACCAGACCAGCCTGATTGACAGGCGAAAACGGAGACTTTGCAAAGGTATTTCGGCAACTTAGGTGGGTAATAAACGCATAACAAACACACTAATGTAACGCCCACCTCTGCCCCTATTTAACGCTATTTTTATCCCATCTTCCAAAAACGTGGTGACAGGTTCCCTTTAAAGGGAACCTGTCACCCCCAAAATCGAGGGTGAGTTAAGCCCACCAGCATCAGGGGCTTTTCTACAGCATTCTGGAATGCTGTAGATAAGCCCCCGATGTATCCTAAAAGCTAAGAAAAAGAGGTTAGATTATACTGACCCAGGGGCGGTCACGGTCCCGGTCCGATGGGTGTCGCGGTCCGATCCGGCGCCTCCCATCTTCATCAGATCACGTCCTCTTCTGGTCTTCATGCTCCGGCGCAGGCATATTTTATCTGCCCTGTTGAGGGCAGAGCAAAGTACTGCAGTGCGCAGGTGCCGGGCCTTTCTGACCTTTCCCCGTGCCTGCGCACTGCAGTACTTTGCTCTGCCCTCACCAGGGCAGATAAAATACACCTGCGCCAAAGCATGAAGACCAGAAGAGGACATCATCCTATGAAGATGGGAAGCCCCGGGCCGGACCGCAACGCCCACCAGATCGGACCGCCCGCCCAGTTGAGTATAATCTAACCTCTTTTTCCCATCTTTTAGGATACATCGGGGGCTTATCTACAGCATTCCAGAATGCTGTAGATAAGCCCCTGATGCCAGTGGGCTTAGCTCACCCTCGATTTTGGGGGTGACAGGTTCCGTTTAAAAATCTGCAGCTTGTCACTTCTTTCTTTTGGCAACTTTATTCACTCATAAAAAGCAAAGAGAAAGTAAAAACACAGCAAAAACACTGGGTGTAAATCTAACCTTAGGCACCTTTGGGACTGATCCAGTAACACTACGAATCTTCCTTTATTAAAATTGTACTGCACCAATTTATGAGCATTGTTCAGAGATTCCAGTAAAGTTGACATTATTCACAGGCTTTGTGTGTAAGCGACATTTCAATCTACAAGTGTACACTTTTCAATGAGTATTACTATGGTCACCTGTTCTTTAAACAGCTCCTTGAGAACCACCATACATTGCTTCACCACCTGCTTGTCATCCATGACTTTAATGATGTTCACAGCATCTCCAGTAACGACAGACATCAGGACAGCATGCTTACCCTACAGCACAAAATCAAGTGAGAATATAATTTGGAAAAACACAACACTATATTTAATTTTGTTTCACCATTAAATTACTGAATTCCTTCATCTGAGTATTTATACATGGTGCCATATTCTCTACTGCAGGTGTATAAAGAAGGATCTACATTCAAATTATTCCCCTATATACTGCTATTAAGGCCACCATTTGGCTCATTCAAATAATACATACGAGCATTCACAGTAAAGGTATTTTCAGTTTGTGACATTAGATGAAGTTAAAACTGAAAAGGACACCAGACACGATATGCTCATAGAAAAAGTTATAGGGGTTTTTCAGTTTTCATAAAAATCCCTGTCTCCAGGTGCCATTTGTTTTAAATAATAAAAAAGTGCTTTACTCACCCTTATGGGGTCCAGCACAAAGTCTCCATAAATGCGCCAGATGTCTGGTATTGTATGCTGCACTGACATGGAGTCCTCGAGTGCTCCAGCCAATAACAACTCAGCGGCTCTGAGTAAATGACACAAGCAGCTTAGAGCTGCACATAGGGATATCAGCGCTGCAGAGAATAACGAACACAGGCAGGAGAGGCAGCGACTCAATGCTGGACCAGCAGAGTAAAGCAGTTTGTGTTTTTTTTCTTTATTTAAAAAAAAATAGAAATAAACTGTGCTTGGGGACACAGGATTTCTGAAAAAGAAACAAAAAAAATAAATAAATAGAAAATTAGTGAATCACTTGGAGCAACCTCTGTCCATGGTCGTTGTCAGTGTTGTATGGCCGTAATCAACAGCAGCACGAATTTCATGAACTCCCGGTTTCTCCGAAGTACAGGTGATGATGCACCAGCCTGGCAAATCATAAACTGAGCCTGGTATGCTAAAAGGCAGGGAAATTCGCACAGCCAGAGAGCACTCACCTGTACCGTGAACTGGGGTAGTGCGTAGCGATTCGCTCATGTAGAAGGAAAACCTGTTTAGTGCCTATTGCTGGATTCACAAATCATGTAGACTCACGTAACAAAGATTGCAGATACCTGTGGATCCATGTCGTAAAACACGCCAAACAGACCACGTTTACTAGAGTCTGGGGGAATGTGACCAAAGAAATCAGCTTCATGAATCTTACTATCCCAAAACCTGTGAGGAAACTGCAAGCCGATCTGAAAATAAAACAAAAAAAAGCTGGTTACAGACAGGCTCGGCCATTTCACATTTAGTATGCAATAAAATATATTCAAGTAACTAGCTTCCAATGAATACAGCAGATATAAAAAAACAGCCATCATGAGCAATCCATCCATTTAGAAACATGTAGCATCTTATGGGTTTCTTGTGACCTCGCCGAATAGGGGTGCTGAGGAGGATGAGACCATTTAGACTTTTCTGGCACCCCTGATCAAGTCTATGGAGAGGGATAAGGTATGCTTGTCTTGCATTCCAGGTGAAGACCAGAACTAAAAGCACTTTGATCACAGGAAGAGTGGAGGTGCCAGAAGCCACATCTATCCTCCTTTTCAAACTTAGCTGCTGGATGTTATCCAAGTAATAAAAGTTTGTCATGGGACTAGCCAAGTGGCATTTTGTTTTCACGTATTTTTCCCCCAAATCCCATTAAATAATAATTTAAAAAAATCCAACCAGCTACTACCTCCCCATTAAGCATGCTCGGTGTTAAAGTAGGCTGAGAAAATATGCACAAGGGAGACCAATGCAGCAGAACTACTGCGGTGCTCGTAAACTATGGAAGCCATGATTATACAAACTTTAATAACAACCAACCTTCTCAATAATTCCAGCTCCAAGGCAATTTATGGCTTTAACCTTTTTTTCTGGTAGAGGAGGATTAAAGTGAATGACATTTTTCTGAAGTAGTGCAAGGGGAACGGTGACCAGAACCTGCAGAAATGTGTCATTTGGAAAAAAATAAAATGTTAATTTTAGAATAATGTAGATGCACTTTTGAAAGGGAGACCAACAACCATCATTCTAAAAACAGACAAACAAAAAAAACAAATATTAATTTGTTTCGTATTAACCATTTGAGAACACCTGTTATTTGAGCTTTGAGGCCATTTTTTTTTTACAGTTCTGAAAAAGATTATAATTTTTCCAACTGGCCTTAAAGGGAATCTGTTACCCCCAAAATCGAGGGTGAGGTAAGCCCAGTGGCATCAGGGGATTATCTACAGCATCTGTAGATAAGCCCCCCCCCCGATGTATCCTGTCTGTCCTATGAAGATGGGAAGCCCCGGGCCGGACCGCAACGCCCACCAGATCGGACCGCCCGCCCAGTTGAGTATAATCTAACCTCTTTTTCTCATCTTTTAGGATACATCGGGGGCTTATCTACAGCATTACAGAATGCTGTAGATAAGCCCCTGATGCCGGTGGGCTTACCTCACCCGCGATTTTGGGGGTGGCAGATTCCCTTTAACAGGGGCTGTGAGAGATTAATGGCACATTTAATACATTGTTGCTATTGCACTATGTTAGGGGACACATGATGCATTGAAAAACATACTGACAAGTAATTATTTTAGGGTGAAGGTAAAATAGAAAAAAAAACCCTAAGCTACTCACCGGTAATAGGATTTTCCAGAGCCAATGACAGCACCACCTGAAAGAGGACCTGCTCATCCAGGACAGGAGACCCACCTCTCCCCAGCATCAGTTGGGTTACAGAGCATGAGATGACCTCTACTAAATACCTATACCAAATTATCACCACACTCAATCTAATTACTTAACTTGATACTGCACCCACAACTGGTGATGGGGGGGGCATAAGGTGCTGTCATTGGCTCTGGAAAATGACAATACTGGTCAGCAGGTACGGTTTGGGGCTGAAATTCAGTCCTGGCATTTGAAATTACACAGGCCCATGTTGTCCCCATCCCCATGAACCAGATGGGATATATTACCGTGGATGGAGGAAAGGAAGATTTTCTACAAGACCAATATTTCTAATGATACCCGTGGCCTGCTGGGATAAGTGACGGAGTCAGCAACTTTGTGCTCCATCACAACTCTTAACAGTATGGGTATCTCGAGAACACCGATTCTGTTAACAACGTATCAGACAAGGCATAAATCCAAAGCCAAATATACACCCACACCAAAAATGGAAGGGGTGTCAGGGTATGAATAATAAGGTTCAGTGCAATTGAATACAGTAAACCAAAGAGAAAAAGCACCAGGAGAACCAAATATAAAAGATAGTAAACTTTATTAAATCCAAAATAATATGTAACATAACAAAACAGAAAAACCACAGGACAGATGACAGGGAACACACCATGAAGGTGGCACCACGGTAACCGACAGGCAAACCACAATACATAAATAAATGAGCATCACAGTAAACCTTAGTTACATGCACCCAGGTAAGGTAAACATGCATATATCTTAATGTGCTTGGACAAATACCAATAATGTAAAGCACCGATAAGGAGTGACTATATCCATGAAGGACGTATAGAGATGCACAATAATCAAAATAAAGAAAGTTATACCTGCGGGACCGTGATGCCACCCACCCCAACGCCGCGTTTCGGCCTCGTGCCTTCTTCCGGGGGTATGGCATCATGAATAGGGGCCAGCGTTTTAAAGGTTGTGATAACCAATCCGAGTCGCCGTAACAATAAGGCCCATATGTTGGCGCATGCACAATCGGCTGCATCCATTGGACTTGACTGCCGGGTGCACATGAATTAGCCAATTTATGTACCAAGTATTCTCAATGTTTCCTATTTTCTAGAGCAGTAATGCAATTCATATTTCATATATATCATGTTTGTATGCCATGGTGCTATAGAGCGCTACTTTATTTGTGGTTCGTTTTTTCTCTTGGCCCGGCTGTCTGAAGAAAAAAAAAAAAAACCTTCTCCATGTACTACTTTCTTTTTTATAAAAGGATGAGACTGACATATTCAAGTGTATGGGTGAGTAAAAAAAACAAACACACAAAAAAAACAACTGGATCCCACACACAACATCAGTGTGGCATCCAATCCAATTTTTATGGATACTTTTCTATAATGAACATAGGAGACTGTATTTGATAATATACAATTTTTTTATGTAGATGTATGAAAACAGATCGCACACTAATATCACATGAACGTAAAAACCGGACATGCAGTTGGCACATGGATGAAATTTGATGAAAAGCGTCCAAATTTCATCCAGGAAACACATAGCACACCCCAATTTGGTACAATTACAGTCAGGGCTGTGGAGTCGGTAAGCCACAGTTGCGACTCCGACCCCGGGATTTTATCAGGTTCCGACTCCGGCGCCGACTGACTCCTTCATAAATAGCCAATTCGTAACAATAAATTTACTGTTGTAAAATATTAACATCATGCTTATTCAGTTTCTCACCATCATAAGTAATCAGACCACTTAGAGCAAAAACTATATTTATTAGAATACAATTAGAATATAGCAAATAACTTTTATAAACTTTTCTAAACTCTTGTAAGTAAATATGCAATAAACACTGTTATGCAGTGAATAAGAAGAAATCTATAAATTTGTCCTCAGAAAAAGTATTGCCTCTGTCAGATCTTCCTTCATGGATGCCCTCAAATCTGATCTAATTATTTTGAGAGCAGAGAACAACCTCTCTACACTAACTTGGGTTGGTGGCAAAGCAGTAACCACTCGGGCAACATCTCTGACAATGTCAGGATACAGGGGAATCGCTTGTTGCACTGTTATTTTTGATGAATGGTCAAATTTCTCAATTTCTTTTAGTGCACATGAAAAATTCTGCTGAAATGTACTGGCTGTGTTTTTTGATGGGGATGACTCTTCTTCTATGCGGGAACGCTTTGCACGGTCCTTGTGATCCAAATATTTTTCTAAATTAAATTCTTCATCAGTTGATGAGGGTGAAGATGTGGCAGGACGACCAAATTCTTCTTGTTCCTCCTGACTGTTCTGCAACCCTTTCATCCTTACTGCTATTTCAAACAGAGCTTCTTTTCCTTTAGTTAGCTGTTGATCATCTAGAAGAATCCGATGCATTGGGTCTACATAAACAGCTGCCAAAAGAATGTTATTTTGTAATAGTAGCTCCTCTATCCGTTTCATTGATGTAGCAATGCCACTTGCAATTAACCCTCCTCTTTGGGAAAGGTGAAACATCAGGTTCTTCCACTCCTTTAAGAAAATACCTGGAGTTAAGTCCTCTGCTTGTAATTTTTTAGGCACTGTAAATGGGTGCTCTAGCAATTTTTCCAGCTCAGTCACCTGATTCCACTGACTTTCATTTAGCGTCAGTTGAGGGTTAGCCATGTCTACAAGAAAGGTTTTCAGTTCAACCAAGCGCTGAATCATTAAGTAAGTACTGCCCCATCGTGTGGCTTGATCAATAATTGCCCCTTTTCAAGCACGTCTCTTCAAAATTGAGTCAACATTAGGGGTTCTGGCAACAATAGCCAATTTTCTCACCTTGCCAATCAGTGCAGCAGCATGTCCTTCTTGCAGACTGTCTCTTATAGCCAGCTGTAGCGTATGCACAACACAGCGCATGTGATGAATGAAAGAACGTATTGACACAGTTTCAACAAGATCATCTAAACTATCATGTTGCTGTTCATCTGAAGCAACTTCAGTTTGCTCCTCAGTTTTACAATACTGTGTTCCTCTATTTCAAACATTTGTGTGTGTGGACCCAGAATGTTCTTCTAGCTGCTGGTCACCATCATTACTCTCATTCATTAGCTTAATAGTATTTATCATATTTGAAGCATTGTCAGTTACGACAGAAAGAACTTGCTCTATTTTAAGTTCATAGTCTTGCAGAACCTTTTCCACCAAGACCTGGAGAAACTCACTGGTGTGATGAGCTTTGGTGTCTTTCACTGCCAATGTCTTGGTAACTATTTCATTTTTGTCACAAACAAATCGGACATTGATGGCAAAATAGTTCACTCTGACGTGTGCAGGCATCCATTTTAAGAAACAGAAAGCATCCCTTGAGAGTTTTTTTAAGTTCTTCCTTTTGTTTAAAAGCTTGTTCGATTACTAATTTTCTAATACTCTCTCTCTCCAGAGAAACACCAAGCTTGCGGGCCATTTCCCCATTCAGACACATAAAAGCTGGTCGTGAAAATAATGAAATAGGCACACTATCCTTTACAACAAGCTCTATGATCTGTTTTTTAAATGTATCTACTGTCATTGTCACAGTAACTTTGTCACTGACAAAATATCTTGCAACTGATGGCTGCAAAGTTCTCTGCTCCTTTGTTTGGCTGGAAGAGCTGGGCACTGGTTCATTGGTTGGGATGCAGTCTCTCATCCACTGCTTTCAGTACTTCTGGATGAAAGCGTTGTAAATGTCTCTTTAGATTAGAAGCTCTGGTAGGAGCATTTTTATCTTTGCCTGAATATGCACTGATCTTGGCTTCACAGCATTTTTTTTCGTCTGGATCATTTGTCATACACTGACAGACATAATGTTTTCTATATTGAGTGATGGTGAAATGTTCAAATACAGCTGATTTAATGTGACGCTTCTTTGACATTCTCAGGTTTTTAATTCTGCATTCACAATACAAATGACATTTGCTTTTCCTAAAAACAATTGTACAAAATTATTGCCAGGTCAAACAACTGATATAGTGGTCAGTAATACTGTTATTCCTCAGTACTCAGTTATCTGATGCAAAGTTTGTTGAAAGGATAATACTTCTTAGGCCGGGGACACACTGGTGCGAGATACGGCCGAGTCTCGCTGGTTAAAAGCAAGCTGTGGCACCTGCACTCCGGAGCGGAGCGTGCAGCTGCATAGCAATACATGGAGCTGCACGCTCCGCTCCGGAGTGCCGCTGCCACTGCTTGCTTTTAACCAGCGAGACTCGGCCGTATCTCGCACCAGTGTGTCCCCGGCCTTACAGTCTTCCTCTTCTGAGTAGCAGCTGTGAGATGCTTGGAAGACGCACACCTAGTAAACATCTAGTCTAGAGGAGGAGCTTTACTACTAAGAATTTGCAACACATTTTCACTTTCAGTTTCATACATTGTAAGTAGGGGGGTTGGGGCACCATGAGGTTAACCAAGTATAAGATTAGATAACGGCAGTGGAGAACAGTGACACACAAGAAGTAAGGGTACCGTCTCACAGTGGCACTTTGGTCGCTACGACGGCATGATCCGTGACGTTCCAGCGATATAGTTACAATATCGCTGTGTCTGACACGTTACTGCGATCAGGGACCCCGCTGAGAATCGTACGTCGTAGCAGATCGTTTGAAACTTTATTTCGTCGCTGGATCACCCGCTGACATCGCTTCATCGGCGTGTGTGACGCCGATGCAGCGATGTCTTCACTGGTAACCAGGGTAAATATCGGGTTACTAAGCGCAGGGCCGCGCTTAGTAACCCGATGTTTACCCTGGTTACCATTGTAAATGTAAAAAAAAAAAAAACACATACTCACATTCCGGTGCCTGTCACGTCCCCGGGCGTCCGCTTCCTTGCACTCCTCCTGCATCCTGTCTCAGCGCCGGCCGGCCGTACATCAGAGCACAGCGGTGACGTCACCGCTCTGCTTTACGGCCTCGCTTACACAGGATGCAGGAGGAGTGCAGGGAAGCGTACGCCCGGGGACGTGACAGGCACCGGAATGTGAGGACTTCGGCATCGTTGGTCGCTGGAGAGCTGTCTGTGTGACAGCTCTCCAGCGACCACACAAGGACTTTCCAACGATCACAGCCAGGTCGTATCGCTGGTCGTGATCGTTGGAAAGTTGCTGAGTGTGACGGTACCCTAAGAAATGTCTCTATCTCCAGCAGAACTGCTTATCACTGTTGTTCATAGTTTGATAGAACATATATATTTGAGTAACATTTATAAAATTCATATGAAAGTTCAATTATGAAATATTAATACATTTAAAAAAAAAAAAAAAACTGGAGTCGAAGTCGGTACATTTCTACCGACTCCGACCAAAACTAACTTCGACGCCACGACTCCGACTCCACAGCCCTGACAGTACTCTCCACTAACTGTATAGTTTCCATAAAGGTATGGCAGATGCTGCGATGGAGTTAAGAATATAGGATACATAAAAAACATAATTCTAAATGACAAAGCCCCATCATCAGTTTTCCTGCGACAATAGGTTGTATTCAATGGAATGGAATAGGAGGAATTGTTGTCCAGATGTTCAGGCTATGTGCACACACTGCGGATCTGCAGCGTTAACGCAGCTGCGGATCCGCAGCAGTTTCCCATGCGTTTATAGTACAATGTAAACCTATGGGAAACGCAATCCGCAGTGCACATGCTGCGGAAACGCAGCGGTTTACATTCCGCAGCATGTCAATTCTTTGTGCGGATTCCGCAGAGGTTTTACACCTGCTCCATAATAGAAAACCGCAGGTGTAAAACCGCAGTGGAATCCGCACAAAAACCGCGGTAAATCAGCAATAAGGCTACTTTCACACTAGCGTCGTTTTTAATACGTCGCAATGCGTCGTTTAGGAGAAATAAACCGCATCCTGCAAAGTTGTCTGCAGGATGCATTTTTTACCCATAGACTTACATTAGCGACGTATGGCCACATGTCGCATCCGTCGTGCGACGGATGCGTCGTGTTTAGGCGGACCGTCGGCACAAAAAAAAAGTTACATGTAACTTTTTTTGTGCGTCGTGTCCGCCATTTCCGACCGCGCATGTGCGGCCGGAACTCCGCCCCCTCCTCCCCGGAGATTACAATGGGGCAGCGGATGCCTTGAAAAACTGCATCCGCTGCCCCCGTTGTGCTACTTAACTGTCCGTCGGTACGTCGGGCCGACGGTTTGTGGCGGCCCGTACCGACGGACTAGTGTGAAAGTTGCCTAAATCCGCAGGAAAAAAGCAGTGCTTTTAGCCCTGCGGATTTATCAAATCTGCAGTGGACCATTCTACGTGTGCACAATCCCTAATACTGATCTAGGGTCTCTGCTCCTGTTTTTTCAGAATTAAATACGGCTGTAAATGGTTCCCACTTTTTATTGATACTATTTGAAGAGAAGTGGATCTGATTGTCATGATAAAGGAAGCAATTTCAATGTAAATATTAGGAAAATGCTAAGGCGATTCCTTAATATAGCGAGTTAAGCCGTTCAAAAAAAAGAAAGCACTGATCAGTTGCCCTGACATCACCTATGTAGTAAATACTTCTTTGGCCATGAAAATATGGCATATTTTTCCTTAAAACTCTGCAAGGTGTCTTCCAATCTGGGATTTCCCAATATAAATGGTAAATTGACAACAGAACAATGCTATGGAAAGTAAGCACAAGTCCCTACAGATTCTTGGCAGCACTGAATTAACAATGTAAGGACACCCCTCCCCCAATCAGCAAAACCCAGTTCTCAATTTATTAATATATTTCTACAAGGAATAAGAGCATAAACAGAACAACGCATTGTTCCAAGAAAAGATGTCCCAGACCTGTAATTATATAGGGATTTTCTTTAGACCACCAATTAGAAATGCTTGGAAGCAAAATATACCTTTTGTGCAGTGTATAATTTCCCATCCGCCGTTGTTAAAGATATTTCTTGTCCTCTGTAATTGATGCTTTTCACCTGTATCAGAGAAAGTACAAGCATGATATGAAGCGGATTATCAGCAAGTACAGTATATGTTCAAATCTATGGAATCATCAGCTCACAGACTAGTTTTTGTTTTACTTAAATCGAACCGGTCACCAGGTTTGGCCGCTATAAGATACGGCCACCGCCTTTCAGGGCTTATCTACAGCATTCTATAATGCTGTATATAAGCCCCCGATCCGACCTGAAAGATAAGAAAAACAAGCTACCGTATATTATACTCACCCGGGGGTGATCGCGGCCCTCCGGCTTGCTTCATGGTTCCCAGCATCGCGCTTCTGCGCGCTTATCTGCTGTGTTGAGGACAGAGCAAAGTACTGCAGTGCGAAGCTGCTGGGAAAGGTAAGATAGGCCCTGCGTCTGCACACTGCAGTACTTTGCTCTGCCCTCAACAGAACAAATAAGTACACCTGTGCAGGAGCGCGATGCAGAGACATGAAGCAAGCAGGGCAGCATCGCAATAAGATGGGAGGTGCCGGACCAAGACCAGCGACACCCATCAGACCAAACTGCCCCGCAGGTGAATATAACAAAACTTCTTTTTCTTATCTTTCAGGTCAGATCGGGGGCTTATCTACAGCATTACAGAATGAAGTAGATAAGTCGTGAAAGGCGGTTACCGTTTCTTATAGCGGCTAAACCTGGTAACAGGTTTGATTTAATATACCCAAATTTATAATTGGCATGGCGAGTTTGAATATATCAACATTGGATTCTTGTAGAAGCAACACTTGACCTTCCTAGCCATTTCCTGAAAAGAAGATGTTCACAAGCAGTTTTCAAGACTATATAGTGTTGAGATAAAGATATTCTAGCTGACCTGATCCAGGATCCAGTCCAGATGTCCGTGGTAAACGGAACAATCTTTACTTCTACACCAGGCATTCTGGAACCTCTTGAACTTACTAGACTTTGTAACGTCATGACCTTGCGGTGCAATGCATGTCAATTTGCTTCGTGAGGACTAGTAACTAGGCCTCACGTGATGTTGCAACATTGCAGGTCTGAGAAAGTGCTTGTCATGGATTGGCCTACCAAGGAGGACAGGAATGGTTGCAAGACCAAAGTAGACTGAATATTTTTGCTCAACTTTAGGACTAAACTATCGGTGACCTATTCATTAGAAGTGTCATCAGTACAAGAACCGTGAGGGTCCCACATGCAACACCCTCACCATCAGTGGATATCTGTTCAGGCAATGGCCATGTATAAGCAATATAAGAAGCAAAACAAAACAGTGTTGTGCATGGCTTATTGTCCACTGTTGGGTACAGAAATGTATCTCCTATTCACTTATTCTTTTCAGTGGTCAACCATAGACAAGCAACATAACCGCAAACAGTTTTGTACCAAGAATCATAACTTCACACTTACAGGTGACTTGAAGTGAATATTTAGTCCTTCTGCCATTTTGTCAGTGATTGTTGAATAACCGGAAGTCAACATTGTGTGATCTCCAGCAAACTGAGCAAAGAATTCATTGTGATCCCAAGACCGAGCAGACACCTATCGACAGCAAACAAAAACAGAAAGCCATGCTCATATGTGAATAGAGTCTTACTCCTCCTACCCAACTTAACCCCTTTCCAACATTGGGCGTAATAGTACGCAGATGTCAGACACCTTCCCTTTGATGCGAGCTCCAAAATTAAGCCCACAATTTTCCCGGCACATGTCAGCTGTTTCGAAAATGACATGTGCCCGGAAAAGCAGCGAGTGGAATTGCAATCCACCCGCAACTATTAACCCGTTAAATGCTGCTGTCAAATGCCGACAGCGGCATTCAACATGCACTTCCGGTAATTGCGCCAAAAATCTGCCCATCGGTGACCCCTGTTCTCCTGGAGACCTCTATGGTTGTCAGTGCAGAACTGCTATGAGCGGTGGTCGGCGCTCATAGCAAGTGAGATATTCAGCTACATTCAGGCGATCTGACCATCGCCTGTATGTAGAAGAGCCGATCAGGTTATGGCAGCTTCTAGTCTTCCATGGAGACTATTGAAGCATGCCAAAAGTGAAAAAAATGTTTATAAGAATATTAAATAAAAATACATAAAAGTTAAAAATCACCCCCCTTTTGCCCCATTCAAAATAAAATAAAAAACAAACATACACGTATTTGGTATCGCCGCATTCCGAATTGCCCATTCTATGAATACAAAATGGATTAACCGGATTGCCAAACGGCGTAGAGAGAAAAAAAAAAAGTAAAAACGCCAAAATTACCTGTTTTTGGTCACCGCGACATTGCACTAAAATGCAGTAACGGGTGATCAAAAGATCATATCTGCACCAAAATTGTATCATTAAAAACGTCAGCTTGGCGCGCATAAAATAAGTTCTCACCCAACCTGAGATCACGAAAAATGGAGACTACGGGAATCGGAAAATGGCGCTTTTTTTTTTTAAGCAGAGTTTGGAATTTTTTTTCACCACTTAGATAAAAAAGAACCTAGACATGTTAGGTGTCTATGAACTCGTAATGACCTAGAGAATCATAATGGCAGGTCAGTTTTAGCATTTAGTGAACCTAGTAAAAAGCAAACAAAACACAACTGTGGGATTGCACTTTTTTTTTTTTTTTTTTTTTACAATTTCACCGCACTTGGAATTTTTTTCCCTTTTTCAGTACACGATATGTTAAAACTCAATGGTGTCGTTCAAAAGTACAACTCGTCCCGCAAAAAAAAAAAAAAAAGGCCTCACATGACCATATTGACGGAAAAATTAAACAGTTATGGCTCTGGGAAGGAGATTTCTGCCATAAATACATTGAAAAATATGGCATTTGCGCTAAACACCTTTTTATGAAGCCCAATATTTAGGTCCCCCTGAGGATACTTGCATTGTGTAGATTAGTTCCACAGGCATATTCTAAGTTGCTGAGGTGAAACTGTAAAACTTTCTCCTCCACTTCTTTAAACTGGATTCCAGATTCCTGAAGAAAGGTCTTGTATATCTCCTTTATCTTATCTGTGAAAACAGAAAAATACAGCTATTACAAGACTAATATCAGAAGCAGTGATGGTGAAAAGCGGAGCCTTACAGATACATTTCAATAATTCACCAAGAGAAGTATATGAAGCAGCAAGGATTGCAAGAAGATGCATCCAATTTAAAGTGCAAAAAGGATTATGCAGGATACCACCCAAAGATTTGCTCAGAGCTCATAGTGCCCCCTCATCGGTATTCTTAGATCCCATGGCCCTAAATGGGCTGATCTCTGTTCTCCATACACCTCCGTGTGTTGGTTTTTACCCGATGCCAGTAGATGACAGACGGAGAGACGTTATCCCCTCATTGTCGGTGGAGTACTGGCACGTAATATGTGTTCACATATTGTAGCATCACCGGAAATTAACAAAAAGCAGACCCATCTTTATATTATCTATCAAACCTATCTGACTCCTGCTGGCTTCCGCAGGGCCAACGTTGCCATAATCTAAATGCCAAATTTTGACATTTAATATGGTCTTGCACCATAATATCCTCTTTTTGAATTCATGATTATAGGTTGCTTTCCTCTCCATCTTAATCCCAATATTGCGTGAACCTAAGCTGATGTTATTTGAGTTGTTAGACACAGAAAAGTGGCAGCATCACACTTGAATCTTTCTCAGGGAAACCTTATCCTGGCTAGGAAAACAACTGCGCTCCACTGGATGGCTGACAAACCCCCCATTATTAGCAGATAGCGGTGTTGGTTAACACTACCATTTCATATGAGAAAATCATCTTTCAGTATAGGGGATGACAAGCTAAATTTCAAAAGGTCTAGGATCTTTAGGTAGAAAGACTTCTATCCCTCCTATCCCTTGACCCTCAAGTATCGAGATAGTATCATTTTGTGCTTGATATGTTCCTTTTCAGTTTTATTTGTTATACGTTTTTCCCTTTCCTCATCTCAGCCTGAAGTATTGAAACCCTGATACCACCATTCCTCTGGCATTTTGCTCATGGTTCAGGTCTCTGATCTGTCCTGATGTCGTATCTATCAGGAGAGTCATTTATATTTTTCTGCTCCATGTACAGTGGGGAAAATAAGTATTTCATACACTGACGATTTTGCAAGTTTTCCCACCTATCAAGAATGGAGAGGTCTGTAATTTGTATCGTAGGTACACTTCTACTGTGAGAGACAAAATCTAAAAATGAAAACCAGAAAATCACATCGTTTGATTTGTAAAAAATTAAATTGCATTTTATTGCATGAAAAAAAGTATTTGATCACCTTCTAGCCAGCAATAATTCTGACTCTCACAGACCTGTTCGTTTTTCTTTAACCCCTTCATGACCCAGCCTATTTTGACCTTAATGACCTGGCCGTTTTTTGCAATTCTGACCAGTGTCCCTTTATGAGGTAATAACTCAGGAACGATTCAACGGATCCTAGCGGTTCTGAGATTGTTTTTTCGTGACATATTGGGCTTCATGTTATGGTAAATTTAGGTCGATAATTTTTGCGTTTATTTGTGAAAAAAATGGAAATTTGGCTAAAATTTTGAAAATTTCGCAATTTTCAAATTTTGAATTTTTATTCTGTTAAACGAGAGAGTTATGTGACACAAAGTAGTTAATAAACAACATTACCCACATGTCTACTTTACATCAGCACAATTTTGGAAACAAAATTTATTTTGCTAGGCAGTTGTAAGGGTTAAAATTTGACCAGCGATTTCTCATTTTTACAACGAAATTTACAAAACCATTTTTTTTTTTAGGGACCACCTCACATTTGAAGTCAGTTTGAGGGGTCTATATGGCTTAAAGTACCCAAAAGTGACACCATTCTAAAAACTGCACCCCTCAAGGTGCTCAAAAACACATTCAAGAAGTTTATTAACCCTTCAGGTGCTTCACAGCAGCAGAAGCAACATGGAAGGAAAAAATGAGCATTTAACTTTTTAGTCACAAA
The DNA here is from genome assembly GCF_051348905.1 of Ranitomeya variabilis. Taxonomy (NCBI): domain Eukaryota; kingdom Metazoa; phylum Chordata; class Amphibia; order Anura; family Dendrobatidae; genus Ranitomeya; species Ranitomeya variabilis. The sequence continues at coordinate 354,553,291 of NC_135237.1, read as the reverse complement.
AATGATCTTTTAACAACAATTTTTTTTATTTTCCCCCAAGGGTAAAAAGAGAAACTGGACCCCAAAAGTTATTGTACAATTTGTCCTGAGTACGCCGATACCCCATATGTGGAGGGGAACCACTGTTTGGGCGCACAACAGGGCTTGGAAGGGAAGGAGCGCGCGCAGATGGAGCGCTCTGCTGCCCGGGGCTTCAGGAAAATGGCCGCCGCGATCTCCATCTGCGCATGCACGGAATCCCGCGGCCATTTTCCTGAAGCTCTGGGCAGCAGAGCGCTCCATCTGCGCACGCAGATGGAGCTCTGGGCAGCAGAGCGCTCCATCTGCGCACGCAGATGGCCGCGCCCACCGGTAAACAGCTGAATAGCGCAGATCGCGCTCTTTTTCATCTCCTGGGCAGTGGATATTCTCTGTTGGACATGCGCACACCACTACGCCACCAACGGAATGATTATCCTGATCTGGGGGAGAAACAGCGCTGTCACCACGCCCATAGGACCAGACCAGCGTGAGTGACAGCAGAAAACGGCGACTTTACAAAGGTATTTCAGCAGCATAGGTGGGTAATAAAGGCACACAAAAGACACTAATGTAACGCCCAGCTCTGCCCCTATTTAACGCTATTTTTAGCTCATCTTCAAAAAACGGGGTGACAGGTTCCCTTTAACATTGGAGCTCCCCCACAAGTGACCCCATTTTGGAAACTAGACCCCCAAGGAACTTATCTAGATAGTGGTGAGCACTTTGAACCCCCAGGTGCTTCACAATTTGATCCGTAACAATGACAAAGTACTTTTTTTTTTTTTCACAAAAAAATTCTTTTAGCCTCAATTTTTTCATTTTCACATGGGCAACAGGATAAAATGGATCCTAAAATGTGTTGGGCAATTTCTCCTGAGTACACCGATACCTCATATGTGGTCACAAACCACTGTTTGTGCACACGGCAAGGCTCGGAAGGGAAGGAGCGCCATTTGACTTTTGAATGAAAAATTAGCTCCAATCGTTAGCGGACACCATGTCGCGTTTGGAGAGCCCCTGTGTGCCTAAACATTGGAGCTCCCCCACATGTGACCCCATTTTGGAAACTAGACCCCCCATGCAACTAATCTAGATGTGCGGTGACCACTTTAAAGTGCTTCACAGAAGTTTATAACGCAGAGCCGTGAAAATAAAAAATCATTTCTCTTTACTCAAAAATTATTTTTTAGCCCTCAATTTTTTATTTTCACAAGAGTAACAGGAGAAATTGGACCCCAATAGTTGTTGTCCAGTTTGTCCTGAGTACACTGATACCCCAATATGTGGGGGGGAACCACTGTTTGGGTACACGTCGGGGCTTGGAAGGGAAGTAGTGACTTTTGAAATGCAGACTTTGATGGAATGGTCTGCGGGCGTCACGTTGCGTTTGCAGAGCCCCTGATGTACCTAAACAGTAGAAACCCCCCACAAGTGACCCTATTTTGGAAACTAGACCCCCCAAGGAACTTATCTAGATATCTGGTGAGCACATTGAACCCCAAAGTGCTTCACAGAAGTTTAAAACGCAGAGCCGTGAAAATAAAAATTCATTTTTCTTTCCTCAAAAATGATGTTTTAGCAAGCAATTTTTTATTTTCACAAGGGTAACAGGGGAAATTGTACCCCAATAGTTGTTGCCCAGTTTGTCCTGAGTATGCTGGTACCCCATATGTGGCGGTAAACCACTGTTTGGGCGCACGTCGGGGCTCGGAAGGGAGGGAGCACCATTTGACTTTTTGAACGCAAGATTGGCTGGAATCAATGGTGGCGCCATGTTGCGTTTGGAGACCCCTGATGTGCCTAAACAGTGGAAACCCCTCAATTCTAACTCCAACACTAGCCTCAACACACCCCTAACCCTAATCCCAACACACCCCTAACCCTAATCCCAACCCTAACCACAACACACCCCTAACCCTAACCATAACCCTAAGCACAAGCCTAATCTTAACCCTATTTCCAACCTTAGCCCTAATTCCAACCCTAACTAATTCCAACCCTAACCCTCAGGCTATGCGCCCACATTGCGGATTCGTGTGAGATTTTTCCGCACCATTTTTGAAAAATCCGCAGGTAAAAGGCACTGCGTTTTACCTGCGCATTTACCACGGATTTCCAGTGTTTTTGTGCGGATTTCACCTGCGGATTCCTATTGAGGAACAGGTGTAAAACGGAATCCGCACAAAGAATTGATATGCTGCGGAAAATACAACACAGCGTTTCCGCGCTGTATTTTCCGCACCATGGGCACAGCGGATTTGGTTTTCCATAGGTTTACATGGTACTGTAAACCTGATGGAAAACGGCTACGAATCCGCAGTGGCCAATCCGCTGCGGATCCGCAGCCAAATCTGCACCATGTGTGCACATAGAACTAGTTAGGGTTGGATTAGGCTAACCCTAATTCTAACCCTAGCCCTAACCCTAACCCTAACCCTAGCCCTAGCCCTAGTGGGGGGGAAGAAAAAAAAATATTTTCTTTATTTTATTATTATCTCTACCTATGGGGGTGATACAGGGGGGGGGTTCATTTACTATTTTTTTTATTTTGATCACTGTGATACATTTTGATCACTGTGATAAAACCTACCTGGAACAAATCTGCCGGCAGATTCGGCGGGCGCACTGCGCATGGGCCCGCCATTTTGTAAGATGGCGGCGCCCATGAAGACGGACGGACACCGCGAGGCTCGGTAAGTATGAGGGGGGGAGATCGGAGCACGGGGGGGTGGATGGGAGCACGGGGGGAGCGGACAGGAGGACGGAGGGAGCGGACAGGAGGACGGAGGGGAGCGGACAGGAGGACGGAGGGGAGCGTACAGGAGGACGGAGGGGAGCGGACAGGAGGACGGAGGGGAGCGGACAGGAGGACGGAGGGGAGCGGACAGGAGGACGGAGGGGAGCGGACAGGAGGACGGAGGGGAGCGGACAGGAGGACGGAGGGGAGCGGACAGGAGGACGGAGGGGAGCGGACAGGAGGACGGAGGGGAGTGGACAGGAGGACGGAGAGGAGCGGACAGGAGGACGGAGGGGAGCGGACCGCAGTACGGGGCAGAAAGGAGGACTGGGGAGGCGATCGGTGGCGGTGGGGCAGATCAGGGATTGTAATATTTAACCATTTACATAGGTGAAATATTACAAATCGCTCTGATTGGCTGTTGAAAGTGAAACAACCAATCAGAGCGATCGTAGCCACGAGGGGGTGAAACCACCCCCCCGGGCTAAAGTACCACTCCCCCTGTCCCTGCAGATCGGGTGACATTGGAGTCAACCCTTTCACCCGATCTGCAGGGACGCGATCCCTCCATGACGCCACATAGGCGTCACAGGTCGGATTGGCACCGACTTTCATGACGCCTACGTGGAGTCACAGGCCGGGAAGGGGTTAAGAAACCCTCCTACTCTGCACTCATTACCTGTATTAATTGCACCTGTTGGAACTCATTACCTGCATAAAAGACACCTGTCCACACACTCAACCAATCACATTCCAACCTCTCCACCATGGCCATGACCAAAGAACTGTCTAGGACACCAAGGACAAAATTGAAGACCTGCACAAGGATGGGATGGGCTACAGGACAATAGGAAACAAAAGCATATTCTAACATGGTATGGTGTCATAAAAGAAAGGAAGTGAATAAAAGTGCAATTAAAAATATATATTTATTTACAAATAATTAAAATAGTATATTCATAGAAAAAGACAAGAAAGGAACCTCCAAATACAGGGGGAGGTTACCCAGCACCAATCCAACCAAATATATAGTTGTAAATAATCAGACTACAATATAGCTATGAATAGTCATTTAAATAGATAAATAAAGAGCACAGTGAAACACACAATGACTGTCAATAATCCTCAGTCTGGGGCTCCACGAAAGATCTCGCCTCGTGGGGTAAGGATCATTCTGAGAAAGGTCAGGAATCAGCTCAGAACTACACAGGAGGACCTGGTCCATGAAGTGAAGAGAGCTGGGACCACAGTCTTATACATTACCATTAGTAACACAAAACGCGGTCATGGATTAAAATCCTGCAGGGCACGCAAGGTCACCTTCTCACACCAGCACATGTCCAGGCCCGATTGAAGCTTGCCAAAGACCATATGAATGATCCAGAGGCATGAGAGAAGGTCATGTAGTCAGATGAGACCAAAATAAAACTTTTTGGGATCAACTCCACTCGCTGTGTTTGGAGGCAGAAAGATGATGAAGTGGGAAACATCATCCTTTGGCGGTGCTTTTCTGCAAAGGGGACAGGAAGACTGCAATGTATTGAAAGGAGGATGGATGGGATCATGTATTGCGAGATTTTGGCCAACAACCTTCTTCCCTCAGTAAGAGTATCGAAGATGGGTCATGGCTGGGTCTTCCAGCATGACTATGACCCGAAACACACAGCCAGGGCAACTAAGAAGGGGCTCCGTAAGAAGCATTTCAAGGTCCTTGAGTGGCCTAGCCAGTCTCCAGACCCAAAACCAATAGAAAATCTTTGGGAGGAAGCTGAAACTCAATGTTGCCCAGCAACAAACCCAAAACCTAAAAGACCTGGAGATAATCTGCATGGAAGAGTGGGCCAAAACCCTGCTGATGGGTGTGCAAACCTGGTCAAGCTCTGCAGGAAACAATGGACCTCTGGAATTGCAAACAAAGGTTTCTGTACCTAATATTAAGTTCAGTTTTTCTATTGTATCAAATACTTATTTTATGCAATAAAATGCAATTTAAATAATTAGGTAAAAATCATACAATGTGATTTTCTGGATTTTATTTTTAGATTCTGTCTCTCACAATTGAAGTGAGAGACAGACTTATGATAAAAATTACAGACCTCTCCATTCTTTTCAGGTGGGACACTGCTGATTTTGCAAGTTTTATCAAATACTTATTTTCCTCATTGTACATGTTCCTCCAAACTGTAATAATATGACATATGTTTTGTATATGTAGCCACTTAATTGATGGATCTTTTTGTTTTGTAACGTAAAAAAAACAAACAAACAAACATGCTCTGTGAATGTATGTATGTATGTATGTATGTATGTATGTATGTATGTATGTATGTATGTATGTATGTATGTATGTATGTATTACCTCCAAGTGGGACATCTTGATGCTGACTTTTATCTTTCCTCCATTCTGAAACAACATCCAGGATGGCATTAAAATGAAAATCCATGCGTTTGTCGATAGCTGAATCAGTTAACCTTCCTCCTTCCTGAATTAAATCACACTTTTCTCGAAGTTTCCGCATTTTAGTCCCAGTCTGTTATTATACAAATATAAAGATAGTGAACGGGATGAGAAAAAGAGCCAACAGCAAAAAGATAGCATACATCTCAGGCCGGCCTCACACTAGCGAGTTTTACGGACGTATGAGCGCATAAACTACGTCCGTAAAATCCGCATTACACACGGCCCAATGAATCTCTATGGCCCAGTTCATATCTGCCGTATATTACGCATCCGTAATATACGGTCTTGTATGGCCGTAGAAAATCGCAGCATGCTGCGTTTGTCACCGTATTGCGCAAAAAAAATCGCCAATGAAAGTCTATGGGGGCGAGAAAAATACGGATTCCACACGGACCAGCAGTGTGGCTTGCGAGAAATACGCAGCGGTGTTAGTGAAAAGCCGGTAATTAAATTGCCGGCTTTTCATTTCTCCTTCACAAACCCGACAGGATATGAGACATGGTTTACATACAGTAAGCCATCTCATATCCCCTTTTTTTTTTTGCATATTCCACACTACTAATGTTAGTAGTGTGTATGTGCAAAATTTGGGTGCTGTAGCTGCTAAAATAAAGGGTTAAATGGCGGAAAAAATTGGCGTGGGCTCCCGCGCAATTTTCTCCGCCAGAGTGGTAAAGCCAGTGACGGAGGGCAGATATTAATAGCCAGGAGAGGGTCCATGGTTATTGCCAACCCCCCCCCCCCCCCCCCTGGCTACAAACATCTGCCCCCAGCCACCCCAGAAAAGGCACATCTGGAAGATGCGCCTATTCTGGCACTTGGCCACTCTCTTCCCACCCCCGTGTAGCGGTGGGATATGGGGTAATGAAGGGTTAATGTCACCTTGCTATTGTAAGGTGACATTAAACCAGATTAATAATGGAGAGGCGTCAATTATGTGACCTATCCATTAATAATCCAATTGTATGAAAGGGTTTAAAAAACACACACACACACATTATTAAAAAGTATTTTAATGAAATAAACACACAGGTTGTTTTAATATTTTATTGCTCTCTCAATCCACCTGAAGACCCTCGCTCTGCAAAATAACAAACCAACAATATACATACCTTCTGATGATCTGTCACGTCCCACGAAGTAAATCCATCTGAAGGGGTTAAATCATTTTACAGGCAGGAGCTGTGCTAAAGCACTCGCTCGTGCCTGTAAACCCCGGGTACTGAAAGGAAAGCTGGGTGATCTGTACTTACATTGAGTCGCAGTGAGGCGCCCTCTGCTGGATGAACTCATATGAACTCGAGCGTGGGAACTTTTCCAAGGCTCCAGTTCATGAGTTCATCCAGCAGAGGGCGCCTCACCGCGACTCAATGTAAGTACAGATCACCCAGCTTTCCTTTCAGTACCCGGGGTTTACAGGCACGAGCGAGTGCTTTAGCACAGCTCCTGCCTGTAAAATGATTTAACCCCTTCAGATGGATTTACTTCGTGGGACGTGTCAGATCATCAGAAGGTATGTATATTGTTGGTTTATTTTGCAGAGCGAGGGTCTTCAGGTGGATTGAGAGAGCAATAAAATATTAAAACAACCTGTGTGTTTATTTCATTAAAATACTTTTTAATAATGTGTGTGTGTTTTTTAAACCCTTTCATACAATTGAATTAATAATGGATAGGTCACATAATTGACGCCTCTCCATTATTAATCTGGCTTAATGTCACCTTACAATAGCAAGGCGACATTAACCCTTCATTACCCCATATCCCACCGCTACACGGGAGTGGGAAGAGTGGCCAAGTTCCAGAATAGGCGCATCTTCCAGATGTGCCTTTTCTGGGGCTGCTGGGGGCAGATGTTTGTAGCCAGGGGGGCCAATAACCATGGACCCTCTCCTGGCTATTAATATCTGCCCTCAGTCACTGGCTTTACCACTCTGGCGGAAAAAATTGCGCGGGAGCCCACGCCAATTTTTTCCGCCATTTAACCCTTTATTTTAGCAGCTACAGCACCCAAATTTTGCACATACACACTACTAACATTAGTAGTGTGGAATATGCAAAAAAAGGGGATATGAGATGGCTTACTGTATGTAAACCATGTCTCATATCCTGTCGGGTTTGGAAAGGAGAAATGAGAAGCCGGCAATTGAATTACCGGCTTTTCACATATATCGCGCTGAATTAAATATAAATACAGAATATATATATATATATATATATATATATATATATATATATATATATATATATATATATATATATATATACTGTATATATGTTTTAACGAACATTTGAGCACATAAATCCATTAGATGTCGGTTTTGCAAGCCTGCGAGAAAATATCGCAGTACGGATGCCATACGGATTACATACGGAGGATGCCATGCGCAAAATACGCTGACACACCCTGCCTACGGATGACATACGGACCACTATTTTGGGGACTTTTCTGCGTATTACGGCCGTAAAAAACGGACCGTATTTACATACGCTGAGTGTGAGGCCGGCCTAATGGTTAAATCAACATCAAATTTTCTCTATAATGCTTTGCTAATAAATAAAGACACATCACATTCTGAAGCAGTGAGAAGAAACTGGAAAACAAATTGAGACTATGCACAACAAGTCGTTTTGATATTGCAGTGTGTACATTCATTCTTTCTACCATTTTTAAAACACTTTTAAAAAGGAACCTGTCACCGCCCAGGTGTTTGTAACTTAAAGAGCCACCTTGTGCAGCACTAATGCTGCATTCTGACAAGGTGGCTCTTGTAGTTCAGGTCCCTGGCGTCAGGTCGCCAGGGAGGCAGGTCTTTCCCCCCTAATCCAGACGCCTCCTAGCCGTCACTCATGGCCTCTGCACGCCGGGCGCCGCCTCCTCTTCCTTCATTAGCGTCCCCGGCGCCTGCGTTTTTTTTTTTTTTTCGGGCATGCGCAGTTGCGCTGCCCTTCGAACTTACAGCGCAGGCGCCGGGGACACTAATGAAGGAAGAGGAGGTGGCGCCCGGCGTGTAGAGGCCATGAGTGACGGCTGCGAGGCGTCTGGATTGGGGGGGGTAAGACCCGCCCCGTGGCGATTTCACAGGTATGAGGGACAAACTTCAAAAGCGATTATTGCAGCAGTGCCAGGGACCCGAACTAAAAGAGCCACCTTGTGAGAATGCAGCATTAGTGCGGCACAAGGTGGCTCTTTTAGTTACAAACGCCTGGGGGGGTGACCGGTTCCCTTTAAGGCAGGTTATGTAGCGGACCCACCTGAAAAAGACACTGTGTTCACATAATACTTATTTCCATGAGCAGCTTCTTTTAAAATAAACAAGTTGTTCTTACTCGGGATCCCATGGTCCAGCCCTGTGTTTCTGTAACTACTCCCAGTGTTTGCTGTCATGTCAAAAGTGCTGCAGCCAATCAGGGAGCTGGTGAGTCGAGCTGATGAGCTCCGCAATTCGCAGCACCGCTGCAGACAATAAGGGTATGTGTCCACGTTCAGGATTGCATCAGGATTTGGTCAGGATTTTACATCAGTATTTGTAAGCCAAAACCAGGAGTGGGTGATAAATGCAGAAGTGGTGCATATGTTCCTATTATACTTTTCCTCTAATTGTTCCACTCCTGGTTTTGGCTTATAAAACCTGATGTAAAATCCTGACCTAATCCTGATGCAATCCTGAACGTGGACACATACCCTAACAGACACACCGGTAAGAATGAGTAAAACAAAAGGGCTCTTTAGTTGCTGTTTTTTTAAGCAAATTACACATAGGGAGTTTTTCTAAAACTGGAAAAGCCGCTAACAAGGAAATAGCAGAACATAGACATGTCATGTTTTTGGCTTGGGCACCTGTGGCTCCTTCACTGGGCAGGTTGGCAGGTGTGTCAGAGGTCAGACACACAATCATCAAAACCTATTAACCTATAGAGAATTCCAGCGATAGAATATACGATATTACCAAAAACAAACATTGGTGTCTGCAAATGACTAAAGATGAATAGTATGCATTTGTAAACAAGAACCACAAAAACCGCTTAGGCAATTTAGTCCACAGCTACAATTAACATCAATTACAGTTAGAGGTCAATAATAATATTACATGTAAATATGTTACAAACCAATATGATGTAAGGTATAAAAGCTCATAGACCTAAAAAAGAAAACAAGTAGAAAAAGGTTGCATGGATGTCAGGTCCAAAAGACCTGTCAACCCTCATTAGGAGGTATCAGCATAATAGACAAGGACAAAAATAACAGCATGATTTTCCTGATTTTTTTACTACTTCACATTGTCTCCCATGTGACATCCTGACCTCTTTTAAATTACAGCACTATTTGTAATCATTATCATTTTTAGTATTTTCTGTTCCCATATCATTTATTTTTGTCCTTTTCTATTATGCTGATACCTCATAGTGAGGGTTAACAGGTATTTTGCACCTTACATATGTGCAACCTTTGTCTACTTATTTTCTCTTTGGATCTATGATCTCTCTCTACCTTATATTATATTGGTTTGTAACCTCGTTACATGTAATATTATTATTACTGAACTCTAACTGCAATTGATGTTAATTGTAGCTGTGTACTAAATTAGCTGGGCGTATTATGTAGGGAGTGATATGAGTCTTTATAAGGTGGTCTATTGTTTTTCCACTCTTCACCCCTTGTTATTTAATTTTTAGTCATTCCTCTCACCAATTGTCGATTGGTTATTTTTGTATTTATATCATTGTTAATAAATTTTTATACCTTTTTCTCCAATTCTAGTTTCTTATTTTTGGGCTTCTTATATGGTACTAGTTTGCAGATGCATACTATTCATATTTAGTCATTGGCAGACACCCATGTTTGTTTTTGGTAATCTAATCATCAAAACCTACCTGCTCACAAACGGCAACAACATAGTAAGGCTACGTTCACATTCGCGTTCTGCGCCGCAGCGTCGGGCGCTTCAGCGTCGCCGCATGCGTCATGCGCCCCTATATTTAACATGGGGGCGCATGGACATGCGTTGCACTTGCGTTTTGTGACGCATGCATCACTGTGGTGCATGCGTCAGGGTGCAGAGGACGCAGCAAGTTGCATTTTTTTCTGCGCCCAAAACAATGCAAAAGTGGACGCATGCGTCACAAAACGCTGCGTTGTGCATGCGTTTACATTTGCGTTGCGTCGCCGACGCTGCGGCGCACAACGCAAATGTGAACGTAGCCTAAACAAAGAGGAGTTCTGACTCTATGCACTTTGACAGCTAATCAGTTGGGTTTCTAGATATCGGGCCAAAAGGACAGACTATCAGTATAAAAGTCCTGGACAGCCCCTTTAAATATCCATGCAAACTAAAAGTGTAAACTCAATGTAATCCTACTGACTCAATATCTGGGCGGGGGGGTGTTCTACCTAAACCTGTGCTAGTTATATGGAGTAAGTGATGTGGAGTCTGTTTCATCCAAATTTTTATTTCTTTCCTTCATGCTAACAATTAAGGATCAAAGACATTCACCACAGAAACCCACTTGCTCGCACATTATTGCAATGGGGTTGTTGATGCAACCATTCACAATCTGGGCTCCTTTTCCAACTGTGACGCCCTTAAATGATTTGTCATCCCAAACTCTACCACCAATTCGGTCTCTTGCTTCAAGTATCATCACCTAAAATGTAAAGTAGAAACATACAATTATTCCAACAATGAACTTAAAGCTACATGCGTACCGTATAAACAGCAGGTTTCCTAAAGGGCTTTTCCAAGACTGGAAGAAAAATTGACTAAATAGCTTAAAACAACTTGTACTCACCTGACAAATCTGCCGACATTCTGATGGTCTCCGCCTCCCAATCACTTGCATTACCAGTCTCGGGCCTCTAAGGCCAAATGTACACGTTGAGTATTTGGGGAGTTTTTTACCTCCATATTTGTGAGCCAAAATGAGGAGTGGAACAGAGGAAAAGTTTAATAGAAACACATCTCCACTTTTGTATTTTTCACCTACTCTCGAATTTGGCTTACAAATACTGAGGTAAAAAACTCACCAAATACTCAACGTGTGACTGTGGCCTAAAGCCAGTGATTGGCAGTAGAAGTCACATGGGAATACAAGCACATAATTATTACAGCAAGGTAAACAAAGATGACGCGGACCAACAGAGCTGGGCAAGATTTATCTAAAGTAGAGGTTATTTTGGCATTTTATGCCATTTACTTTATTTAGTTTTAGTACCCTTTTGTGCAAAACTAGATGGAGGCCTGATGCTATCGCATCTGGAGGGCAGTAATGTCACGATGGGGCCAGGCATGTGGCGCTGTTGTTGCCTAATGGCATCCTGTGATAATCTAATGATTTCGGGGACTCATGTGCTTGACGCCTACACTTAAATGCATTGTTTTTGTCCCAGAAATGCTGTTGCTCTTCAAGAGTCTCATTTGCCTTGTGTGGTCTTCGACGATGTGCCTTTGCTGCTTTCCTTTCATTGTCATTGGCGTACTTTTTAGGAGGAGCCATGTTGGCATTGATATTTGCTTTTTAAAAGGGTTTTCCCACGAACAAAAGTTCATTTTGAAAATTGTCCGTGACTGACCGTATACCGAACATAACACAGCTCCTGGGCAGGGGAGGAAGCAAAAGACAATACTGACATTCCAGCAGGAGATCGCAGAGGATACATTTTGTGAGGTAAAATATTGTTTAAAAAACAGTTAGTGAAATATTTTACCTCACAAAATGAATCCACCGTGATCCCCTGCTGTAATGTCAGTATTGTCTTTTGCTTCCTTCCCTGCCCAGGAGATGTGGTATGCTCTGTACACAGACACAGTCAATTTTTAAAATTAACTTTCGTTCGTGGGAAAACCCCTTTAATGTGACCGGTTTCCTCTGCCTGTAGACACGTCGCGTATCTGCCGCCGGGATCAGCTGAATGATTCACTGCCCCTGCGTGTAATTCACGCAGGCGCAGTACATCAGACCGCCGCCATCTTGGTGCAGACAGATAATGGTGGTGACAAAACTGCGCATCTGCTCCTCCTGTACAAAGATGGTGGCAGTCAGTGAATCATTCGGTTGATCCCGGCGGTGGCGTGTTCGCGATGGTGTTCTGAGGGTCGTACTGCGCAATAGGTTGGTACCAGCAGCAGTTTCCATATTTAGACACCATCACTTGGGTGTCCCAATATGGCGGTCGGTGAACTTCCTCCACTTGGAACTCTGGGATACGGTGACATCTGGACAGAACAGGAAATTAAAACATTACAAGGCAATTATATAAATAGATACCAAGCTTAAAATAGTGCCAAAATGTGTCTCACAATTTCTGTTGAACTTGGCAATACCCCATATGTGGCTGTACAGCACTGCTTAGCCACACAGCGAGACTTTGTAGGGACGGAGCGCTATTTGACTCTTGGAGAACAAATTATTATAGAATAGTTTCCGGACTCCATATAAAGAGACCCTAATTGCAAGAAAAGCAGAATGCCCCTCAAGTGACCCCAGTTTGGAAATTACACCCCTTTGGGAATATATTTCCAAGTGTAATGATGATTTTCACTCCATAAGTGTTTTCCAGAAACAAGCAGCAGTGGATGTTGCTGAGTGAAAATTGCAAATCTGCTACTGCTGTGCCCAGTATATAGTGCCTTTACACTGTGCCCAGCTCGTGCTTCTGGATATGCACCTGTAAATTAGGTGGGCTGTCATCGTTACAGAAATGTCAAACATGGACGCCAAATATGATTTAGGCACACTGTGGAAAGGGAGGGGGGATTTTGGAGTGCAGAATTCAATGGATTTCTTTTGGAAGGTCAGGGCCATAGCGCTTTTCCAGAGCCTTTGTGTTAGCAGTAACACAAAGGAAGCCCCCTATATTTCCGGTAACAGACCTGATTGGGGACTTGCTTTTTTGGTGGAATGAGTTGAAGCTTTTGCATAACGTTTTGGATCACATTTATCTGGCGCTCTACGCTGAGTGCTTTCATCGGGATTTCCATCCAAATATCCGAATAACGCGATTCAGATGAAACCTCCAAAGGATCCATTCACTATAAAGAGGCAACAAAGTAACTCTGGACTCGTCTGGCCTTTGTTCAGTGGTGTCCTTTTCAAAGGTGCACAAAATTGTGGCCAACTGCACTTTTATGCACGCCTACAAAGACGCACACTGACAAACCATAGGACAGATGACGTACAAGTGCCTCCATCTGCCTCGTTATAGGGAATCTTCCGCTGGGGTTCCATCTGAATCATGTATTCAAGAAATCTACACAAAAATCCCGGTGTAAGCGCTCAGCATACAGTGCAAGAGAAATGTGATCCAAGCCTTAAAGCAATCTTTGGGAGGCATATTGAACAAATCAACAGCAGGTGAAGAATTGGTTTTATAACATGTGAAAAAGTATGCTGGAACTCAAGAACGTGATTGGTGAGTGCCGCATACTTTTTGTCATGTTATGGAACTGTCTTCATAGATGCAGAGCACCGTGAATCCAAACATTGTAAGCTGCATAGCTCGTTTAAGGGAACCATCCTTGGTTACAAGGATTGAACAATTAGTACACTTGTGCCGATTTTCAATTATCTTTCGGAACCACCGAAGAATTAGTTTTATTTATCTTTTACATCGTTCCTAGTGCAGTGTAAAACAAATTTTATTCTTAAGGTCGGTGCGATTACAGCGATACCAGATTTATATATTTTTTTAATGTTTGGCTGCTATTACACACTAAAAAAATGCTTTTTATTGCAAAAAAAAAAAAAAAAGGTTTTCCATATTTTGTGAGCTGTAATTTTCCATCTCCATATTTTGAGAGCTATGATTTTTTCATATTTCTATATATATTACTCACACATAAAATCTATAGATGGGTGCTTTATCAGTAAGAATTGGCATTTTTCCCGAGGAAGCTGCAGCGATACTTTCTCCGACTTGCTTGCTGTAGTGTTTTCTGGTGTCTGGATCCCATACTGCTGAACCCTTAAATGATTGCTATGATTTACTTGTCAGGCATTTGCCAGATATTTAGGGAAGATTCAGGTATTAGGCATAGTTAACAGGAATCACATATGGTCATTGTGGATATTTATTATATCAATAATACATTAGATATCTGCTATACTTATTGCACTTTGCTGTTATATAGTTTTGTTACCTTTGCCCTGGCCATTTTAATTTTAGTGACCATACATTTTGTGCACATTTTTTTTTTTTTATTATTGGGTTATATATTCCTACATACTATTTTTATTGTTTCCAGAGACTTGATATAATGTTGTTATAGTATTTATTTAATAATTTGGATATTCTTGTGGCAGTCAGTGTAGTGACTAAATGTTTTTAATTGATTTTAATAATGCATATATGTCTCAAAATTTTTTTTTATTTTATTAATACGGATTGGTGTGCTGACTTTTGTAATGCTTATCAATTTTGTAATGCTTTAGTCTATGTTCCTGGCATGTTTTAAACAAGCCACCTTAGCTGGTAGACCAGAAAGTCGTCATGATGACCTTGGGTTGCCATCACAATGATTGTCAGTGAAAATGTTGAGGTGATGATCGGGGCGCAGAGGGACCCTCCTTTTCCTAGACTCCCATATGCTGCGATTGATATTGGCAGGCACCAATCCAGGGCTCGACTATCACTTAAGCGGAGCTCCCGGCGGTGATCGCACATACACAGCTTGCCATGATGCAAGTTTAATTTTGCGCAAACCCCTTCCCGACCAGAACATAAAGTTGCGTCAAATTTCATGAAGGGGTTAAGGCTTTTTCTGAGCTTTCCACAGTTGCTCTAAATGGCTGCATATATCAAAGTAATAACAGCGCGCAATGTTCACCCTGTCATGACTTCCCTGTATTCCCAGAGTTATTGGGTGGCCATCAGATCACAAGGGTGCAATTTACATACTTGCGCTCACATGTCAACTAAATTCTCATCCACTTCTCTCAATGTATCACAAATTTGTTAACAGACCGGAAAACAATCTAATTATTAGCTCCCCACAGAGCGTCCTACAGCACTTTCTTGACCCCTATGAAACCTACCCCTCAGCTTATTTATAACATCAGGAAAGCTTTAAATTTATAGTAAATGTATTTTTGCTATGATGTCAAAAACTGAGGTGCATCTTATAGTCTGAATAATACAGTAATCTGTGCATTTATTATATTTAGTGCCATTTTACCATTAATAAAAACATTGAATGACCGTTTAACTGAACTCTATTTTTTTTCCACAACTAAAGAAATCTTGATTTACAAAAAGAAAAAGAAAAATAATTACATACAATGTTAGCCGAATAAGTCCCTTACCTGAAGGCCAAAATTGTGCAGCTGTCGTGCGGCAGCTAATCCTGCCGCTCCTGCCCCAACAATAATCACAGATTTCTATCATAGAAATAAAAGGTATAGGAGTTACCATTGTGGGCAGCACAGGAGCACAAAGCCAAAAATCAAATTACGGTACTTCACTTACACTGTGATATTCCTTCGGAAGGAGACATTGACCAGGCGAAACAGACAGAACTCCAGTATTAACAAGTCCTTTCCTCGTTATAAAATAGAGAATCTTTTCCATCTCCTGTACACAGCGGATACGAACTAATCCCCTCACCATTATATGGTGAGCACAAGTCTGGAGTGTCAGCACCTCCTAGGAAATAAAGAAACCATTTTGTATCATTTACTATTCATTATATTAAACCTAGATTGTGGCAAATGCAATGCTCTAAAATATCAATGCTACAAACACCTCCCCCCCACCCCCCCCATTTACTTTTATATATAAATACACAGATTAGTCTTCGGGTATTTTAGCCCTTCATCAGGTATGATCTCCTAGTTCAACTGTGGCCTATATCAGCATGAATATACGGTAAAATACAATTACTGTTAATTGTAAAAACATGCTTTACTCAATGTATTGTATTCATGCAGCTTGAAATAATGTCTATTACGTTCTCACATGGATTTTCTACTTCGGTTTTGATGTAGACTATAAGTAAGGGCGTTATCGTTACGCCAAAAACAGGTCAGTCTTTCATGGCCATCATGTGGACTGTTTGCATTGCAAAGTTTTTTTATCCATTTTTGCAATGCAAAAAAAAAAAAAAAAAAAAAAAAGATTCCTTTATTGTATTCCTTGGATGTGTCGCTCTTCTTCCACTATATTTATTGCACAATGACAAAATGGAGAAACAAATCACTCTATCCTACCCCATTATAAAAAAAAAAAAATTGTTTTAGAATTGAGGGTTTTTCCCCACCGTTTTACATCACTTGAATTATTATTATTTTTTTTTACAGTTTTCAGTACATTATAATGATAAAACTACAACTTGTCCTGCACAGAAAAACAAGGCCTTTTACACCTGTGCTGATGGAAAAAAATAAAGTTATGGCTCTTGGAGGAAAGAGGCACCAAAAAAAAAAAAAAAAAAAAAATGAAATATTGCACCACGTTTAAGAGGTTAAGCATCATTTTCTTGCAAAAAAAAAAAAATAAGTGCATCTACTGTTATATTAATTCTCTGAATTGGACTTGAGGAAATGTCTGCACATGCATCAAAACAACCACATTTGTGATCTACAGAAGGGATTTTTCAGTTTCAGAAATGTCTGTAACAAGTCTGCCAATGAAAACTTACTATACGAGTCCAGACAACATTGTCGTTTCCACTTAGATGTAATCCAAAGGCTATTTTATTATAAACCTACCTTACAATTTATGTGCCACAAACCCAAAATAAGATTTCTCATCGCCAAATACATTGTGGGGTCTCTAGAGAACTCAGGAAATTCATAGAGCTCATCGAGTTCCATTACATCTGGTCTGACACACAGAGCTTTGCCACATTCGTTGGGTTGGTAAAACGGCTGGAAATATGGATTGATCCCTACAGCAAAGAAAAACAAAATGAACACATTTTAAAAAACCTCTAGTTCTACAAGCTTCTACCAAGATGCATAGGAAGCTTACCAGTATTCGAAGATGCGCCTTTGCTTTGCTCTAGCTTGTTGTCCCCATGAAGACGGTTTGTCCTGGTACATGATGGGCTCATGCCTACACAGTCTGGGTAATAAGCTGCCAGCAATGGAGCAGAAGGACTGTCCTTCAGGAGCGGAGGCAGAATAAGCATTGCATACCATGGTTGAGTCGAAACCTCAGAAACCCTCTGACAATGAGCAGAAAGACAATAAGGCCATGTGCACATATTACATATTTGCAGCAGACATTTCTGTACTATAAAAGTATTTCTTGTCAGAAAAAACGCTACATAAAATACCCGAATTTTAAAGCAGTTTTTAAGTGTTTTTTTTAGAAAAACATTGCAAAAAACACTGAAAGAAGTGACAGAAATCAAATTCACTTTGGTGGCACTATAAATAGTATTAAAATGCGGCTAAAGAGAAATGAATATTCACTGCACTGGCAATGAATATTCATTTCTCTCATAGCGCGCACAGTTACAGCAGCAGCTGCCGGAGCCATGCAGACAAGGATAGGGGATAAGGAGCCATGCAGACAAGGATAGGGGATAAGGAACCATGCAGACAAGGATAGGGGATAAGGAGCCATGCAGACAAGGATAAGGGAATAAGAGCCATACATACAAGGATAGGGGATAAGGAGCCATGCATACAAGGATAGGGGATAAGGAGCCATGCAGATAAGGATGGGATAAGGAGCCATGCATACAAGGATGGGGATAAGGAGCCATGCATACAAGGATGGGGATAAGGAGCCATGCAGACAAGGATAGGGGAATAGGAGCCATACATACAAGGATAGGGGATAAGGAGCCATGCAGACAAGGATAAGGGAATAAGAGCCATACATACAAGGATAGGGGATAAGGAGCCATGCATACAAGGATAGGGGATAAGGAGCCATGCAGATAAGGATGGGATAAGGAGCCATGCAGACAAGGATGGGAATAAGGAGCCACGCATACAAGGATAGGGGAATAGGAGCCATGCATACAAGGATAGGGGAATAGGAGCCATGCATACAAGGATAGGGGATAAGGAGCCATGCATACAAGGATAGGGGATAAGGAGCCATGCATACAAGGATAGGGGATAAGGAGCCATGCAGACAAGGATAGGGGATAAGGAGCCATGCAGACAAGGAAGGGGATAAGGAGCCATGCAGACAAGGATAGGGGATAAGGAGCCATGCAGACAAGGATAGGGGATAAGGAGCCATGCAGACAAGGATAGGGGATAAGGAGCCATGCAGACAAGGATAGGGGAATAGGAGCCATACATACAAGGATAGGGGATAAGGAGCCATGCAGACAAGGATAAGGGAATAGGAGCCATGCATACAAGGATAGGGGAATAGGAGCCATGCATACAAGGATAGGGGATAAGGAGCCATGCAGACAAGGATAGGGGAGTAGGAGCCATGCATACAAGGATAGGGGAATAGGAGCCATGCATACAAGGATAGGGGATAAGGAGCCATGCAGACAAGGATAGGGGATAAGGAGCCATGCAGACAAGGATGGGGATAAGGAGCCATGCATACAAGGATGGGGATAAGGAGCCATGCAGATAAGGATGGGATAAGGAGCCATGCATACAAGGATAGGGGATAAGGAGCCATGCATACAAGGATAGGGGATAAGGAGCCATGCATACAAGGATAGGGGATAAGGAGCCATGCAGATAAGGATGGGATAAGGAGCCATGCAGACAAGGATGGGGATAAGGAGCCATGCATACACGGATAGGGGATAAGGAGCCATGCAGACAAGGATGGGAATAAGGAACCATGCAGACAAGGATAGGGGATAAGGAGCCATGCAGACAAGGATAGGGGATAAGGAGCCATGCAGACAAGGATAGGGGATAAGGAGCCATGCAGACAAGGATAGGGGATAAGGAGCCATGCAGACAAGGACGGGGAGCCATGCATACAAGGACGGGGAGCCATGCATACAAGGATAGGGAATAAGGAGCCATGCATACAAGGACGGGGAGCCATGCATACAAGGATAGGGAATAAGGAGCCATGCATACAAGGACGGGGAGCCATGCATACAAGGATGGGGAGCCATGCATACCCGGCTTATACTCAAGTCAATAAGTTTTCCAATAAGTTTTTGTGGAAAAATTAGGTGCCTCGGCTTATATTCAAGTCGACTTATACACGAGCAAATACGGTAATCCAAATCGATAAACAGTCTAACGAGAAAAAAAAAATAAAAAAAATAAAAACCACCAGAATTACTTTTTTTTGTCTGCTGCAACATTGCAATAAAATGCAATGAGAGGTAATCAAAACCTCATATTGTATCGCCGTGGGAAAGTTCAAACGGCGCTCACGCTGACCTCAGTGAGTTGAACGGAGTTCATTGGCTAGGAACTCCCAGGACTTTTCTGACTGCACCACGAACGTGAGAATATTCTCATGCTCACAGTGAAGTCAGTGAGGTGACAGGAGTTCACAGCGATATTGAGCAGAGAAAGCATGCACAGTGCTTTGTCTCTGCTGGATGGCAGGCTGTATAGTTGCACATTACGGAACAAATGGATTATCTTCTCCTCTGTGGACAGGTGAGGAATATGGTTGTTTATTATTTTAATTCTGTTACAGCGGACATTGTCTTCAGTGGACTGGGAAATGACGTGTATATAATTTAATATAGATTTATTAATGAGTGTCACTCTTTCAATTAAAGGACTTTATTCTGGGGTGTGTGTTTTTTTTTTAATACAATATTACTATGAGGTTAATAATATAGACATCTCCCCATTAATAACCTCCGGGCTCGATGTCATCTGACAATACAAAGGTGACATCATCCCCCCCAACTATCACCCCACTTGGCACAACACCAAGTGGGAAGAGCGAGGCTACATGCCAGATTTTGCGCATCTTATGGATGCGCCATTTCTGAGGC